>NC_135841.1:8837500-8925000 GCF_029677425.1 Wolffia australiana | reverse complement strand
GCGTGTCTGGTGCAGTTTTCTGCATTGTGGTGAGATTACCGCGCCAAACCGCTTCGCACACCACGCAGGGTGTCTGGTCCGGTCAGAAATTTGCAACTTTTGATATAAATATCCATATCGCACAGCGTGACTCATCCCTATACCAAACGTTCTTCTTTCTCTTTATATAAATATAGATTTTATAATACATAAACTTCACATCTTAGCTACTTATCCTTTTCAGATTCATTTTTATCGTTTTGGGTCAAAAGAATTAAATTTGCCGTTCGCTTTGGCTCATTTAATTGTCGAAAACTTATTCACGAGATTATAGGTTTGTTGGAGGAATGGCATATGACGCTTTCAGATGGATGGAACAGGACTGAACTGACTTCCCTTCAGTCATCCATCCACAATATTTCATTTCATCTGTTTTGTCATCGTCAAAACTCCATTATTAGTCCCTCTCTGTCGTTGGTCCATCACATATAGTGAAACTGATGGATGGATGGATGACAAAATAGACTAAATATGCATATAGAAGGTAGAGGGAAAGAGAAAGAGAGAGACTGAGAGAGGAGCGCAAGAGACAGAGCAAAAGAGAAAGAAGTAGAGTGAGAGAAAGATAGTGAAAAAAGAATGAGAGTATCTAGTGAGCCAGAGAGAGAAAGATTGCAAGAGTGAGAGAGAGAGATTGACAAAAAGATCCCAATACAGAGCTAAAGAGGAAGTATGCGAGAAGAGCGGAAGTGAAAAAAAGAGTACACGGTAGAATGTGAGTTTCGAGTGAGACAGAGAGAGAAAATGAGAAAGACTACTAGAGAGAGAGCGAGAGCGAAAGAGACAGAGCGAGAAAAAGAGAAAAAGAGCAAGAACGAGAGCGAGAGCCAGAGAGAGAGAGAATGCGTTGAGAGCTAGAGAGAACTCAAAGAGTTTCGCCCAGTCTGCAACACAAAGAGCAGACAACGAACTAGAGAAAACAGGGGTGGATAGCAAGAGAAGAGAGAATGAACGACCACACCTAAGTCTATTCACGTAGAACATACATATAGTGTTTTCAGTGTAGACATGGTCCAAACCGTACGAGCGAATCCCACTAGTGCGGTTGGGCGCATGTGCGGTGCGATTGTGCGGTCAATCGCACAGGACTTTCACACACCGCACCACACACTGCACAGGGGCCGGTGCGGTCCAAAAATTCGCCGTTGTGCGAATTTTCAGTGTGACTGCCTCCTCCTGCCTCCTACACCCCCTCCGGCCTCCCCCACCGGCTTCCCCCTCTGCCCCCGTCCCCTCCCCAGCCCCGCCGCGCCGCCCCCTGTCCCACCCACCCCCCTCGCGCCCGCGCCCCCTCCGGCCCTTCCCTCCGTCCGCCCCCCCCTCTAGCCCGCACATCCGCCCCCCCCTCTAGCCCGCGCCCCCTCCAGCCCTCCCCGCTGCCTCCACCCCCTCCGCTAGCCGCCCCCTCTCTCCAGCCCTCCTCTGCCGGCGGCCCCCCCCCCCTCCCCCACCGCCGCCACCCCTCGTCGCCGCCCGCCCCCCTGCCCGCCGCCCTTCACCTCCCGTCCTCCTCCTCCGGCCGCCGCTCTCTCTCCGCCCTCCACCCCCTGGCCGCCGCCCCACACCACCACCACCCCACACCCCTGCCCCCTTCTCTCACCTCCTCCGCCGCGGTACCCGTCACCCACCTCGCTGCGCCGCGTTCGCCGGCACCATCTTCTCCGGCGACGCTTTCTGGGCGACGCGGCAGCGCCGCCCTGGCCCGTCGTCTGACGGCGCCGCATCATATTATTTTTAATTACTAATTATTAATTATATTAATAATTAAACATAGTAATTATACCACTTATATTAAGAATTAAATATAGTTATTTTATTTTCCAAATCACATTAAATTTTTTTTTTAAAATCCTTTTAAATGTGCGAATTTAGTGTGCCGCGCGGTGCGCTTTTCTGCACAAATTTGCACACCGCACACAGCGCACGGCATTTTGTGCATGCAAAAATTTGCACACTCGGTGCGAATTTTCGCAGCGCACCGCACGACCATCTCTATTTCAGTGTGAACCAAGTCACACGTAAAGAGAGAAACTTGGATCTTAACTTGCTCAAAGAAAGACTAATTCAAAGAGAAAAATGACCATACAGGAATCTAATATTTCCCGTTTATTTTGCCACACCTTTTATTTCAAACACGACAGGATTAACCCCAACAAGAACAAGAAGAGCACCAGTGAGACAGAGAGAGGAGAGAGAGAGAAAGCTGACAGCAAGAGAAAGATAAGCAAGCAAGAAGGTCGCACACGTGGCAGAGAGAGAGAGAATGAGCACAGAGACAGGTATAGAGAGAGTGACAACGAGATAAGAAAGCAAGCAAGAAATGAGCGCACGAGACACAGACAATGAGAGAGAGAGAGAGAGTGAGAGAGAGGGAGAACGAGTGATTGAGAGCCAAAGAGGCAGATAGCAAAAGAGAGATGGACAGAGAATGTCCGCAAGAGAAATATTTATCATCTCTGTCTTATTGTCTCTGTTAACAATGCCCATCCATGGTCTTCATCTCTGTCCTCAACAATCATCATCCCCCTCGTCAATGGTTGCCATCCCCCTTGTTGGTATCGTCGTTCCCATCATCGGCAGTCGTCATCATACGTCGTTGAACGTCATCATCCCTGTCATTGGTAGTTGTTGTTCTGCTGTCACTGGTCATGGTCATGTCATCATCCCCATCGGTGTTGTCGTCGTCCGCTTCATAGTCGGTCATTGTGTTGTTGTTGTCAGTCGTCATCCCCATCGCTGTCATCATTGGCCGTGTCTTCCTCGGTCATCGTCCCCATCGTTGTTGGTCATCTTCCTTGTTGTCAATGGTTCCCAGGGAAATCAAATCGTCATCATTAATAAAGAAAAAAATGGTTTTCGTCCCCATCACATTTGGTCGCCACACCTTGATCTCCATCATGAGTAGTTGTCGCCCCTGTTGTCCATAGTCATTGTCCTATAATGGTCGTTGTCCCCTTCGTCCAAAATTGCCATCGACGATGGTTTTCCCCATATTCTTTGTCACATAGAAAATTCATATTTGTTCATATTTATTGAATATTCTTTCACATTTCCATCATCAGTCATCCTCGTCATCTGTTTCATCATTTTCGTCACTCGTCATACATCAGCAATGATAAATGACTGAAGACAATTCGTTCAGTCATCCGTCCATCACTCCAAACGAAGACAATTCCTACCTACTTCTCTTATTATGCACTGCCACACCTTAGTTAAATAATTAGTACCTCCCAACTCATCTCACTGTTGCCATCACATCACTACCTCTTACCCTATATAATCAATTTAATGCAATTAAAGATGTAAATCTCTTCATTTTAACATATTAACCAGTTAAACATGTAAATAACTTCATATTAACCTATTTGTAATGTGTGTTATCAGCACATGGCATGTCATTCATCTTCCCATTCCAGTTTCCCACTATCAATGCCATTGTTGCCACCACCAACATTGCGCTCCAACTCAATAAAACCTCACGCCACGACCGCCCTTTCTCCCTCTCTACCTTTTCCTCTCTCACTTTCGCCCTCTCTCACATTCTTGACCTCTCACACTCCCCCTCCCTCATTCTCTCCCTTTTTCACTCTCTGCCTCTCTTTATGTCCCATTCTCTCCCTCTTGAAATCTCTCACTCTCTTCCTTTCGTCCACACCCTCTTCCTCTAGCCCGCTCCCTCTCCCTCTCGCAGTCCCTCCCTTTTGCACTCACACCCTCTCAGTCTCACCCTCTCACTCTCTCTCTCTCTGTCTCTCTGTCTCTCAATAGAAAAAGGTGAAATTATGGCATATACTGGCATGTTCAATAATTCCCCAATCATTGACTGATATGTTCCATTTATATTATTCTTAGGGGTGATGTGGAGCAATAGAAAAAAATATGGGATTCAAATCGCTATGATGCACTGTGATAATCAGGAGAGAAAATAATAAAATAATATGTGTTTAAAATTCAACGTTCAAGACGATACATTTGGCACACAGGTGTAATGCAGCCATTTGTTAAAGAAATTATGATGCTGATGTGACACGCAAAAACACACTGCCACACCACACAATCATCTAAGGAAGAAAATAAAGAAGAAAGAGAAGATGTGTGACATGGTGCGCAGCAACATGTCGCCATATCACACAATGATTGCTTAATAAAATGTGTTTATCGTGTATTTTCTTTTATACAGTGACATGTGGAATTCACGGAGCAGGCAATCAATGAAGACGAGGCGATCTTTCCAATCATTAATAGCTGAGAATTGGACATCTCAACCACGAACAAAAAGTGAAGAAATGTCAACACCGATGATGAGGAGAGAGAAAAATGGATATCAAGGATTACTCCAACTTCAAAGCTTGATACCTACACTCCAAAGTTGTCGTGATGCTGGCAGAACGTAAAAATCTATAGTAAGTATCATCTCCTGATGTTGTTCTTTCTCGACATTGTTGTTAGCTTACATTGATTTAACTATCGCATCCCACCATCACCTCACATCCATAAACTCTCTAACCACATCTTACAACCTTCAAATCACTGTTTTGTCATTAACTCATCATTTACCACATATGACTCACTCCCATCATTCTTTCGCTATTGTCACTTTATCCTAGCTCTAGCTCGATCTTCTCGAATATTAACTATTAATATCTACTAACTACCATGATCATCTTAATTATAGTACTAATTATCATTATCTCACCTCACATTTTCTTGTCACTCAACTTGTATTTTATATGTGTTTCATCTCATCACAATAATCATTATTTTAAGAATATTAAATCTTTAATCATTGTTCCTTGTGGAGATTATCCATAGTCATCACTAGCTAAAATTACTAAGTGAGTAGAGTTTATATTTTTATAGAATAATCTCAATAAAAATACCAAGGACGATATAAAACCCCATTTTTGACATTATCACCCACTCACTATCCCTCTCTCCCTCTCACAGCCCCTTCGTCTCACACACTCTTGTCTCTGACACACCCTCTCACCCTCCCTCTTTCACTCTCTCCATCTTCCACTCTCCTAGTCTCACCCTCACTCTCCATTTCTCTCTTTCTCACTCTCCCTCTCTCCCTCTCCCTCTCCCTCTCTCTATCTTTCCCTCTTTCATTCTCTCAATATCTCCCTCTCTAGCTCTCCCATTCTCTCCCCCTATATCTCTCTTATAATCTCCCTCTCTCACTTTCTCATTATCTCCCTTTCTCATTTTCTCATTATCTCCCTCCCTCGATCTCTCATTCTCTCCCTCTCTATCTCTCTCATTATCTCCCTCTCTCACTTTCTCATTATCTCCGTCCCTCGCACTCTTATCATCTCAATCTCCCTCTCTCCTTTTAATCCCTTTACCCTTCTCTAATTCTATAATCAGTCACTCTCCAACTCTCTTACTTCACTCTCTAGCTCTTGGTTTTCTTCAATCTCTACTTTGGGTAACCTTATGGGATCGAATCCTACAATCGATAAATACAGATTTAACCAAACCAACCTTATTTGATGGTGTGTGCATCTGCATCTCATCTTTATCTATCTGCCTCAATGGATATTTGTTGATTTTTTCCTGCTGTTATTAAGCTCTGGTGCCAGTTATGTCCCTCTCTCTCCTTCTCTGTGCATCAATCGTTCATCTGATACTCGCTGGTGGCTCTTATGTTGATAGTAATAATTTTCAACACAGAAAGTACCCCCAACATAGCAGATTGACAGAGTGGTTGTTGAAACGAGTAAATGAGGAAATATATATTCAGACAGAAAACAGACTGCACCATAATATAATAAATATTCATGGAGATGCTAAATAGGAGGGCAACATAGGTGGCTTTCCATTTATATTGATAAAGAAAGAAATGTAGAGAGAGAGGATAGTAAGCAATTGTACCATGTAAAAGATGCATGTACATGAAAATTTTATTGGAGAATAATGTGGAGGGAAAAGGGAGTTTTCACATGAGATTGATGAATAGAGAGGAGGATTCACTGAAATATAAAAGAATTAGACATAGAAAACCTGTATGAGATCATGAGAGACAAGAGTGTATGTACCTCAGATACATGAGCATGGACGGTGATGAGAAGAAAGAAAGAGAGGGAGAGAGAAGACAAAGATAGAGAGAGTGAATGTATCAGAATTCATATTCACATCCTTTAAGATGGTAGGGAGACAGCGTGTTGGATCTCATAACTGGACTTACACACATTTTACTGTATATCTATAGTTATTATTGAATCTGTTCATCCCATCTAATGTGATTTTATAAAAGTATATTGCGAGTATGCGCAGAAACCTGGTCAGTTATAACAGTGATGGGTAGTTCTGTAATGTGGTCTGCCCATGTGGGCCTAGAAAAGATGTTTGTGGTCCCAGGATTAGGCAGTACGTGAGATCCTCCACCCCTGTCTGGGTTAGAGGAGCCAGTCTTCACTGCTTTGATCCACAAGACTTGTACTAATACATCAAATAAGAGATGAACTCATCTAACTCCCTCACTCCTCCCACTTTGACATTCTAGTACTGTCCCTCTCTCATTCTCTCGCAATCTCACTTCCTTGCTCCCTCATTCTCAGATTCTCTCCCTTCATCACTTGTTAATTCCTTCTTACACAGATTTTTCTCCCTCTCACTCCATTCTTACACTCTCTTCTTCTCTCACTCCCTCATTCTCAGATTCTCTTTCATTCTCTCTTCCTCTCATTATCACACTATTTACCACTCTGTTTCACCCTCCCCCTTTCCCTCTCTCACTTTTTTCTTCAATCTCTCACACTCCCCCTCGTACTATACACCAGCTTCTTAACAGATCTTTCAGCTCATTAATCTCAAACGACGATACGCCTACTACAATATCAAATGATAGAAATTGATGATAGAATTGATGGAACCAGACAAAATGTGTAAAAGTGCAACATCAAAAATCTACTAGAGCAGAAGCCGACAAGTACTTCAAGGAAAGTTGCATTGGTTCTCATGAGTCTACACTTCAACGATGGTGTATAATAAGCCAAAAATAGGGGTGAATTTTATGCAATTTTAAACCCTTGTCGTTGTCAATTTTAGCTTATACAATAAAATTTATAAAAACTCCACTGTGGATGTGTAGTGGTTAGTATGAGTATCGTCCAAGGGAAGCTAGTAAGGAATCAAATTGATGTTTTCTTGAATAATTTGAACCTAATTGGGGTTAATTTAATCTTCAACAGAGATCAAATTACCCTAATTAAAGGAGAAGTGTAGAAATGGGGATAGAAGAGATGAGATGAATAGAAGAAATAAGGGGTTCTAATTTGAATTAATTGATCCAATTGAAGGGATCAAAGAGTTCAAGTAGAGAGATTGAGAAGAAGATTTAGATTTTTTTTGGTTGATTCTGTAGATTTGATAATTCAGGAAAAAAAACTACTCTATTGAATATTGAAATACGAAATTCAATCTTCTAGAAAGTTAACCCTTTTATGTTGTTTTTTTATAGTTTTCTTGAAATGCACTTGAATACCCAGTTAAATCTCTCAATTACCCCTCTCAATCCTAATCATGGCTTGTACATGCCGCTCAAGCCAAGCGATTTAGAAGTTCAGACAGAAATTAAGAAGAACGATTAAGAGATTCAACTAATAACATCCAAAATACACCAAAAAAATTCAAATACAATGAAGGAAAATGTACCAAACAAGTTGATCAAGGCTGGAGCTCCTCTCTGTCTTGCAGCTGTGATAGAGAATGACCCCCTCCTCTCGAAATTTGACTTTTATACTTAGGTTAAATGGTAAAATTACCATTTTACCCCTAATTAGTAATTAATTTTTATCCATCAATGTAGGCATGATCTAAATGATCAACCATACATATAGAAAGAGGGGATCAAGACAAGCAAATCCATAAAAAATCATCTTAATCAGACTTCGGGATCAAAAGTTATTAATAAATGAATTTAAACCAATTTTAACCATTGGATTTAAATCCATTTGTTTAATTATTTTATCTTAAAACACGCAATGATGTGTCGCTTTTTCATTGGCTGATGACATCTGAACTTCAAATGGGGGGTTGATTCTGCGACAGCCACGTACCCCCTGTCGAAAATAAAATCAAAGAAAAACTATTACGATAAATCGAAGTTGTACAAATAGAAAAGCATTTAGTAATGCATTTCTCACAACGCGTCGAATCCGCAAAAGCCACGTCACCGCCCATGTGCGCGCGTTGTATGTGCCGTGCGGGTGGTGAACTTACCTCCCGACGCTGATCCTCATCCTACGACCACGATGAAGTCACGTCGATCGGTCGAAAATCTCTCTAGCGCTTTTGTAATAAAGTTCTTCTTAAAAACTGGAATGGCCGCCTGACGCCGCCCACAGGTAATTGTGTATATGCCCCTTGTTCACTCTCTCTCCTCTGGTTTCTCCTAAAAACCATTAAAAAATATTAAGTAATTGCAATAAAACCCTAGAACTATTTAAATAGTATCTTTACGCCTGCAACCACGACCGAGAGCTGTTTTTGAAGGCATCATTGCAACTAAAATTTACGAAAAGCCCCTCAAAGTTTGGAAATAATCTTAATACTCAATTTTTCCTAATAAAATATATCCTTTTTTCTTGATAAAAATGCATTTCTTCCTTAAATAAATCTCAGAAAAATCCAATAACATCCTAAAAAAATCCTAGAAAATTCTAGAAAATTCACTGAGTCATCCCCACAAAATACTAATAAATCTCAAAATCAAATATTAAACTTGCCATTTTCATTTAAAAATAATTATTTCAAGCTCAAATAAATCCCTTAAAATTCATAAAATTAACAGAAATTTAGGGACAAATCAGGAATCACTTGAAAACATTAAAGTTACGTAAATATATGATAACAACCCCATTTTAAGCTCTTTAAATCCATAAAATCACGCTAATAGCATGAAATAAAGACCAAATGTAGGGAGTTATCAGTGTATTTGGGTCAACAGAATATCCAAGCCTTGTGGTGCTCGCAATTCAATTCCTTTTTATTTGTGCCTGAAGTACTCCATTGATGGGCCTTTTTCTATGGAACTATGGATTTTGACATTTAGAGAGTGGCGCCTATGTGTGGACACTATGTCCATCAGTATGATGATGAAATATTGGGCTTCAATGAATGGCATGGAGTGAAAGGGGAATGATAGTGAAATGGACGAAATCAAAGACTAGAAAAGGTACAATCATTTTTTCCACATTTTTCATGGAGTATTTTTTCTATTTTATTAACTATTATTTCTGTTTTCAATCATCATGAATATGTTTTTTTTCTATTCAGGTACACAATACTGAACACTTCTTTGAACACAAGGATAGATTCAAATGAAGTCTATTTAGTTGTGGCTAAACGACCAGGCAATCCAAGTAGGAGAAAGGGAGACCACTTTTAGTGGAATAGCTATAAACGGGAACATCATATTTTCTAATTTTGACTTCAAATAGTTCATAAGTTTACTTAAATTATTTTAAGATTGGCATTGACTTTCACATTAATTAGTCAACATGACCAGATCAAGGCCATACCAAATTAAGACTGAGAGTGGACCAAACTTCAGATATAGATTTAAGTTTATTGGGTCAGACATAGACTGGAATGTGCCCTTCCCAAAAAACATTATGGTTTTCTTATAGATAAAGGATATTTTTTTGTGCGATTGTGATTGTAAGGTCTAACTATTAGTAGTAGTTGTGTGTCTGAAGATGTCGGATGAGGATATTAGTGAAGATGTTGGCTCAAACATCTTGATAATGATTGTAGTGCCAAATTTGGATATCAATATCCAAGCTTGACTTCTCAGCCCAATGATATAGTGTATTGTGTTCCATATAGAAGTACGATTAAGGATGTAGGAAATGATTTTATTGGGTGACGAAATTGTTGGGTTCTATGACCCTTGGATGAAATAAAAGTGATTCATGGGACGAAAAACTTTAAGCGAAATTGAAATGACATTCAAAACCCCATTACAAAGCGATAATCTCAAATTTAGGGTTTTAATTCATCAGCGGTAATTGAGATTATTCAGTAAAAATATATTTACCCGTACTTAGGAATATTTAGCTAGTGATGAGTATGAATCGTCTCCATAGGGAACGATGATTAAGGATTGAATATGCATGATATATTGATTAACGATATGAGAAACAATAAAGATGAGAATATTATAAGCTAGATAGTGATATCGAGTAAAAGGTTGTAAACATTATAAGCTAAACTTAAAATTAGCAAAGAAAAGAGGAAATAAAAGTACAATTACATGATATATTATGGGAACAAGGTAGAGGACGTGACGGACACGATAGTCATCGAGTGCATGAACAATGTAATGGTAGAGTGAGAGACAAGAAAATGGGTTTGTAAGAAAGTGGAATGATCATGAAAATATGATAATAAAATTTTGATTATGCCAATGACAATGTCGTGAAAGAAACAATGTAAAGCGAAGTACGTACCTTAGACCTTTACGCTCCGTCAGGATTTCGACGATTTGGTAGTGCTGGTTGATGGAGCGTGCCATTTGGCCTCGTCAAAGCCGTCGATGGCTCGCCAGTTTGCGTCCCATCTGACCACCATGTCGAGGCGACGGAGAAGACATCCGGGTTTGACACCTTGGGTGAAAAGTACAATCGCGCCATCTCGTGCTCAGTCTATTTGCTGTTTTATCATGTTCGTGTTTTCATTTACAATGAGTCTAGGTCATTGTGTTGTGTCGTGTTCGTCATGCACCATGTGGCCATGTCTTTATATGTTTTTTTTTATTTCTTTGTTTTGTTGTAAAAAGGGCCCCCCAGGTATAAGGGCCCCTTAATGGACCCCTTACTGGACCTACCTAAGGGGCCCATCTTGACCCCCCATTTAAGGGAGAGATGGGTCTCCGAGGACGCCAGATCTGGAAGTTGAAATTGCAGTTACCGTCGCTTGTTTTCAGATCTCACCCCAAGAGAGAAAGGGAGTTGGAAGAAGAGAGGGAGGAAGAGGAGGTGAAGAAGGATAGCTACCAGGGAATCAGAACAAAGGGTCGCACCATCATTGGAGACTGATCGCCAGATGATCATTCTGCGTCCGACCCAGGCCCTGAAGCCCTTGCACCCGTGGGTAGTAGGTTTGTGTGGCCCCGAACCCCCGATTGGCAGCCATTGTTGACCCACCTTCGCGCATATTCGCCTCTCGATATGACTTAAATCATCACCGTTGACAAGTTGTCCCGGCCCCAACTCGTATCCGGCCTACACGTGTGTCACTGTTGACTTCTGACCAGACCATTCGGCATTCATTTCTGCTGGGCAACGTGGGCAAGAAGACTCCTATCACCCCGAGTGCCACGGCGCGATGCTCTTGCATGAGGCAACGCGCGGACCGAACGACGCCCTTGCACCTAAGCATAGCTGGTCCCATGTGGATCTGAATCTTCCCTGATGGTCCACGTTTGAGTCGTATCGTTCCCTTTGGTCTCATTAGGTGCCGCCAGACCGACGAGACTATGTTGTTGCCATCCAGACATGCAGCCACCCTTGGCAGCTTCGACGCCTTGCTACACCAGATGTGTTTGACATCTCTGGTTGTTGTGAGTTACATAAGACCTGCTACATCAAGTTGGATTGTCTTCACCAATCGCATATGTCGCAGTTGTCCTTTGCCACCACATCGTAGCCTGACCGCTTCATCAATGCCTGGTCATCTTCATCGACAATGAGAGCCCGTTGACACCGTGCCAATCCGTCTAAGGATGTTCCCATCGGAACGGCAGATCAATCAGCCACGTCGCCACCGCCGACCTTCCTCCTCGGCTTTGTCTTACTCCGACCGACCTCCGTCATTCCGTTCCTGTGCTGCGACACCGCCGCTTGTCAAGCATGCAGACCCATCTCCAGCACCTCTCCACCGCACCTGCACCAGTCACCGCAATTGACGAAGATTCTACACGACGAGCCGCACACCGACGAGGTACGTCATCTTCTCGCATGCTCGTTATATTATCCTTTGCAGCATAATGTCGATCGTCTCCACAACGCTCGGGTTAGATAGGTGAGAGAGGAAAGTGAGAGGAAACTATGAGTAATTGAGCATCTTTATTGGTACGGACGAGCCCTTCCGTTACGTGCGGCCCCTATGGATTGACTCCGTTCGGTGCCATAGTCACCTCTGTCCCCTCCAACGAGGCTGGCGAGGCCACTGTCGCTGACACCCGGCGGCCCCTTCAGAGTTCAGAGCTCGGCATCTCCATCGAGTCGAGGCCTGCAAGTTACATACCCGTTAGGGTTTATCATTCCGTTGGACGACGACGCCGTTGACGTCCGACACCACTATCTAGGTACCGAACCATCGTCCTTGGTATCTACCAAACGACGTCCTAGACGACGTCCGGCATCACTGTTAAGCTCCCCCTCTTCTCTAATGCTTCTTCCCTCACACCCAAGACACCAAGAACACAATTGATGGATCTCAAAACGCACTATCTTTCAATAAGCCCACACAAGAAGGAAGCAATTTCAAGATGAATTTCATAGTGCTCAAGGTCTTTATTTATAGATCAGAGGGTATGGATAGAAAGAGAGGGGGAGAGGAAACAGTGCTGAAAATTTCAAATCAATCCTAGCCCTTGATTTCTTTCTCTCGTAACTTGAACCTGTAGATCCGCACCACATCGTCTTCCATGCACGTGTCTTTTAAAGTGGTTATGTGTACCTGTAGTTGGAAAAAGAAAAAAGAGAATAACCTCTATACTATTTAAATAGATATTATTTTAATATTATCACAGCTAACGTGGCATCACGTCAGTGCTTTTCTCATTTTTGTTCGAACACTGGCTGACACATGCACCCACGTGTACACATAGCATTGTGTCGTGCGGCCACATTGGTGTAGCCACCTTCATTTACCATTCCAACAAGCGACAGAGAGAGAGAGAAGAAAAAATTCAAATTTTGTCTTTGTGTGCCTCGGTCCACACAAGCATTTATTGCAAAAAAGTTTCTTCTTTTTTTATTCATCCACGTCATCCTTCGCATGAAAAAGCCAAAATTTTGATTTAGTAATCAGTAAATTCAATCATGGTATCGCTATTCGCGATGCCATGACTTCTTAGCTAAATGATTAGCTGACGCTGACTATTTTTGCTTGCTATGATTTGTTGCCATTCAACGAATCGAACGCCGACATGTGGCGATAGTGTTCGGCCGTCCCGATTCCGGTACCGGATGCCGGTATCGGGACGGATGCTGTATCGGGTACCGGGAATGCATTTTCTGGTATCCATTTTTTTTGATATCCGGATACCGGATATCGGTATCAGATATCGGTTTCTACAGTGCTGATATCCGATACCGATATCCATCTCGATGTCGGCATCCGTCTTGTCTCAATGGGGCAGATGACGACATCGGATATCGGATGCGGATATCGAAAACCGATATCCACATCAAATTATAATTAAAATAATATTAATTATTAAATGTTAATCATTACGCGTTGATTAACGTGGGCACGAGAGCAACAGAAGAGCTTTCTATTTGATCACTCATCACGTATAATATATGCAGTCGATTATTTTTAACTTCTTCCATATGGGATAACAGGATTCGGGTTTTGTGCTTCGCTTGGAATCCCTTTATCCCATATGGAAGGATAAAGGGCCTTAAAATGTAGCGGTAATTGACATAGCTATTATTTTAATATTACATATATTGTCGACCTCATTTAATATATACAGAGAAACTTTTCTAATATCTTCCATGTGGGATAACGGGATTCTGAGTTTACATTAACTTCGAATCCTGTTATCCCATATGGAAGAAAAAAAAGTTTGCACTCTATATATTAACCGACATTGAAAATATATCAAAACCATTCAACGCGTATTAACCTTACAGGTAGAATGTGAATTGAAGCTTATTTTTATCGGTCGATACCGGATATCGATATTCGGATATCGGTTCCGATATCCGGATATCGAAATCTGATATCCGGTATCCAACACCCATTTCGTCCTCAACCCCCCGATATCCGGTACCGATATCCGTCTAACCCCTTATAGACGGATATTGACTGATATCCAATATCCGATATCCGACACCGTCCCTTTTTTTCCCTAATATCGGTTGTCCGATACCGGATGACGGACGGATATCGGTTGGGCGAACCCTATGTGGCGATGTGAATTGAGATATTTTAATTAAGTTCTAAGATCCATATGTATAAAATAAAGGTCCAAAAAATACATATATATATATATATTGACTTAGAAAAATCATATCTTTCGAAATTTAATATCAAAAAATTCTAAAAAATCATATTCTGACTCAGAAAATTATATTTATACAGAATATATTATCAGAATAATCTCCAAAAATACATAAAATGCAGAAAATTCAGAAGATCATTTTAAAAACAGATTTAATAATTTTAATCTTGATTACATACATACATAATAAATTTAACGCAAATAAACATGCAAATATGTTTTTGTTAAGGTTCTAAAAATGCATCTTTTCACGAAGAGACGGATCAGATCCGTGATTTCTTGGATTCTCGAGTGAGGTGTATCCACATGTGTACCCTCCAAATGTATCCACATGATCCTTATCTTGTCGAATCTACTCATTCATCGTAACGAGCCCTATCATCACTCTAATGTTGTCCTTACGGCATCTCAATCGCATGAGTAAGGGAGAGGAAAAAATGGTGATGGGATAAGAAGGGTTAGGCATTTGAAAAAATCTTTCATGTCTTAATTTGATTTAGGCCCTTTGATTAAACTCAAATTTAGGGTTAAAAATATATTTTTGTTGAGTTGAGTTTAATCAATAATTTTTTAAAATTAATACTCGTAGAATAATTCTAGCTAGTGGAAGAGTATGGAACGTTTCCCCATGGAATGTATCTAGGGATTTGGCTATCTCTACATAGCGATTTGTGTGGGAAAAGAAAGGATGTGTATAGGGTAAGAGGTAATGATGTGATGGAAACAATGAGATGAGATTGAAGGTATTATGTAACTAGGGTGTGATGATACAGAAGAAGATACATAGGTGGGATGATGTGAATTAGATGAGTAGAAATGAGGGAGTAAGATAGGTGAAGGCATAAGGGGAAGGATGGTGGATGTAGAAGAGGAGTGAGGAGGTAGGTGGAGGAAGATAGTGGTTTAGGGTTCATGCCTTAAATGGAACAGAGAACTTGGGATGAGATCCTAACAATGTAGATGATGTGTGACATAAATGATAGATGGTAATGTGTCATGATGGACGATGGTGGAGGGTGATGAGAAAGATGGTTGTAATCTAGCTGATGTATGTAATGAAGAACGGCAACATTTTAACCTTAGATCCCTACGTTCAGCTATGATTAGGGAAATTTCATGATGTGTATCATCCTCTCCTCTTCTCTCATGACCTTCTCCAAACACTCAAGACACTGAGAAAACACTTGATGGACCTTCAAAACCTCACTCTCTTTCAATACGCCTCTCTAGGAGGATCTGAGGTTATATTTTTTAAAAAGGTCCAACCATGTAAAGGATAAATAGAGGAGAGAAAGACAGAGCTTCCTCAAAATTTCAGCTCAGTTGGTCTTCTATGTCGTCAAATATCAAGCCTTAAACTTGGATGATTCCTCATAGTTGATTTAATCTAAGGATTATCTCTCCACATCCTCGTCATAACCATCACTTTGAAATGAGTGGTTCAGATACTCCTGTGTCATCTTGTATTGACGGATTGCATCTTGCCACATGTACGTGCACAAAAACACAAAAATCAACAAGAATAACAATATTTTAGTATAATAAAAAAATGGACATGTATGAAGTGGTGACACATCAGCTTAATATATGTCTAGACCATGCATGCATGGTTACACATGGTGCCATGTGTCTTGTAACACGTGGGACGGGCTTCGTATTAGTCGACATATAGTTAATATAAGAAGGGAAAAATCAATATTTTTAAATGTGCCCTCCGTCCACACATGCATTTATTGCATTTAATGCCTCATTTTTTCATTAGGCCACATTGTCCTATAGGTACACAATAAATTGAAAGTAGTATAAATGATTAATGGCATAGTGGTATCCTTATAAGGATTGGCTCATGCCAATCATTATAGTTTCAATGAATTGTTGGCGTGAGTGATTAAAAGAATAAGGGCAAATATTCCCATGCATCCCGGGTTTTTTAAATCGTCCGCGATCTATCCCGGGTTTTTAAAAAGTTCCGCGATCTATCCCCAAATTATTTTATTCCGCGATCTATCCCGAGTTTTTTAAATCGTCCGCGATATATCCCCGATTTTCTAAAAAAACCGCGATCTATCCCGTGTTTTCCCGACGATGACGTGGCGTCCGACGCGGACGCCAAAGTGTGCTGACCGTAATAGACGTGGCATCCAAGTCGGACGCCATGTCATCGTCGGGAAAAGACCCCACTCTCTCTCTCCCTCCGCGATCTCTCTCTCTCTCTCTCTCTCTCTCTCTCTCTCTCTCTCTCTCTCTCTCTCTCTCTTCCGTGATCAACTTCTCACTCTCTCTCCCGCAATCTCTCTCTAATTCTCTCCGGGTCTCAATCTCTCTCTCTCTCTCTCCCCCTCTCTCTCTCTCCACGATCTCTCTCTCTCCCCTTCTCTCTCTCTCTGCGGTCTCTCTCTCTCCCTCCCTCTCTCTCTCCGCGATCAGTCTCTCTCTCTCCTCCGCGATCTCTCTTCCCCTCTTTCTCTCTCTTCCGTGATCTCTCTCTCTCTCCCCTTCTCTCTCTCTACGTTCTCTCTCCCTCCCTCTCTCTCTCTCCGCGATCAGTCTCTCTCTCTCTTCCGCGACCTCTCTTCCCCTCTTTCTCTCTCTTCCGTGATCTCTCTCTCTATGCGGTCTCTCTCTCCCTCCCTCTCTCTCTCCGCGATCAGTCTCTCTCTCTTCTGCGATCTCTCTTCCCCTCTTTCTCTCTCTTTCATGATCTCTCTCTCTCGCTCTCTCCCCTTCTCTCTCTCTCTGCGGTCTCTCTCCCTCCCTCTCTCTCTCCGCAAAGATGATGACTTATTACGGTTTTTCAATGCGGATGAGGCGTCCGACTTGGATGCCACGTCTATTACAGTCAGCCCAGCTGCCCACTTCGCCGTTTGCGTCGGATGCCACGTCAGCGTCAAAAAACCCTGGGATAGATTGCAGAACTTTTAAAAAGGGGGGGATAGATTGCGGAACTTTTAAAAACCGAGGGATAGATCGCGTGAAAAAAAAAACATGGGATAGATCGCGGACGATTTAAAAAACCTGGGATATATGGGAGTATTTGCCCAAAGAATAATCTGTTGGTCCCCGTTCGATGAAGAGAAGAGTTACACGTGGCACAACGAATTAAAACCCAAAAATACGTTAATATTTCATATAAAATTAAAGATAATGTAATGGAGAAATTTTTTGGAAAAACCATATTCTGACTCACAATTCTCTGTGAATATGAAGTCAAAGAATCCCCAAAAATAGTCAAAAAATCATATGTGATCAATTTAATACAAGTAGACATGTAAATATAGTCATATTAATATATTAAGAATGTGTGATATTAGCTTTTCCTTATTTAAATTAAGTGGTATTTTCATAAAAATCCCAAAATTTAAGTATATTTTTTGACATCCAAAATACCATTTGCATGTGGCGCTCTATGGCCATGTATCAGTCTAGTTAACAACTCCTAAGATTTGATAACCTTTATGGGCCTTCCAATTTAATTGCACATATCATTATGATAAATTAATTAATCACATATCAATTTAAGCTTACTGATATGCTGAGTTTTTAGCCCTTAGGGTGACAAGTTACACTTTGTGGTCTATAAAATATGAAAGAATGTATTGACTCACTCATAAAACCTTTTTCGCCATTTACTTTTTATGTATAGTCCCTAACGAGCTAGCCGTAATCTGTCATCTGATTTAGTACTAATGTCGTGTGAAACAATTGGAGAACTCTTCTCTTATATTTCACTACCTTGGCAAAGGACTTCATCGCATTGTATTCCTAGAGTTGTCTCCTTTCATATAATAGGCTTATGATCATATACTTACTACTTAGTCATATATGTGAACTTCTTGTTGCACTCAATCATCTATTGCAACATGCAAAGATATCACTATTGTATCTCTTTGTGTCATCGGCATGGGCGAGTGGGGTTTGTGTGTAATTGGGATATTTATGCTCACTCCACGCCTATAAACTCTTCTAAGCACTCAACCTTACATAAATAAAACCCCCTTGGGTGGCATGTATGGCACGGCTGGAGCGGTCTATGGGCACAACCCTTGGGTTGGTCATACCTGGCACCATGTTTTTGCCAATTAAAAAAAGATAACCCACTATCAATCTTGAGTGTCTCCACACTAATGGCAACAAGATCATCCATTCTCATCATATGTATGAGAGTAGGCAATGCTATTCTATCTAGATATTTTGACGTCCTTATGGGGTATCCTTCGAATAGAATTACTTACAACACATGCCAAAGGACTTGTGATCTATATATTATGAAATCATCAAAATTCACTAAGTCAAATAATGTATCCATGGATTTCATCACATGTGCATTAGAATGTGCATTACATTAACGAAAGATGAACATGTTATGGAATGTGGGATTGGTTTTCTGGACACATATATTTTGTTGAATGAGCCTGAAATCCTCCATTTCTTCCTTAATAACTCTCTGCCTCAGTGTAGGTGGGCCACAGTTTATAAGTGGCCCACCAGGAGGCCCATTGTTACTCTCATTCCCCCTTATTTCTTCAGGTGACAGCGCAGGAGCAAGGAGGCTGTCTCCCACGTGTGACCAGTGAGTAAGTGGTCACACGTGGGGGGGGCATTTAATGAAAGCCTCCCACGTGGGAGGCCACTTAAATGTCTCCCACGTGGGAGAATGTTAAAGGAGGGGGCATTTAAAGCCCCAAACCCTAGCCGCACAGTTGAGTAATCCATTTTTCTTGTTTTTTTTCAGTTTGAGATCTCCTCTCCTCCCTCTCTCTCTCAGGCGCCGCCTCTGGCTGGAGCACCCTTCCTCTGCCTCCTTCCACTCCTCTTCAAGATCTGACATGGTATCAGAGCCAGGTTTTAAGTGGAGATCGACCTCTACAACGTTTTGAAGGAGCATATTTTCTGTAGATCTAACCCTAAAAGGGCTCGATCTGTGATCTTCAGAAAATATTTGAAGAATTCCTGCCCTCCTCGCCTGGGATCTAACCCTAGAAAGGTTCTTCCAGCAATCTGCAGCATCTGCAGCAGTGAGAAGGAATCCTTCCCAAAGTCTCTCCAAGTTTCTTTCAAGTTTCTTCAAGAATGCCAAGTTCTGGAGATGCAAGCACCTCCCAGAGTCGTCCTGAGATGATTCAAGACAGTCGTGAAGGGTCTGCGGCAAGAGTTGCAGAAACTGGGGCCGCTGTTTCAGAGATTGGAAGATCTGCAGTTATATTTCCCCCAGCCGAAGTGAAATTTGACGGGGGAAATATGTTCGAGTGGTCAAAAATGGTGACGTTGACGGTCTATGGGTGTTTTACGGGGATCACTTGACTGATCTTCCTAGAAACCCTACTGATCCGGACTTCAAGAAGTGGAAAGCGGAGGAGTCGCTTATCTTGGGCTGGATGTTGCGGTCTATGACCCCTGAGATGAGACGGGATTTCTTGTACTGCGAAACAGTCAAGGGATTATGGGATGAGATCCAGAGATATACTGCTGAACAGTCACACGACTGGCGGATTTATGAGTTGAAGGTTCAGGAAACCCTTGCACGACAGGGCAGTGAGAACGTTAGACAGTACTCCTCTCGGCTGAAGGCGATATGGAGGGAAATCGATCATTTGTGGCCCACGCAGAATCCTCAGTCGGTGGAGCGCCAGTACATACTAAAACAGCGGATTTTCACGTTCCTTATGGGACTGAATTCCGTATACGAGTCTGTGAAAGAGTCAGCTCCTTCACAGGGAGAAGCTACCATCGCTGGAGGAAGCAATTGGCGCCATTTTGCAAGCCGAAAGCCGATTTGGGGTCACCTCAAACTCACAAGGGCAGACTTCCGCTGCACTGCTCACAAAGAGGCCGGAGAGTCGGACAGACCTTGCTGGGAACAGGACAGCACGCCCATTCCAGCCAAGTACATCGGCAACGGGTGAGGGAGAAGATAGCCGTGATGCACTCTTCTGCAATTACTGTAAGAAACGGCGCCATACCAAAGAAAACTGTTGGAAACTTGCCTGGAAGAATCAGAACTCCGGGAAGAGAGCTATGGCTGTCTCGTCACTACCTCAGACCCCTAGTGGAGCTGTGGCGAGTCCCGAAGTCGAGGAAGTTCAGCAAAAATTGAGTTCGGCTTCACTAGTTCAGTCAGGTAATTCCTCTTCCCCAAAATGGGTTGCGGATACAGGGGCTACTGACCACATGTCTACAGGGATCCCTATTCACTGATTACATGCCGACAAGAGGGCCCCACCGAGTTCAGACTGCCGGGGGAAGGTCACTACCAGTTAAGGGGATCGGTGACATTGTGATTGGTTCTCTTGGAACCCTGCAGAAGGCTCTGCATGTCCAAGACCTTAAAGCAAATCTTATCTCATTACAAAAATTAGTTGACGATTACAAGTGGAGATTCGTCCTTGATAGTGACGACTGTTTTCTGTGTGAAAAGGTTTCCGGGAGGAGGATTTCATCCCTTAGAAGAGATGGTGGACTACTTCTCCTCGAGGCGTCTCCACAGAAGTGCTTAGTGGCGAGAAGAAAGTGCCCCGTGGAGGAGAGGGTGATGCGTCTACATCGGCGGATGGGACACCCCCCTTTTAAGTTGCTGAAAAACTGTTTCCCCACTCTGTTTCGGGGTTTTTTGGAAGACAATTTTTTTTGTGAAGCCTGTCATGTGGCTAAACATCGTCGTTCAACTTTTAAATCGATTGAAGACCGTTGCTTGTCACCCTTTGAGCGTATCCACAGTGATGTATGAGCGTATCCACAGTGAGCCCAACGAACAGTCTTACCGGCTGTCGTTGGTTCGTAGTTTTTGTGGATGATTGTACGAGGGCATCGTGGACCTACCTGTTGAGAACAAAGTCAGAGGTGCCTGAAATTCTGATCAACTTCTGCCGGCTGATTTCAACACAATTTGGGAAGCAGATAAGACGATTCAGAACCGACAATGGGACTGAATTCTTCAACTCATCGGTGGAATCATATTTTTCAAGTCACGGAATTATCCATGAATCATCATGTGTCAACACCCCCCAACAGAACGGACTGGCAGAGCGGCGTCTGGGGTACATTCTTGCTGTGACGCGCTCCTTGCTGATTGATGCGAGTCTCCCGAAGAGCTATTGGGGAGAGGCAGTGCTTACTGCTACTCATCTGATTAACCGACTTCCGATGCGAGTCATTGGGTATCTGTCACCTTTGGCCTTGCTAACTGCTGAGTTCCCGGGGCTCAAACTCTTCTCAGGACTGCCAGCCCGTATCTTCGGCTGTACGGCGTTCGTTCACCAGACTGCTGGGAAGCTAGATCCTAGAGCTTTGAAGTGCGTCTTTGTGGGGTACTCGGGTACCAAAAAGGGATACCGATGCTACCATCCACCCTCCAGGAAGTTCTATGTGTCTGCCGATGTTACCTTCAACGAAGCAGAATTCGTCTACAGAAATGAAGGTTCACCCACAACAACTGAAGCAATTGAGATTTCAAGCGGACTACAATTTTTGTCCCTTCCGGAGACGCGAGTTGAAAATGTTGGGGGACGAGAACCATCCGACAACACAAGTGAACAGATGACATCCGACAAGGAGAGTATAGCAGACCCGGAGAGAACTGCCCAGGAAGAAGAAGTGGAAGATTCGAGAATCCTACGATCGTCATCGAAGAGTCCAAAGAGCAAGATGTGCCAGCTGACGAAGATGCACTTGTAACAGCCTTGCCAGAGCCACTCCAGGATGATCTTGGATGGCCAATTGCACTACGCAAAGGTGTGAGGGCCTGTCGATCGACCACAAGATACCCAATTGGGAAATATGTGAAATATGAGAAGTTGGGAAGAGAATACAAAAGTTTCCTCACCATGCTGGGAGGCATCGCGATTCCAACCCGAGTTGAAGAAGCGCTTCAAGATCCGGGATGGAAAGCCGCCATGGATGAGGAGATGGCTGCCCTACAAAAGAATGGAACCTGGGAACTTGTTCACCTTCCTAAGGGCAAGAGGCTAGTTGGGTGCAAGTGGTGTTCACTCCAAAGTTTAACAGAGCGGGACATTGGAGAGATTAAAGGCCAGATTGGTTGCTAAAGGCTACACTCAAACAAGGTGTGGATTATGATGAAACCTTTGCCCCAGTGGCAAAGTTCAACACAGTCCGGGTACTCATTGCAGTGGCAGCAAAGTGTGACTGGGGAATCCTGCAGTTCGACGTGAAGAACGCATTCCTTCACGGAGAATTAGAAGAAGAAGTTTACATGCAACCTCCTCCGGGCTATCAACAACCAGGCAAGGCAAATCTCGTTTGCAGACTCAAGAAGGCTCTTTATGGACTAAAACAGTCTCCTAGAGCATGGTTCGGCAGATTCACCGGGACTATGTTGAAATTAGAGTACCATCAAGCTCGTGGAGATCATACACTCTTCATCAAGCACGGTTCTGGTGGAAGGATCACTGTTCTACTGGTCTATGTGGATGACATCCTCATCACCGGGAGTGATTCAGAAGAAATTCAGCGGCTGAGTGGTGCGCTGTCCACTCAGTTCGAAATGAAGGAGTTGGGGCAGTTGAAATATTTTTTGGGAATTGAGGTAGCTCACTCGAGTACTGGGATCTCCCTGAGTCAGCACAAATATACCCTGGACCTACTCAGGGAGACGGGACAGTTGGGATGCAAGCCAGCAGCAACCCCACTAGATCCGAGTATGAAGATTGGGAAAGGAGATGATGGGGCGCCAGTGGACAAGCAATCCTATCAGAGGTTGATAGGAAAATTGATCTACCTCAACCATACCAGGCCGGATATCTCATTTGCAGTCAGCCTACTCAGTCAATTTATGAGTGAGCCCTATGAAATCCACCAGCAAGCAGCTTACAGGATCCTGGCGTATCTGAAATTCACTGTCGGACAGGGTCTATTGTTCACGCGCAATGGAGGACTTAAGCTCGAGGCGTTTACAGACTCTGATTGGGCTGGCTCCCTGGTTGATCGCCGGTCCACATCAGGTTATTGCACCTTCTTAGGAGGCAGTTTGGTCACTTGGAGAAGCAAGAAGCAGAAAGAGGTATCTCTGTCAAGTGCCGAGGCGGAATTGCGGGCTTTGAAACGGGGTGTTTCCGAGTGCAGATGGCTCAAACATCTACTTGAAGACCTTGCGCTCTACGATGAAAGTGGCACTACTCTCTACTGCGACAACCAGTCAGCACTTGCAATTGTCAAAAATCCGGTTCAACACAACCGAACAAAACATATGGCCCTGAATCGTCATTACCTGACCGAGAACATTGACAGAGGGGTCATACGGCCCCAGTTTGTCCCATCGATGGAGCAAACAGCGGACATCTTCACTAAAGCTCTGCCAACGTCGAGATTTCAGGCATTGGTGTCCAAGCTCGGCATGGTCAACGTCCACGCCTAGCTTGCGGGGGGGTGTTGAATGAGCCTGAAATCCTCCATTTCTTCCTTAATAACTCTCTGCCTCAGTGTAGGTGGGCCACAGTTTATAAGTGGCCCACCAGGAGGCCCATTGTTACTCTCATTCCCCCTTATTTCTTCAGGTGACAGCGCAGGAGCAAGGAGGCTGTCTGACGTAGGACGACTATGGGATGGACGATTTAGGGCGGATGACGAGGCTATGGGTAGGAATGGGTTAAGGGATAAAACAATCCACAGAAATCACGGTCGATTCTCGGACTTAAAACCGATGAAATCTGGTGGTGCAGCTCCGACCCTTATCGAGGGCGGGAGTACTGTCTTCCCCCACCGCGACGATGCCTAAGCACCGAAATCAATACCTCGAATTCACGTCGCGAAGAAACACTCGAGAAAAGGAGAGAAGAAGAGGAAATCCAAGTCTAATTCTGACGGCGGTGGAAACTTCCCGAGAAAATACTGAGCGGAGAACACGTCGACACCACAGGGTTCAGGTATACCTCAGCACCGTGGTGCGTGTAGAGGCCGCAGGTAATTCTGCTCGTGGCGACGGCGCGCGTGATATCGAACGGGCGCCCGGCGTTGTCCGCCCGTGGACGCATGAAGCGGAGGCGCACGGCGGCGCGGGGATGGCACGCGGTGGCGTGGCGCGGCGTGTGACCGCGCGGCTGCGGCGGTGATGACGACGCAGCGGCAGCGTGGCGGGCGGTGGTGGCGCGGCGGCGACGGTGATGACGGCGACGGCGGCGGCATTTACGGGAAGGTTAGGGCAAGATGAGGGGTAGGGCAATCCTCCAAGAAGAGTTAGAAAGAAAACTCAATTCTTGAATTATGATTGCCTAATGAGTTCTTGAAACAAATGACCTTATATAGGCCTTGGAGGAAAGAGAAAATAACTAGAAAATAAGACGCAAGGGAAAACGTGCATCACGTCACGCCAAAGGGCAGTTGTGGATCTGCCTTTGGCGTCGTGTCATGACGCGCGTGGAGACGTGCGCGGGTAGTGACGTGGCGGACGACGGTTGTGGCGTGTTGACTTCTTCGTTGACTCCTGTTGACCGAGGTGGGTTGACTTCTGTTGACTTCATCTTTGGATCCGTAACGTCTGTGTTGACCCCGACTGCCTGCGGTGACGTGTCCCAGGCTGATGCATTGGCGTCCTCGCCATCACTGTCTCCCTCGTGTGACCAGTGAGTAAGTGGTCACACGTGGGGGGGGCATTTAATGAAAGCCTCCCACGTGGGAGAATGTTAAAGGAGGGGGCATTTAAAGCCCCAAACCCTAGCCGCACAGTTGAGTAATCCATTTTTCTTGTTTTTTTTCAGTTTGAGATCTCCTCTCCTCCCTCTCTCTCTCAGGCGCCGCCTCTGGCTGGAGCACCCTTCCTCTGCCTCCTTCCACTCCTCTTCAAGATCTGACATATTTCTATCATAAGCTTATATTTTTAATTAATATCACTTATCCTTCAGTACAAAATAATTGATCCTTCTTGGGTTTTTTGTTCCTGAAGTTTTCCTTGTGTTAGTAGTTGTTGTCAAAACCATGTCTCAAAAGAGATGAGGAGACTCATATACTAATGGGACATACTTTTGCAACTCATCTTCATAGATAATTGATTAAATGAAAAGGGGCTATCTTAATTAAAGTCATTTTTCAATTTAAATAATAAAATTCATTAGCCTTTGATTGCTAAAAAATGGCATTTTAGTGATGTGTAAGGATCATATCCAAAGAAAATGATGATTATGAATTCAATATTATTTAAATGAGATTAAATATGCGAGAATATAAACTTGTAAAGCAAGATGTAGAAAGAAGAGGAAAATGGTGTGTTAGAAAGGTGATAAATAATATCAGTCCAGATATTATCAATATTAATATGAATGATAGAAGGTAGAAATTAATGATGTCATGTAAATAACAAGAAATATTAATGGAAAAGACAAAGTGAACCGACAGTGTTGGGATAAGAAGGTAGATATATATATAGATATCTATATATATATATATATATATGGGTATATATTTATGTGAATATGATTCTTGCACGATGATGATGAAAGGTGAAACAGATGGTATAAGGAGTGGTGAAAGTGATAGGAAGTGATGTGATGAGATGGATCTAACCTAACAACAATAATGACAATGAAGCAATGTAAAGAAAAATGCCTCAACCTAGATACTCATGGTTTTCCAAGATCATGACCATGTGCAACTTCAGGTTAGCTTCTCCACATATACATTTCTCCTCACCCTCTAGAACACCAAGGACATTCTTAAAGGATCTCTAAACTCGCTCTCATTAAAAATAGCCTACCATTGTAGATATTAATATCAAATATATTTTTACAACGATCGGTTCCTCATCTTATAAACTTGATGGAATATATAGGAGTGAAGAAAGATGAAGCTTCCGTAAAAATTTTAGCTCGATTGGCCTTTTGGATCATCAGATATAGCGGCTTCAATTCAGAGAAATCATGGGCATTGATTTGTTTAACATAATCTCTCTCCTCCATGATGTCGCCACCTATCCCTTCTAGGATTTTATTTCCTTAACTTTTCTGAATATACTTTACAATGATAGGCTAAAAATGTTGAGTCATTCTTGAACTAAAGCTCCAAAAATGACACAAAACCCTACACATAATGATATAAAAATGAAGAAATTAAAATGATTAACTGTGGCACATCACTAGGCCATGTCAACACTCCATTGCTTCTGAAAAATGACATGAGGTCACATTTCATCATCTCAATAAAATAGGCGTAACTATTAATATTTTATATGAGTTGTAGTGATGCATTTTGTGAGGCACCACGTCTATGTGTTTTTACTTTTTGAACCCTTGACACGATGTCACCTTGCGCGCCACCTTATTTAACTTTCAAAACATATAATAAATGATAGATTGTCAATTTTTTAGGGCTGCCACATGTCATTCTATCATTTCCTTGAGACTGTATTCATTGTAGTTTTAAGCTGACATTTTCTTATTAGTTCACATCACCTTGTGCACTGAAGAAATAAAAACCCGTCAACAAATGACTGTTTTGCATTATAATAATGGCATATTTTTTCAATGTTTAGTTTTGTTCATTATTATAAAAAAACTTTGATTGGTTGCAATTTGATCAAATCGAATGGCAACACATGGAAGAGTGAAAAATAACATCAAAAGCCCTTCAATAATTCCAAAAACAAATAATTTGAGTATATATTCTGACTTAGAAAATAATACCACCCAAAAGATAATGTCATAAAGTTCTATAAATTTATTTTCAATAAAATTAGAATTTTATTTTATTAATGGTTATGAGGCCAGAAAATCCATAAAATAGCAAAAACATCTACGCAAATCATTTTAGGCTTGATAAACATGCATTATAATCACTTTAGTGTAGATAAGCATGGAAAATTCATGATTTTAGTCTAAGAAGTAGTATATTATCACAGATCAGTCCATATACTCTATAAACTGAGGGAACTGGATCTATCATGAGAACTTTTGAAAAAATCATTGCAGACTAATCATTTCACCCCATGAGAGATGCAAGAACAGAAAGTTGTTCATCATATATGATCCGAGGAAATAGAAGACTAAAAAATCATAGAGAATAAAGAATCTGACCTGGGTTAGCTGAATGATTACCCTCTCTCATTCTCTCCCTCCCTCCCTCTGGAACCTTAAAGATGTAGTGGCCATGTTACCTTTAATGTGTACTATTGACCAGGTTGGAGATTTTTGATAGTTCGGGATGGTTTTTGTCCCATCCCATGTTCAATTTTTTTGGGTCATTTGAATTTTCATCCCAAGACCATCCTATAAAAACCATACATCCAAAACTTTCCAGTACAGGTACCATCTAGTTGGAAAATATGTGCACCCATAGTGTATCGATTTTGTATGATGTAGACCTTCTAATTGAGAAATAGATCATGAAATGAAAACTAGTACGTTGATATAGCGCCCCCTAACACCTATGGATGAAACTGTTTCCCATCCCAAAATGAAAACAAAACTGGGGAACGACACGGTGAGACCAAAGTTTCATCATATTGAACTGAACCAGACCATCTGTTAGCCTTTTTAGGGCTGATCATATGTTCGATCTGATTCCAATAGGGACGTCATCCCATTTACTTATGGCACATCATTTTTCTCCCCCCTCATCAATCCATTCCCATTGATGATCCCACCACTACTGCAACCAGTACCACCAACAGTTGCCAGTGCCATCACCACTATTGTCCAACTCGGTAAGACCTCACACACTGCCTTCCTCTCTTTCTCCCTCTCTACATCTTTCCCTCTCTCCCTCTCACACCCACTCTCTCTAGCCCTCTTCCTCTCACATTCTCTCTCTAGCCCTCTCCCTCTCCCTCTAGCCCTCTTTTCATCTCACTCTCGCTCCCTCTCGTAGACCCTTCCGCTTAGTCTCTCACTCTCTCATCCTCTCCCTCTCTCAATATCTCCCTCTAAAACTCTCTCCCTCCCTCTCCCCCTTTCACTCCCTCCCTCTTGCAATCTCTCCCTCTTATACTCTTTCCATCTTGCACTATCTCAATCTCACACTCTCACTCTCCCTCACTTTTAGAGTGAGTGATAACATCAAATTAGATCAACAAAGTTATGCTTTTACACTCCTTTTTTTAGATTTTCACTAGCATTATTCACCATTTAAGGGTAAAATGAGAAATTTATTATTTAATTACTAAGCTCTAATTTTATATATTTTATTAATTTTTGATACTAACCCCACTTGAATCTTTAGAGTCAAGTGCATTTCTCACATCTTCTTAGAGTTTTATTTAAAAAACATGACCTAGATAAATACAATGATGAATTTGAGATACAAATGAGAGGAAAGTAGAAACCTAAGGTACTTATTAGATAATAAGGGGAGGCCCAATACACAAGAATCCCATTCTACAAGCTCATTCAAACCTCCTTAAAGACCGTGTCAACTAAAGGCAAGAATGTGGAATTAACCTGCCATTTGAATTTGAAATGTCTATTTTAAAATCTGAGAAGGAGGTCACATGGGTCAAGGCTGTAAATAAATAAATCCTAGCCCTCCAAGCCCTTGGAATTAAATCAATGGCTGGGAGAGTTAGGGCATATCTATTTATTCTCTTCTCCCCTCTCTTTGTAACTCAACCTGGATTTCTGCTCCCAACTTTTTGCTGGAGGCCTAGTGCATTAGATTTCTTTGATTCATTCTTGTTCTATAAGGCTGTGGGAGAGAGAGAGTTCAGGAGTGATCAAGATTCTTGGAAAAAGAACACCACTTGGCCCTTGGGGAAGTGACAACAGTTCATGTAATCTCCTAAATGTTTGATTTAAATTTTCTCACAATTTTTTCTAGGTAAATATTCCATAGATAGCCTAGACTTTAAGCTTTCTCACGTATCAAAAAACACTGAAAAGTTTATCCTCTAGCAAAAGTTACAACGTTTTCGGTCTACTACCCTCCGACCGAGTGACGCCGCCCACGAATTACGGCCAAAGGTTTTCTTCAACGTTAAATCTTATCTATTGCCCTAAAAATTCTCCAAAAGTTAAATTCTATTATTAGAACTTATCTAAAACAAAATAAATATGCATTTCATTTATTTAAAATAGTTTTGACTAGTTTTCCTTTATTTCATTGATTTTCCTATTTAGA
Organism: Wolffia australiana; assembly: GCF_029677425.1. Lineage (NCBI taxonomy): Eukaryota > Viridiplantae > Streptophyta > Magnoliopsida > Alismatales > Araceae > Wolffia > Wolffia australiana. The sequence continues at coordinate 8,895,662 of NC_135841.1, read as the reverse complement.
AAAAAATCCAAGAAAAGTATAAATCCCCTAAAATATTATTTTCAAATATATTTGAAATGCAATTTACTCTCTCATTGCCTGCTGCTTGTGGATTCGACCCTTACCCTATTCTAACTAGGAAATTTTCATAAAGTTCGTTGCATAAATCATAGATTTAAAATGATTTAATTAACCCAAATTCTGGTTTATTAGTGAGAGAGTAGAGTGAGAGGTAGATAATGAGAGAGTAATGTAGGGAGAGAATAAGAGTGATAAAAGAAGAGAGTGAGAGATCCTCTCTCCCTTTCTCCCTCTCTTCCTCTCAAAAACTCCAAGGCTTCTTTGTAGTCCCAAAATTAGGGTCTATTTTTTAGATTATTCAATAAAAATATAACCATGCACTCACTTATTAATATTAGGTAGTGATTTTGTATATATCATCTCCACAGAGAATAGTGATTATGGATTTAATATTATTAATATAGTAATTATTGAGATGAGATGAGATACATTCTAAATACAAAATTGATTGACGAGAAAATTTGAGTCGAGATAGTGATATTAAGTTGAAGATAGTAGTTGCTAGATAGTAACAATTTGGTTTTGAGAAGGTAGAGTAAATGTGAGAATGAAATAATGATGATGCAAAGAGTGACGAGAATGGGACACATAATGAGTCAAGTACAACAATTAACGAGTAAGTTAACAAGATGATGATATGAAGGCGATAATACATTACTTATGAGGCGATGATGTGATGGTGAGATGTGGTAGTGAAGTTGATCTAAGCTATAAACGATGTCGAGAAAGAACAATATGAGGCAAAGAAGCTTCCCATATATCGTTACGTTCTTTCAAGATCATGGCTATTTATGAGCCTAGGTAAGCTCCTCCTCTTCTCTATTGCTTCTTCCCATACACCCATGACACCAAGAACACAATTGATGGATCTCAAAAACTCACTATCTTTCAATCAGCCCTCATGAGTAGGAAGCAAGTTTAAGGATGATTTTGATAGTGATCTGCACCTCTATTTACAGATTTGAGGGTATGGATGGAAAGAGGTGTTGAAGAAAAATCATCCCTGAAAATTGAAGCTCAATCAGACCTTTGGATTCTCACATATTGCAATTTGAAGTTGGAGCAGTCCTAACAATCCATTTTCTCTCTCTCCTTGTCATTGGTGCTAATGCTTCCTCTTTTTTTTCTGTTTTTGGTTACCTCGTTAGTTCATCATTTAATGATTGGTGTGATAGCTTCTTCTTTTGTGATCGTGCACTCTGGGAAGGCCACATGTACCAGCGTAAACGACAAGACAAAAATATAGATTTATTGTTTACGCATTGTGTGATGTGGTGTTGCGTCACCCCGTGCCATGCCATGAAATTCTTGCTTTTCCCCCTTTCTCTTGTGGATGACATGCTGACGTATGTCCTTCATGGCAGAAAAGGGGGGATATTCCCACATCATTACCTGATGTGACATGAATTTCCGCATGCAGCGTTAAGATTTTTTTTCTTTTTAATCAATTTTAGGGGTACATGTGTGTACCACGCCGTAATTGTTGAGTTCTCTTTTCCCCCATTTTTATTCTCTTCTCTCTCGATTATTATATCACATTAATTGTGATTTGAATCACATCTTTTATCTATTGGTCCACATCACCTCGGTGAATAAAAATAAATATTTTATATGATAATGATTGGCACGTTATGGCATCGCGACTTGCAACAATCAGAATTGCACCTTTTCACAATGATTAGCGCAGCTAATCATTACAGATTCTCCTGATTGGTCGATATTTGATGAATCTAATGGCGACAAGCATCAAGCGCATATTCAAGGAAAAAATATAATAATAATTCCACATAAAAATAATACTAAGTCAGAAAAATATAAAAAATATTTATTTTGATATAGAAAATTTGTACCTCCATAATTATAAGGTAAAAATTCATAAAATTTTATTTCTAATCAAAAAATTAATTTCTTTAAGAATATGATGTCGAAAAAATCCTTAAAAATTCCATTAATCATTTAAAGTTTGATTACACACATAGAATTGTTTGAACTCATACATATGTGTATTTTTCACAGAAATAACCCAAAAATTTACGTGTCATCACTTCCCCTCTCACTCTACTTTCCTTTTCTCACTATCTCCTACTATCACTCTTTCATTATCTCCCTCTCTCGTTCTCTCCCCACGAACTCTCTCACTCTCATACTTTTTTTCTCTCCCATTCTCTCCCTCTCTATGTCTCACCCTCTACCTTTCTCATTCTCATACTCTTTCACTCTGCCACTCTTTCACTCTCGCTCTCCTCTTCTTAGTCTTTCGCATTGACTAGTCCAAACCTAACTGGACCGCGGCAAGATTGAGACTGGATGGAACTTCAAGCCTAGGTTTAGGTTTTTTGCTAAAATTGGAATGAGACTGGACTGTGTCCTTCCGGAAGAATAACCATCCCATCCCAGCTGAGGCCTTGGACGCGACAGTTTTTGCCCTCCCCCCCCCCCCCCCACCCCACGAAAACGTCCCATTCGTGTCCCTACTGGTGACCGATGATGGTAAGGGACGGTATGTATATAGTTCTGGTGCATCCGGGACGTGGACAATGGATGGGACGGGATGAAGATCGTCACGTCGGACGTCCCCAATCAGTGCAGGGACGCAAAGGGGACAGTTTTTTTGTCTGAGACGTCCAGTATGGACAGCTTTTCATCCGAGTGGACGAAAAATGTCCCGTCTGGAGGTCTTGGGACGAATTTTTCCGTCCTGATTTTCGTTCAACCTCGCAGATGGGACGACATTTTCGTCTCGGGATGAAAAGACCGTCCCATCCCTGCAATGTAGTCCATACGGACTAGGGATCAGCAAACGTCATCCGTCACGTCATGCGTCACCGTGATGGACATGTGACGGATGACGTGATGGCAACGGTGACGAATCAGATGAGCCATGACGGTGACAGTGATGCGTGATGGGTTGCCCGTGACGGTGACGGGGTTGCCCGTGACGGTGACGGGGTTGCCCGGACGGGTGATGTGACGAAAAAGTATGTCACGGACGACGATCTGCAGTGGATATTCATCCACGGTCGTTCAACGGCCCAGAGAAGGAACTCCGCCATCTTTGCCTCCTTGCACTCCGCGTATCGCATCCTATAGTCCGCCGTCAGATCTTCGTCTCTATTTCTTCTGATAAACTGTCAGCAATTCTGCTTGCATGATTGTGAATTTTGATGGTTTCCTTGGTGAAGCACCGGGTTTGAGATTAATGTGAACTTAAGAGAGCATGAAGAAGAACAGATCTTATCAAATGGAAAATGAACACAATCTAGTAAATTTTAGGCGATTCTGCCCGTTGGATCGTAAAAATTGAGGAATTTCTCAAGGAAATCACTGGGAGTTTCTCTCTAGAGAAAATCGCAGACAGGAAAGTAACATACCAGAGATTGATCGCAAATCAGGGTCAATTTCGTTTCTTGAGGAAACCCAGAAGAATGCAACAATTGGGGAATCCACGGAAATGAGAAAAAACCTCGAAAAGTACCCGGATTCGACGATTTGAACAAGAACAACCCCGTTACACGTCCCTCTTCTCTTGGGTCGGCGAAAGTGGGGTTGCGTGGGAATTCCTCCAGCGAATCTGAGGCAGATTATTCTAATTGTTTGGCCAGCGGAGCCCTTGCCAATGAATCTCTCTTCTCGATGAATCCCTCTGCTCCAGGCTTCAACCTAAGGTCCAGGGGGCTTCGACCCTTCTACGGGAGAGAAGAAGACAGTGAAATCTACGGCAGAGAAGTAGAGGAGAATATGCGTTAGAGGAGATAATAACATAGTAAGTGAACTAATAACATATCATAAGAAGTAATAATAATAATTATTATTTGGCATAATTTTGTAATTTCCATCACCAGTGACGGTGACGGCGTCACCGTGATGGTGATGGCGTCACCGTGATGGTGACGTGACGGAATGAGGATGCGAGGACGCGTGACGGGTACGTGATGGGTACGTGACGGATTTTTTGTCACGTCACCGTTCGTCACAGCTCGTCGTCCGTCCCGTCACGTCCGGGGCGTCACGTCCCGGACGTACCGTTCCCTAGTGTGGACATATTATATAATTCAATTGACAGATTATATAATTCAATTGACAGATTCTATATGAATTTCTTCTCTTGCGTCGGTCATCTCGCACTGGGAGGTCGGGAGAAGAGCAGCGATGATAGCTGGCGGGGTGAAGAGCAGCTCCGGCAAGCGGCCCACCTTACTCCTCCTCCTCTGCTCCGTTCTTGTATTCTCCGTGCTTGTATTCTCCACTCAATCTACTTTCTTCTCGGGAAGGCGATCAAGTATTGGGACAAGTTTTGTTGTGGGGGACGATGAATCTGCCGCGGACGAGACGAGCTCTCCCCAGATCGAGGATATTGAGACACTTTCCGGATTCCAGTCCCAAGTCCAGCAATGCGTGGTATTCTATACCTGTCTCTTAATCTTCTCCGTTCAGTGCTTAATGAACACGTGATTGTTTGAGTTTCTCTGATCCCCCGGATCTGCAAAGGCCAGGAATTCTCTGGATTCCAGTCCCAATTCCTACAGTGTGTGGTATTCTATACTTGTCTTTGAATCTTCTCGGGTCAGTGCCCGGTTAACGCGTGATCTTGTGAGTTTGTCTGATATCCCGGATCTGCAGAGGCCAGGAATCATTTGAATTCTAATTGAGAGCAGGTAGATACTTTTCTGTGTTCTCCAAGGAATTGGAGACCCGTACTTAAGAAACTGACCAGGAGGTTGGAAAGTGGGCAAGATAGGATGAAACTAAATTGATTGTCAGTTGTTGCTTTCGTAGTTACCTGATTGCGCTATTTTCACATACCCCGAAGTTGTAGATTCCTGAAGAAACTGGAGCAGTTTTAACTTTTCTCAGTTTCTTCCGTTACCTCATTCACTGGTAGCTTTCCTAATGTACTTAAATTAACCCCGTGCTCTATGGCCTTCATAGATTGAGTTACTTTTCCTAGATTAGAATTTCTAAACGTACTTCTTTTACCCGTTGAGGAATCCGTCCGGCAATTCTCCTTTACTCTTTCAGTAACTTGCAGTGTTTTTTTGAGGATATCTTGTATCTTCTCCGACATTGATTGAACTGAATATTTTGGCTGCGGTTTTCCTCGTTAGTCCCTAACATGTGTGATCTGCTTCCCAGGCAAGTAGAGGACTTGGATTGGAGGCACATATTCTTGATTATTGCAACATAACCCTCAAATTCCCCGAGGGTACAAACAGTACCTGGGTACAGCACCTTTTGTACAGCATCCAATATTTTTTAATTTCTGTGTTCTTCATGAAAATTTGTATCGAGTTAAACATTTACCCGTTTTTTTCTCCCGTTACAGTACAATGCGCAGTTCAAAATTTTTGAACCATTAGAGTACAAGTATGATCTCTGCGATGCTATTCTTCTGTGGGAACAGGTTAGCTTTTACTGAGGCTCTCATGCTGGTGTGAAAATGCTTATTCTGTCGTTGGTGGTGAAATGGCAGTACCGTAATGTAACAACTGTGTTGACACGAGAGTACCTTGATGTGAGACCAGATGGGTGGCTTAAATATGCGGCAATGAGAATCGCGCAGCTGTAAGATTTCATTTAAAAATTGTAAGATTTGAAGATTTTATTCATCAGGATGAAAAAAATATCTTAAATTCAGAAAATGTGGATTGCAGGGGTGCTGACAAATGTTACAATCGTTCTCTTTGTGAGGAGCATCTAAACCTGCTCTTGCCAGCAATGCCGCCTTTCCACCCACGTCAGTTCCAGACATGTGCAGTAGTTGGGAACTCAGGGGATCTCTTAAAGACGGAGTTTGGAGAGGAGATTGATAGTCATGATGCTGTTTTCCGTGACAATGAGGCCCCGGTCAATGAGGTAAACTCCAGTTTCTTCTTTCCTCATGAAATGTAATTGTATCCCCAAACTCTCTTTCTGATTTCCATGGCTACCTTCAGAGTCGTTTCCCTTAAAATACCTGTGGCCCTCTCCCTAGGAGCGCAGTCAAAAAGTTGAATCAAGCCAGTTCAGCAAAGAAGATGATTCCAAAGGGGGCTTGAATCCATCATTTATCTTCCTCTTCCTTTCTGAGGTCCTTCATCCGATTATTGTGTTCGCCATCATCAATGATGATGAGATGATGATGACGAGTCATTCGTCTGAGACATGATGATGATGACAATAATGAAATCGTCACTACATCAACTCTCGTCTATTGTTAACGTTGACGATTTTGTCTCATCATCGCCTCTAGTCACTCTCCCTCTGTTAGCCTCACTCAGATGATGACAATACTGTCATATACACTCATGTGGCAAACAATGATGATGACGTTGACAAGCTTTGGATGACGATGACAATTGCCATCATCGTTCATAAACACTACTCGATGGAAACATACACCACGGTCTCCATGAAAATGCTGTCAAATATGTTATCTCTAGTGTCAAGTTTATGTCATCCTATTTTGCCTCTTTTAAACGTTTCTGTTACTGTTTAAAAAACATTAGATGGTGATAACTTTCAATGAATGCTTTAATGTTGAAGAGTGAGATTTTTTCTTTCTTAGAAATACGCCAAGCACGTGGGGTTAAAGAGAGACTTTCGTCTTGTGGTGAGAGGTGCTGCAAGGAACATGGGTGCAATTCTTGAAGGATCCTGTAAGTTTACATCAATCAATTTTCTTAATATCTATCTCCATTTTTTCACTCAACTAGTCTCTGTGCTTTTTATCTCTCTACAGCTGACGAGGTGCTCATCATCAAAAGTGTAACTCACAGGGACTTCAATAAAATGATAAAGGTAAGAGCTCTATCATACCATCTATTCATGTTGGGCTAAAAATTAATGATTAATTTCAACAAGCACCTGGAGGTTTGATCTGTGATCAATTCCAGGAGCTCCCAAATCCAGTCTATCTCTTCCAAGGGATAGTCCTGAGGAGGGGCGCCAAAGGAACCGGGATGAAATCTGTGGAGCTTGCTCTCTCCATGTGTGACATCGTTGACATCTACGGCTTCACCGTTGACCCGGGTTACACTGAGTGGTAACTTCACGGCCACCCTCATTCTAACCTTCAGTTGTTCTAACTCCCACAATTCTCTCTCTTACAGGACCCGGTACTTCTCAGAGCCAAAGAAAGGGCACAACCCACTGCAGGGGAGGGCATACTATCAGCTACTGGAGTGCTTGGGGGTGAGCATCAAGTAGACATGGTTGTTCGGTTCCTTTTGTGCGAATTTTTCGTTCTGTTCAGTTTTCCGAACAACAATATCAAATTCGAACAGATCATCGCACAGACCCATGTGCGATTCTATTGTTCGCTTTGTGCGAATTTTGTTCGAATGTGCGAATTTTGTTAGTTTTTGCACAAAAAAGAACAGAACAAAGAACAAGGCCCTGTGCGGTTCTTTTGTGAGATTTTTTTGTTCGTTTCAAACAAACAGGACAGAACAACCATATCTAGCATCAAGCGCAGTTGATAATGGGCTTAATCCTAAGGATTTTTATGGGCAGGTCATCAGGATCCACTCGCCGATGAGGGTCGGGCGGGCCCGGGACTGGGCCGACGTGCCGGGCCGGGAGGCCATAGCCCGGGCCCATGGTGCAGCGTGGAGGGTGAAGACGGGCCAGCCGGGGCCGAGCCCATTCGGGCGGTGCAAGGTATGGGGCCGAGTCGATCCGACGGTGGTTGGACCGGTGTCCGGCTCGCCGGACATGAGCCGGACGAGGAGAAACTCCAACTACAGCAAGTGGGAGACGATGCTGTTGACGAGCCTGAGGAAGGAAGCCCAGGCCCACTGGGCCCAATTGGAGGGCGTCTCTCTCTACAAGATGGACGGCAACAGGCTGGACGACCTCGTCTGCGTGAGGCACGCCCATTCCTAGAGAGAGACTGGTGACGTGGCGTTGTGGGCCCACGATATGTTGGCCGTTACGGGCGATTCCGAGTCCGATTCGCCGGAGTTGGGCTCGGGTCAACGATGTGAAAGGAAATGAAGGAAAATTTTGAAAAAGTCTTCGGCTGGAAAGGAACGAGTCAGGGCGAGTCGGGGTCCGAGTCGGGCCGAGTTGGGGGGCGGTTCGTTCTGCGCCGGTCAACTTGGCAGAGGGAAATGATGAGAAAGAAATTCCTCGTCACTCTTTCCCCTTTCTGCGCTTTTCTTCGTTCTTCCCCCTTCGCGTTGTCCCTCGTCTCTCTATATCTCTGTTTCCTTGTTTGGATTGCTTCTCATTGACGGTCGCTCGCTCTAGATCGCGTTGGGGTTTGCGAAGTTCTAGGTTTCGGCGTTTCTTGTCGTGTTTTCCGAAATTTCCGAGCTTTTGGAGCTCTCGGCTTCATGCCGGGAAGTGATCGAAAATGTTTGAGTATTGTGAGGGATTCATGGACCGGAATGCAATGAAGGAATGGTGTGGCATGTCAGAAATCTGCGACTTGTAGGCGAAAACGGTTTGGAGGTCGCGCTGGAGTGTTCCTCTCGGTTTGGAGGAATGGTGGTGAGGGGTCAGCTTTCATGAGGATTTGCTTCTTCAGGAAAAGTAAAGCGATCAGGGTTTCAAGATGTATTTTAGCAAGCTCGACGACTCTCCGATGTTTCGGAAGCAGGTCTGGAAACCGTCAAACTTAGCTTTTTCATTGTGGTTTCTTCGTCTGTTGTGCCAGACGGATGATGCTTGTTTCTATTTGAGATGTTTCCATTTTTTTTTCATCTTACGTTTGCTGATGTTTGTTTCTATTTGAGATGCTCTTTCGGCATCCCTCTCTTTATTACATGTTTTATGCTTTGAATCTGTCTTCTGGTCCTCCAACAAGTTTTTCAGTAATAGAAAGCATGCGGCTCGCATGAGCACAATCGATAAGATTGAAAACCTGTAGTCTGCATCTTTTGTTGTACATCGCATACTTCGTTATTCCTTCCCATTCTCATTAATGCGTAGCTTCTTTAAATTCTTACTGAGGAATTCATGATATTAATAAATCCATATTGCGTTGAATTTCTCAAATTATGACATATTTCTCCTCTCGCTATCACTCTTTGTTATCCGACATTTTTATTTACAGATGCAGTCGCTCGAGGAAAGTGCGGAATTACTACGAGAAAGGAGCCTGAAATTTTACAAAGGATGTCGGAAGTACACGTAAGTTAGCTTTTACACTTTATCTGAAAATGTATTCGGATGGCAATATTTCACATGTTCTACCATAGATAAAAGTCGCTAATGCTTCCAGCAGGCTGCAGCATGGTGTTCATTTAACACGCAAGATGTAATGAGTCTTTTTTTTATTTGAGATGTCGCAGCATTTAATTGCGACGTATCGTTTCTGGATATCTTAGTGAAAGTAAAGTTTTTTTTTCCTTTACATTAATGATCGTTGTCATTAATTGTATCTAAATTATCTTCCAGTGTATAGTATGCATTTCTTTGATATATCCGTATTTACAGTTAGTTTTGAAACTTTAGGTTAACGTTGCTTTAACATTTTTTTCAACAATGGAAGATGATCACCCATAATCGGTGATCAGCCTGATAGTATATACACATGAACATGAGTTACAAGGACTGAAGGATTCCCCTCCCCATTCATGTCCTTCTAAACTAGCATGAAACAAGACCCTCCACTTATTGAGTGACGCTGTCCATTGGAGCTGGCCTCCCCTAGTAAACGATCTTATTACAACGCAGCCAGATGGCCCATAGTATCACGAGTAGCCTTCATGTTTGTCATTGCTTTTTATCACTTCTGTGTTTTAGAAAGATTGTTTGTTGGACCCTTCCATGTTTATCCCTTTTTGGTTTCAAGTTCATAATGATTGTATCCTTTCTCTTACTCCTCTGAATTTTCAGGGAGGGTCTTGGTGAAGGTTATGATGGGGACATTTCTTTTGCAAGTTCTTTGGAAATGTTTGGAGGTGGCCACAATGACCCCATCTGTGTGGCCTTTGGAGGTCAGCCTTTTATCTACCGTTGTAGTGTGATTGTTTCTTTGTGCTTTTTTATCTCAAAAGATGTTCTTTCAATAAGGAAAGGGATCCCTCTACTTTCAGTATCACTCACTCAACATGTGGCGGATCGAATTAACTGTCTCAATTCATTCTTTATTTATCCATTGTCCTGTCCAGCTAGGCACTATTATACATTTCTTGCAAGATGTATCAGATGATCTTATAATTTAATTTCGTTATCACCGCATCCAAAGAAGTCTTCTCACCTGCTGAAATTTTATTTCTTATCAAATTAGGGCCTGTCATGACAAAATTTACTATTGCCCTAAGGGAAATTGGGACATACAAAGAAGTCCTTCGTTCACAGGTAATTTCGTAACCTTTTGAAAAGTACTTTGAATTCAGTCTCTATGTTTAATTCCTAAAGTTTTCTTGGGTTACTGGTAGGACTCTTCTTTTCTCTTCATATAAAATTGCCTTTTTAGTTTGATAACTTCTAATGATAACTGGTCATATTGTGAGAAACATGATTTATAAAGGGTAATCTTTGTGGTTTTTTTCTTTTTCAACATGAGATAGTGAGCTTGATTAGGTAACTCATTCCAGTTGTCTTGATTGTGATCCGATAGTTACGCTTGAGATATGATATGATCTTACACCCCCATCAGCACTGTATTCCATTGAGGATATTTTGTTTATATAATGGTTTCCCTTTGAGTAGAGAAACATGATTTAGTAGGGCAGCATACAAAGTGAAAGTAACCGTTGCCTTTTAGAGTATGTTAGAATAATCATAAAGTAGTTTAGTTTTCCATAGAAGCCAGCAGGTTTCTATCAAAACTGCGGCCGCCTTTTCTATCCCTTCTCTGTTTTCGTTGTGTGATCATCAGAGGTCAACTTAAATGACATAACGATGGCTTAGTTATCAGCGTTGTATGTTTTTTCGTTTTCGCGTCCGTGGGGGTACTCAAGGTGTCCATCATGTTGAGGCGTCACTGTGAAGTTGTGCTATGTTCGCCTCTCGTCGTGACATGATAGGCATGGTGTTTCATCCTTGTGAGGCTGAGACATATTCTCGTATTCCTCTTGTCTGATTTCTCATAGGATCTGAATCAAAATACTAATGGAAATTGTGAAATTGGCATGCTATTAAAAGAGATAGAATTCCTCCTGCAATCTCTATTCTGGTTTACTGTCTTTGAACCGATCCTATTTTCTTCCTCCTTAATCTCAAGCTTTGACAAGGCAAGCGCCTCGCCCAATTTCAGATCCAGTGACGCATAACTGCTTCTCCCCCCCTTTCTTCCCTTTTGAACCATGCTCAATGAATCTTTATCTTCTTGGATCAGGTCCCAACTGAGTCCCGATAAGTCATCACATGCAGGTCACGTGATGACTGATTACCCTAGCTTTTTCAAGAGCTCAATGAAATGAAATCTTTTCTCTGCTGCTCCTCTCGTACTTTATTCATATTTTTTTATTTTTTTTTCGCTGATTTCGTTCTCTATATTTGTGCTGGATCTATGCAATCAGCGGTTGGTTTTGTATGATGTCCTCCCATAAGCGATGTAGGCACCAATGTTCACATTTTCCTGTATGAATCATATTAATGTGTATCTGCGAATTTTCCGTCTTGTATGAATCTCATTTTGTATATGAAATATTTTTACTTTCAAACGGATAGTGGCAAAGTGTCCGGATATTATTGTTTTCAATTTTCTGTGGAAATCTGTAGAAATGATGTCAAAATTTACCTTTTATCACTACTTTTATCGTGTTCATATATTTTTTATGATAGGTTGAACACATGCTAAATGATAGGTTACTACAATTTGTCAACGTTGATCTCCTCGATGTGAAGGTATTTCTTGTTACCCTCTGTATCTGAAACTGTAGATATGTAGTGACGAGCAATGTTCCATTTTTCTCTACAGCTTTTACTCTTCTATTTCCCGAAGCTCATCGCACTATGGTTTTTTTCTTCCATTTTGGTTTTCATCATTAAGCTTTGACGTTTTGTCCTAAAAAACTCTACACCAGCCTGACGTCTCTTGTAATGATGCCTGATTTCGTCTGCTGTGAATTGCTATTTTACGTCTTTGGATTTCATGGCAGGAAGCGCGGAAGCGTTTTGACAAGGCCACCATCGTATATGATCAGGTCCGCTTTAATCTCTTCTTCTCGAACCAGAAATCTTTCGTCAATGAGTTTTAATATTTTATCCCCCCTTTCCCCGAGTTCAAAATCTGTCTGTAGGGTTGCGAGATATCTGAGAAGTTTTCTCTTCGAAATATGTTATCAATAAGTTTCTCTTAGAAATTTTTCCTTTTTGTCTTTGCTATCAGGCCAGGGAGAAATACCTTTCTCTTAGAAAAAGCACAAGACTGGATGTAGCTTCTGCCCTAGAGGAGGTAAAGGTCAATGGTTGTAGACTTTTTGTTTTGTCTTCAGTCCGCCTGTTTTGGCTGAAACCTCTATTTTACTTTGCACCTTACCTTAGGAACTACGTTGTGCAAGATCGTCATTTGAACAAGCCCGTTTTAATCTGGTGCGTCAACATGTTCTTGTCCGATTCTATTTGATATTGGGTGGGAAATTGGGGGAAATTGTATTCACTTAATGCCGCAGCCCATGTTTAGGTCAGTGTCCTTTCTAATATCGAGGCAAAGAAGCGGTTCGAATTTCTAGAAGCTGTTAGTGGAACGATGGATGCTCATCTTCGTTATTTTAAACAGGCAAGTACCATTAAGAGACCATTTTCGTCTAATTTTATTTTATTTTTTTGACATTATAAATCACCTTGCCTTGAAGGGGTACGAGTTGTTGCATCAGATGGAGCCGTACATCCAACAGGTTTCTTCAAGATTTTTTAAATTAGATAAATTTGAATTTGCCTCATTGCTGCATCTGTGTTGACTGGACGATCAGCCTTTCTGAATTATTTAAAAAACTGGAGGTTTTTTGAAGGTTTTGGCCTATGCGCAACAATCAAGGGAAAGGTCGAACTACGAACAGGCAGCTCTTTCAGAAAGAATGCAAGAGTTTAAAAAGCAAATTGACCGGAAGAGCCGGCGAACATCAAATGGGGATCAGGGGTCCCCAACCATAGATGGTATACAATCCATCGGCAGAAGTTCTCACAAAATGATTGAGGCAGTCATGCAATCTGCCTCTAAAGGAAAGGTAAATCCTTTTGTCTTATATATATAATATCAGCTTCTGTTTTGTTCCTATTTATATATATATATCAGTTTCTGCTATATAAACCCAAAACCCTAAACCCAAAACTTTCAGGTACAAGCTATTCGTCAAGGTTACCTCTCTAAACGTTCATCAAACTTGAGGGGCGACTGGAAGCGGAGGTTCTTTGTTCTTGACAGCCGGGGAATGTTGTATTACTACCGTAAGCAATGTAGCAAGCCTTCTGTAAGTCATCTTTATTTAAAACAATATTGAAAACCAATGATTGTTTCGACAATGCTGATCCCTTAGTGTCCCATATGCTTCTTCTAGGGTTGTGGGAGCCAGCACTCTGGCCAGAGAGGCCACGGCTCATCTGAAATTGGCGCTGGTCTGCTCAGCCGTTGGCTTTTTTCTCACTACCATGGTGGGGTCCATGACGAGAAGTCTGTCGCACATCATACAGTCAACTTACTAACATCGACGATCAAAGTTGACGCCGAGCAGTCAGACCTAAGGTTTTGTTTCCAGATCATCTCGCCCTCAAAGAATTACACCCTCCAGGTACATTTACTGAATTGTAGTTTTCTCGGGTTCTCTGTTCTGGGTCAACCGTTTACGATTTGGTTTCATCTACTCGGGATCAGGCGGAGAGTACAATCGACCAAATGGACTGGGTGGAGAAGATAACAGGCGTTATTGCTTCTCTCCTAAGCGCGCAGTCTCCAGACAGGGTTCGTATGATGGCCGTAGAAAATTTTTTTGGATAAATCCTGATGGTTACTTTTATCTGATTATTATTTTTACCATTCTGTGCGCAGTGTATTCCTGCGAGCCCTTCCAATTGCGCGCATCATCATCATCATAACGCAGCCAGTGAGAGCAGCTCGGTTGGCAGTTCCTTTGACTTTGACCGGCACTCGGTCTTTGAAGAAAATTCTTGTGGGAGGACCCCGTTGACTGGACAACTCAGAGGGTCACAGCCGCACCGGAGCAACGCAAAGCACGAAAAGCCCATTGACCTGTTCCGCAAAGTCGACGGCAACGACGTGTGCGCCGACTGTGGGGCCCCCGACCCCGACTGGGCCTCTCTAAATCTCGGCCTTCTCGTCTGCATAGAGTGTTCCGGCGTTCATCGCAACCTTGGCGTCCACATATCGAAGGTCAACGAAAAAAGAAACCATTTGCTTTTCCATTTTAAACTTTTTTTTTTAATATTGGCAAAATACATGGTGCCGGGAACGTCCAATCCTGTGGTTGTGCCTGTAGACCTTTCCATTTTAAACTTGATTTAAAAAAAAAATTAAATAATTTTTGCTTCCTTGTCTGCAGGTGCGATCCTTGACCCTGGATGTGAAAGTTTGGGAGCCGTCTGTGATAAACCTGTTCCAATCTCTCGGCAACACCTTTGCCAACTCTGTCTGGGAGGAGCTGCTACCATCTAACAACCGGCCGCCCGGGTGCGTTGACCTGGAGATCCTTGCGCATTGACCGTTGACCTAAGATCTCTAACTTGTCTAGTTTACTAACCCCCTAGTCATGTTCTTCTGCGAGGTCAGTGCCTCAGGGCTGGACGACCCCCTGCCATCGTTGACCACCAAACCCAGGCCTGGCGATGCGATCTCGGTCAAAGAAAAATTTATCCAGGCCAAGGTACATGTTTTATGATTCTTCATAAAGCTGTTGAAGTCGTGATTTTTGGGCGTTGACTTTTTCTCCAGTACGCGGAGAAGGCGTTCGTCCGGCGGACAGATGCAGAACTGGGGCCGGAGGCGGTGAAGCTGCAGATGTGGCGGAGCGTGGGGGCCAACGACAAGAAGGCGGCGTACCGGCTGATTGTGACGGCGGCGGCGGAGGTCAACACCGTTCCGGCCGGGTCAACAGAGGTCAACGGAGGTCAACGTCGTCCCGGGGGAGATCCACCGTTGGATGTTCAGGGGCTCTCTCTCCTCCACGTGGCGTGTCAGTCCGCCGACCTGGGGATGGCGGAGCTGCTCCTCCAGTACGGCGCCAACGTCAACGCCGGCGATCTCACCAGAGGTCTAACCCCGCTTCATCTTTGCATTCTCGAAGGCAAGAACGAGCTGGCCAGGCTCTTCCTCTCCAGGTCGCCTCATCTCTCTCTCTAAACTAACATTTCTCTCTCTAGAACTGAAACATGGGTCGCCGCATCTCTCTCTCTAGAACTGAGGCATAGGTCTTTGTGCGCAGGGGGGCGGACCCGCGGGCGGCGGACAGAGAGGGGAAGACCGCCGTGGAGTACGCGTCGGAGGCGGGGATCATAGAGGAAGAGATGCTTCTGCTGGGGGACGCCAACGGCTAGAGAGAGAAAGGAATAATCTTCTTCTTCTTGGGAACTTGCGCCCTAGCTTCTAGAGAGGGAAAATGGGCCCATCCTGTAATCGTCTTAACCCAATTAGTCTCTCTCTCTCTGTGTCTGTCTTCCACCGGAAGCGTTGGACCGTCGGATGAGGATTTGGCGGCGGAGATCTGATCCGCCCCTCCCCGAGTTGTCGCTTTCGTCTCCCTCCTCGGTGACGTGGCGCGTGGGCCCCACCCGCCGCCTAAGACAAACGAGCAGAACAGGCGGGAAACGCAGAAAAACCCTCGTAGAAAGAGAGAGGGAGAGAGAGAGAGAGAGAAGCCATACCGTGTGACGCCATGACCATCTTCTTCGTTCCATCTCTGGTTCTTCTTCTTCTTCTTCTGCCTTGTTCTTGAATCGAGAGACTGAAGATGTCCCACGCCCTTGTTCTCTCCCTCTTGGTCGTCTTCTTCCTCCTGCCGAGCTTCCCCTCGTCGTCTTCCTCCGAAAATCTCGTGCCGGAGGCGAGAATACCGTCCTTATCCCCGGCGGCGCCGCCGTCCCACCGGCTGCGGCGAGTCCTCCTCGGCGCGCTGCTGGGTTCCCTGACCGGCGCCTCCCTCTCCCTCCTCCTCCTCATCCTCGGCCGCCTCTGCATTCTCTACGCCAGCGCGAGCCCCTTGCTCCGCGGCCCCGTCGTCTTCTCCCCCGCCGTCCCCGCCAAGGCCCTGCAATTCGCCCTCTCCGACCCCTCCCGCCTCGCCCCCATCCTCCAATCGAAGCTCTACTCCCGGGCGGAGCTCGACGGCGGGCTCGCCGTGGCGGTGAAGAGGATCGAGCGCGGGGGAGCGCTGCGGAGCGCGGCGGAGCGGCGGTGGGTGCAGAGGGGGCTGGCGGGGCTGGCCGCGGCGAAGCATAGGAACGTGATGGCGCTGCGGGGGTTCGTGGTGGGGGCGGAGGGGCGGGTGGACGTGGTGTATGACTTGGTGGGGGGGATGAGCTTGGAGGAGGCCATGGAGAGGGAGAGGAGAGAGGGGAGGAGGGAGATGGGGTGGGAGTCGAGGCACAGGATTGCCGTGGGGGTGGCCAAGGGGCTGCGCCACTTGCACTTTGAGTGCTGCCCGAGAATTCTCCATTACGCGGTGAAGCCCTCCAACGTGTTGCTGGACGAGGAGCTCGAGCCCAGGCTTGCCGACTGCGGCCTTGCTGGCCTTCTCCCCCCCTCCGGCGACTTGCCCTCCTCTCTCTCTCCCTCTCTCTCTCTCTCTCTCTCTCTCTCTCTCTCTCTCTCTCTCTCTCTCTCTCTCTCTCTCTCTCTCTCTCTCTCTCTCTCTCTCTCTCTCTCTCTCTCTCTCTCTGTATTTATCTCGCTATCTATCTATCTAAATCCATTTCTGGGTTTTCGAATTTCCACACTTCTACCATCGTCTCCAGCCTTTAATCTCCTCTGCTGTGCGGATAAGAGTCAATCTCTATCTCTCTCTCTTAATGGGTTTAACCCATCTCTCTCTCCCCATGGATTAAACTCTCTCTCTTGGTTTCTTGATCTCTTGATGGGTTTAACTCATCTCTCTCTCTCTCTCCATGGGTTTATCTCTCTCTCTCTGTCTCTTGATGTGTTTAACTCCTCTCTCTCTCTCTTGGTGGGTTTATCTCCTCTCTCTCTCTGTCGCTCAATGGGCTTATCTCCTTTCTCTCTCTCTCTCTCTGAATGGGTTTAACTCATCTCTCTCTGTCTCTAAATGGGTTTATCTCCTCCCTCTCTCTCTCTGTCTCTCAATGGGTTTATCTCCTCTCTCTCTCCCTGTATCTTGATGGGTTATCTCCTCTCTCTCTCTCTTAATGGGCTTATCTCCTCTCTCTCTTTCTCTCTGAATGGATTCAACTCCTCTCTCTCTCTCTCTCCCTCTCTCGTGGAAAGGGCTTATCTCCTCTCTCTATCTGTCTAAATGGGTTTAACTCTCTCCCTATCTCTCCAAGTGTAGTTGACTCTCTCTCAGTCTCTCTAAGTGGGTTCAACTCTCTATCTCTTCAAGTGGGTTTGACTCTCTCTCAGTCTCTCTAAATGGGTTTAACTCTCGCTCTATCTCTCCAAGTGGGTTTGACTCTCTCTCGGTCTCTCTAAATGGGTTTAACTCTCTCTCCATCTCTCCAAGTGGGTTTGACTCTCTCTCTCTGTCTCTCTAAATGGGTTTAGCTCCTCCCTCTCTCTCTATCTCTCTGTCTCCCTGTGGGTTTTACTTGGGGCTGCACAGAAGTTCGAAATCAGGGTGTGTGAAAGAGACTTTCCTGGTGCATGCAGAGATGCCACTGTTCAGTACACGGACAAGAGCGACGTGTTCAGCTTCGGCATGATCCTGGCTGCTCTGATCACTGGGAAGAACCCGCGAGAACCCTTCTCCGGAGGATGGGGGAAATGGCTGAGGCGCCTTCAACAGTCGGGGGAGTTGAGGGAAGCTCTGCCGCAGGACTCGGACGGCGAGGAAGACGAGCTGCTCATGGCGCTCAGAATCGCCATCGTCTGCCTCTCCGACTCCCCCACCGACCGCCCCTCCTCCGACGAGCTCGTCGCCATGCTCTCTCAGATCCACAGCTTCTGACCCAACCATTCTTCTGTAAATTCATTCTCCATCATCTGTTTTCACTGTTAGTCTTAGATCCTCTTCGTCTTCTCCCTCTGTCACCCTCTGCAACACCAAGTACTGCAGCGCGGTGGAGTAGACCGCCGCTCGCTTCCTTCCCGAAGACTTGGTCAGGACGAAGGAGCTCGACCCGTCTCCTTCTTCACTAGCTGCCGGCGGTTTGATTAAGGTTGTCGAAATTTTTGGGGGGTCAGAAGAAGAGACAAACCTGTTGTGATGGAGAAGGTGCAGGAAATCCAGAGGTTGTAGATGAACTGTTGCCTCGGGTTGTCGGCCAGTAAGAGCCTGCAGGGTTCCGCCAATCTGGAGCTGCATCTCGAGATTGATCTTAATTCAATGCGATGGGATGATGACAACGATGAAGGGTTTCGGATTGATCTGCTTGATCTTACTTGGCGTGAGATATCGCGTCGGATGCCAGGGACAAGGTCCGCACCATGGCCATGTCCCTGCCTCTGTGGTTTCTGTACCTCTGCTGACACCTCCTGCAGGAAGAACAGTTTGGGGAAGAAAGACGTCTTTTACTCAACTGTTGCATGACATAACTGCTCACCGCTCATCGAAGAAATCCCCAAAATCGTCGATTATCACCGCGGCAGGAAAATTGGTGAGGAGATGAAACGCCGCAAAGTACTTTTTGATCGCTTCGTCGTCCTCGATGTACCTTGCAGAGCAAAACAGGGAAAAAAACGTCACGGATAGCCGATTTCTATCGCTTGTTTCTTACCAAAAAGCATAATCGCGATCGTAAAAGGAGGGCGAATTCATACTTCATCCGTATTCGTCGGAAAACCTCGGAAGATGGATCGATCCCCTGCAGAATTGCTAAAACAATCTCAAACATAAATTGAATTCGCAGGAAGCACCGCTAGAACCAGACCTGGAACAAGCACGGCGGCTTGGACTCTATTCTTCGCCTGTTACAGATGAACACGACGTCTTCGCGGCTTCGGAGCGCGCAATTGAACGCGAACTGGAACAGGAGAGAAGTCTTCCCGCTGCGCGCAAAATCGCGAGTTTAAAGAGGAAGATGAACCAGAAAGATCAAACCTTCACGGGACTTCAACCTCTCGGAAGGCCCCAACAAGACCATCATCCTCTCCTCTCCGCCGCCATCGCCGCCGTGGAAGAAGAACCTCTCCACCATGCCGCCAACCGGGAAGAAAAAATTCAAAATTTTCACTGGCAACAGTGAATTTATAGGTGTACTTCCGGATCGTCCCGAACGTGGACGGTGGACGGGGAGAATTTCGTCCCGTCCGACGTCCGGCTTGAGTGCAGAGAAGTGGACGGGACGATATTTTCGCCCGACGATACAAAATCGTCCCGTCCATAACTCCCCGGACGAATTTCCATCCTGTCTAGGAAAACCCTCCCCTTCCTCGGCCTGGACTAAAAAACTCATTTTATATTTTTAATATATTAAAGGTCATAAAAATACAGGAACTTTAATGCAAAATGTCACCATAAGGCCACGTGGCTAGATCTCAACTGTCGGATGTGACTCCGACAGTTTGTCGTCCTTCCTTAACCGCCCATCATCTGAGACCTCCGGACGGGACGGTTTTTAGCCGAACGTGGACGGTTTTTAGTCCCACAGGATGAAAACCGTCCCATTCGGTCATCCCGTGGCGAATTTTCGTCCCCAGTAGGGATTGGCACGTGTCATCCATCACGTCACATGTCACCAAGACGGAAATATGACAGATGACTTGACGGTGACAGTAACCATTTTAGGAGTCGTGATAGTGACGGTGACGGATGACGAAGTTGTCGTGACGGTGACGGGGTGCCTAGGGCACGTGATGTGACGGAACAGTCGTCACGGTTGACGTCCATGACGGGATTTTTGAAAAGTTAAACGGACAGAAATACATATAAAATTTATTATTCTTAATCTTTCCGACGGCTGAGATTTCGCGACGTGACGTGGTCATTTCGATTTCCTGGCATTTTGTACGAAAATCCCTTTTTTTTTTTGCACGCACAAACTGACGCCGCCTATAAATAATTGGAGATATACCCCTCCATTCAAATAGGGTTTTATTCATGTCACTAGTGACGGTGACGCCATCACGGTGACATGGACCTTGACAGGATGTCCTATGGAGGGACTGCGACAAGAACGCGACGGTTTTTTGGCATATATCGGGACGCGTGACGGGACGTTGACATGATGAAATTTTCGTCACGTCACCGTCTGTCACGTAGGCATCGGGGATCGGATCAGATCGGACGGTTCGAAGCTTGTTAGAAAGATTTGACCGAACAAATGCTGTTTTGAACTGATCTGTCCGAACCTTTCGATCGAACATACCCCTTGTTCGTGTTCGATCGAAAGTTTCGAACGAACAATTTGGTTCGTACATGTTCAGTCAGTCATTTATTTGAATCGTTCAAACAAGTTTGAACAAATGGCCAGCGGCCGCCAGCGACCGCCAGCGACTTTCTCTCTGGCGGCCGCTGGGCTCCGCTGGCGGTCGTTGGCCAGTGCTGGGCGCCGCTGGATTCGAACATTCCATCCGATTCGAACAACGTGTTCAAATCGGATCGAATTCAAACATTTGTTCTGAACAGCCATCTTGTTTGAACAATCTGATCCAAACCCGATGCCCAGATCGTGTTTGGAGTGGATCTAAATTGGACAGATCGGTGTTCGGATTCGATCGTTTGAAGCCCGATCCATTCGAACATTCAAACGATCTGTCCGAATCCCCGATCCCTACCGTCACATTTAGTCATCCGTTCTGTCACGTCCAGAGCATCACGTCCTGGATGTGGCGTTCCCTAATCCCGATATCCGTACATTCCCTTGGACGGGACGTCCCGGGACGAAAAAGTCGTCCCGTCAGCGTTCTTACACTATAAATATGAGTTTATAGGGTCACAGTTGACACAATTCGAATTCGTCAACGTCAACGTCATCAGTCCGGGGTGTCTTCTTCCAAGGGTTTCAAAGAGGGAAGAGACTGTTGGTTGTATTGAAGCGAGGTTCTTGCTCGGGAGGGCGGCCGGCCATGGCGACGCTGAAGGAGATCCTGACGAGGCGGCCGGTGGCGGCGACGATCAAGCTGACGGTGCCGGCCGGCGGCGCTCGGCCGGCGCCGCCGGTAGGGCCGGCGCTGGGGCAGTACCGCCTGAATCTCATGGCCTTCTGCAAGGACTTCAACGCCAGGACGCAAAAATACAAGCCGGAGACGCCCATGGCGGTGAGCATCACTGCGTTCAAGGACAACACCTTCGAGTTCACCGTCAGATCGCCCTCCGTGACTTGGTATTTGAAGAAGGCCGCCGGAATCGAGTCCGGGAGTAGCCGGTCTGGCCACGTCGTCGCGTCCTCCATTACTCTTCGCCATGTCTACGAGATCGCCAAGGTGAAGCAGGCCGATCCCTTCTGCCAGTACATGTCTCTCGAGTCCATTTGCAAGTCCGTCATCGGGACCGCCAACACTATGGGCATCCAAGTTGTTCGAGATCTGTGAAGGTGGTGTTAGATTCCTCTCGATTTGAGATCTCGTGGCTTGAGTGATGAATTTAGTTAGGATTGTGCGTTTTTGCGAGCTTCTCCTGCGGTTTTCTCCTCTTTTTCGCCGTTCAAGAAAAAAAAAGGAAAAGATTTTACTCCGTTTCCTCTCGTGTTTACATCCTCTTCTAGGATTAGGGGCCATGAATTTTTCTTTTTGGATATCTGGATTTGAGACGTTCTTCGTCTCAAATCTGTCAAACACTAATGAATCTCGAGGAAGAATATGATACAGTTAGCCATCCTTGTTTCTGAAATATACCAAAATTGGAGTAACTTGTGGGGATTCAAGTTCCTTATGTTCCTTATTCTTGAGTTTAGAACTAGCCGGGGAGTGCCCACTTCTCTCCGGCGCGAAGAACTGTTCTCAGATGGTGGTATGTCAAACAATCGTGAATCTTGAGGAAGAATATGATACAGTTAACCGTCCTTGTTTCTGACATCTAGCGAAATTAGAGTAATTTGTGGGGATTCAAGTTCCTGTGTTCCTTATTCTTGAGCTTAGAACTAGCACGGTTGGAGTGCCCACTTCTCTCCGGCGTGAAGAACTGTTCTCAGATGGTGGTATGTCAAATTATTCCAGTTCTTTGCTGATTTGTCAATCTACCCGTGCACTCAAACCATGTCTGATCTTTATTACCGGAAGTTTGGAATAAAGATTCCTGTCCGGTTTCGTATTTTTCTGATCTGTTCTCAGGTAGAATTCGGTCCCTTGTTCTCCTGCTCTACTTCAAAGGTAGAATTCAACCAGGTCATCGGCCAATCTCACCGATCAAGGCTATGTCAAAGTCAAAGTCAGTATCAAAATTCGGATTTAAATTTTCAATTCAATGTAGGGATTTCACAAAGACATTGTGTTATGGATATGGCATGTAGACATTTTATTCAATTAGGTGCCCTGAAATTTAAACCACAACTCGGGGTTTGGAAGAAATGTGCTCCATTACTTCAGGGCAAAATTATTTTACAATAGGAGCTGATTAAAAGGAATTGGATGTCACTAGGCGGATATTTAGAAGAAATGTGGAGAAGATGACAAAATCAAATTTGTATCATGTGATAAACTTAGATTCGATCTCAGACCCTAAACCTGGAGAGGGACGGTGTTTAGGAATACTTCCATTTGACATGCACATTTGATAACTCTCATTATAGGTTTACAAGGACAAGGTGTTCAATTGTCATTAATAGATTTATTTGTGGCGATGAACTTTGCACATCTCCATCAGTGAAGATTCAAGACCATGTAGAATATCTTGAGTATTCAAGTCTTGCTCAACTTAATGAAGTCAAATCCAAAATATAAGGAACTTGCCTCTTCTACCCTTGCTTCAACAAGGAATTTGTAGTTAAGTCCACGTGCACTAGCAAACTCTCTCACATGCAAGACACTCAAAGGGAAAAAACATGGTTGTAAAAAACATGGTTGCAATTGAGTGGACCATTAAAGATCTAAGTGTTGGTTTTTAGAGGCCTAGATCTGGATGAAGACGATGATTCTACGCAGTGGAATACACATAATGAAATCAAAACGACATTGATAAGACTATGAGACGAAATACCTTCGCACGGATTGCATCACTTATTTATTTGATTCAAGAGTGAGACGAGTCGAGCTGCTTAAGTGTGCAGCCTCTAAATGTATTTACGCAATCCTCGGCACGTCGAATGTATTCCTTCTCGTTAATGAGTCTCGTTCAATCTCTGTCGTTGTCATTATGTCGTCATGATCGCATCGGAGATGGAGAGGGTGTGTGGGGAGAAGAAGATGAAAGGCCCCAGAACAATTCTGGCGTAGATGATTTTCGCTTTATACTAAGTGGGTATTTTTCATAAAAACTCCCAAAACTTAAGTATTTCTTCGTACATCTAAAAGAACATTTATTGGCTGATGTATTAGTTTTGTTAACGACTCTAGTGGTCTAATAACCTTTATTGGCCTTATAAATTAATTAATTATATCGTATGTATTAATTATTGATATATCAATTTAACCAAATTGATAGGTTGAGTTTCAAACACATGGGGTGCCAAGCTACATTTAATGTTCTAGAAGCTACAAAGGAGAGAATATCGATTCACATCATGTAACTTTTTTATCATCGGTTATCGTGTATGTATAGTCCCTCATCCACCTGATGGTCTTAAGACGACCTAGGGTATGGTTAACTTTCATACCCTAATTGGTCATTCGAATTAGTCCTCATGCATTCAAAAATCATTAGAGAACTCTTCTCCAATATTTAATTGTCTTAGCCAAAAACTTCATCGCATCGTCTTGCTTGAGATGTCACATCTTATACCGAGGGTGGAGGATCTCATCTTGATCACTCAATCGTCTTCATGAACTTCTTCATGTACATAAACTAAGACCGTTTAGAATCCTATGATTAGAAACTCGTTGATAATAGTCAAAGTACAATACTCCGTCCACAAGACATCTTTGTTGTCTTAGGTCCAACGATCACTTACACAACCGTAACGTGAATTAACACGATTGACAATTTGGTATAATATCATTCAGGGATTCGTATGGATCAATTCAGTGAACTATTTTCACTAAAGAACACCCACCATCTATCCTTAGTGTCTCCACGCTAATGGCTACATTACCGGCCTCACTCATCATATGAGTGAGGCTAGATAGTATTATTCTATTTGGATACTTCGATGTCCTTCTCGTGTATACTTCAAATAAGAATCTTTAGAACATATGCTTAAAGACTACTGATCTTCGTATTACGATCTTATCATAATTAACTAAGTTTGATCATGTATTCATGAACTTCATTATAACCATCACACATGGACTATAATAAATATGTTCTATTAATGAACAAAGAACGAGATGTGGAATGTGTGATAAGCTTGTTGGCCACATATATTTCTATTACTAAGGTTGTCCAAAAATTACAGTACTCTTTAAAATGTGTCAAAATAGTGATCAAAATTACATGCACAATATAAAGCGGAATATCATAAGCTTGATAGGCCTGATTATAGAAACCCACATGTTATGGGATGTAGACAATATACAAGATAAAAGTATTTTGAGTTTGAAAAAAAATATCATGGATATTCCAAAGCTTCATGTTTCGAATAGAAATATAGATTTTATGCACCTTTAGGTGATTTTCTTAATACCTTATCAATGTCTAGAAGATCTTTCCCTGTAGCCCACTCTCTATATTGTACTTCATGAAGTGGGCTTCTAGGCTACATCATAATAGAACCCAGAATGATTCATTCATAGATTTGTCGATGGAAGGTTCCACTCAATGGAGACATGAGTTTTTGTTTACATGATTACATCATTGAGGAAATAATGAACCTAAATTTGGAGTGTTAATTTGTCAATGACAATTGTGTAATTTAATCAACTTTCTAAGACCTTGACTCTAAAGTAATATGCTTAGATAGTGATGCACAAGGGTTATCTCCATGGGGAACAACTATAAGGGAATTAATGCATTGCAAACAAAAAATTATGAGATGCAAATATGTAATATCAAATAAAAAATATGCTAAGATGAGTGATAAATAACATGTAACCGTTAAGTCATGCACGCTTTTATGTTGGGTTAAAGCTTATTGAAATAAGTATTTATTTTGTCATTATTCTTACATGATATTTATAATGAAGTCATTGAGTATATGCAATAACTAGGTAAATTATGATGAGATCATTTGTCTTTAAATATATATTGTGATTTTTCATATCATGGTTATATAAGTGATCCACAAACCTAAGACACCAATGAATATATTTTAATTATGACTTAAAAGTTCACAATCACATATCCAAACTAGTATTTGCTAAAAAGTAGCAAGAATTACATAAAGGTGATTGAGCGGTCAAGATGGGGTCATCTAACCTCAATATGAGAGTAGATTGACTCACGGAATAAGAAACATTGCATTTGGGTAGTGGAAATATTCAAAAAAATTTTTTTTTAATGATATTCATTTCACATCAGTACTATGTCATTCGAAAGTCTCGCACAGATGAACAATTATGCTTATATAATACTTGATAAAGCTAAAGATTTCATACGGTGTATCTTAGTACCCCATGGACCTGGAAATTAAATATATCATTGGATTAAATTAATACTTTATAAGGTTATTTGATAAATAGTATTAGGCCATTAAATTTATTACCTAGACTGATATGTGGGTTTAAATGGCCACATGTATAAAATGTTTAGACCTTGATCAAAAAACTTAGGTTACATTGACTACAATAAAATATTCAAGTCAAGTATAGATGAAGGGGCACCCATTTTAAGGGAACATGACAACCAGATCTTGGAATCCCCTCGTATTATTATCTTCTCAGATTTCTCCCCCTCATAGTTATACTAAATGGTGAGAAGATAAACAAGATCTTCACAAAGGATTGAAGAAAGTTCAAGAGGAGATCCAAAGTTTTAAAAACCTCATGATACATCTAAGAGGTAGGATGCATGATAGACTTGAAGATACTTTTATAAGAAATAAAGTGATGTAGAACTCTGTTCCACACATGTTGATATGATCGTAATTTATTTTATAGAACATTTTTTATTTTATTTTCTTCTTATGCTGAATGAAATAGGATTTTGGACAATCGATCAAGCCCAAAAATCGCAATAGTGAGGAGGGTGATTAGTAGAGATAAATAAAAAAACTACTCATAGAAAGAAGCATAATGGATAATGACAAGCGGCCAAATAGATATTGTTGGTGGACATGTTGGAATAGATATTGATGGATAGTAATTCAAATGAAGAAGACAATGCAAGTGCAAGGAATTCACCATACATCCTATAATTGTCAAGGTTATCTAAGAAAAAAAGAGAGCTCCTCCTCCTCTCATTTGCCTAGTTAACAATTCCAGAAATAATATTTGATTGATCTCAAAATTAATATATTAATCTTAGCCCGTTAACATAGGAAAATTCCCAATTTGATTTCTATATAGATACAATGATAAATTTATAAATTAGAGGGAATGCATAGATAGAACATAGAGATAAAGATAGTCCCTATTTTTTATTTTGGAAATTCATCTTGGGGTGTTAGATATCAATTTCTAAAGTTAGATTATTATGGGTTGTTATTTTTCCATCTCCTTATTGATCCTCATTTTGCTCACTAATGTGTTAACGAAAATCCTTTGAATTTTCAAAGATTCTGACAGAATTTAGTATTTTTGAGAATCAATTTGACATGTGTTCATTAAAAAAATGCAACCTCAAATTAACAAAAATTTTCACATGGGTCCCTATCCTCGAGTCGTATTTTTTAAGATTTTAATGGTTGGTTCTTTGTATTTCTATACTTACCCATTGCATTTATTACAATTTAAATCATGAATTTTTGTCTCATTCACGTGCATTTTTATTATCTTTAGTTTGAATAAAATCATACTATTTGCAAAGCAGAGAGCAGAGAAAATGTCATATTGTGATTGGCCCATTGTGGCCTATAAACCAGAAATTGTGGTTAAATATGTCTTATGTGTTATAAAATAAACATATGTATTCATTTCATTAATACACATATCACGTAAGGGTGAAATCCAAATGCAATAGTGTGTTGAAAAAGTGAAAGTTTACTTTACGGGTATGAATTACTAGAATTTTATATTTATTTCTAATATTAAAATTTTATTAAATGAAAGGAAACTATTAAAATTCAAATTATTTGTAAAAAATACATAAAATATTTGTCATATGTATATCTGCCTACCCAAATCTAATAAAATACTTTTAATAAATAATAACTAATTATAGTTAGTTGATATTTATGGGTATTTTGGTAATGTAAAGTGACAAGGGATTGTCACAAGCATGTATGGTATGCATGAGATGAGTGGGGCAAGGTTGTTTTAGATCGCACAATAGGTGGAGATGGCTGAAGATATGCGTTGTAGAGTGCTAGAGTGGGGTGAGTGATGTGGTCTTACTGCCAGTGGTGGCATCAAATATGTAGACAGGTATGTGATGAGGAGTGGTAGAGTCAATGGTGGCTATCAAATGGATGCTAACATATGAAAAATGACAAAGAAATTATCAGGAAAAGGATATAAGATCACACTAACCTTGTAGTCACATGCCCAACAGGCTGAGTATTGATTTTTATTCACAAATATTGATCACAACACCACCACTTCAATATTCCTCTCTTGAATTTTAAAACTAGATCCAAACAAGATTTTGAATGATTAAATTACCCCACTGATTTTCTTCATGAAAAAATCATTGGGTGCTTTTTTTACATAGACAAGGGTGTGTATTTATAGTTATAAAACCACGAATGGTTAGAGAAGATGTAGACAATATTTTCCTCAAAAATTTAACCTGAAACTACTTATAGATCATCCGATGTCAGGTTCTGAAGTTAGAGAAATCTAAGCTCATGATTAAGACTCTCTCTTCCTCGCTTTTGCAAATATTCAGCTTCCAATTTTGCATTTAAAAATATGCTTCCATGACATGTGCCCTCGATTTTGCTGTGAAGTGCCAATCATCTGCATAAATTTTCTATGTAAACCCACATTTACACATGAAATATGTTTTTCTCCCCATGCTAAACTTTGAGGACTTTTATCCAGCTGCAATGTGTCTTGCACATTAATTACCTTTTATCGCAAACTATTTGTTCTTTTTTCTATTTGATATACATTGTTTTATGGTAAAAAAAGAAATATGTGAACGATACATTGTAATAATTTGATGTAGCCAATGATTGGCTGGAATCATTCTATACAACCAATTATTAGCAAAAACCTGAACAAATCTGATAGCAACTTCTGGGAAAATAGATTAAATACTATCAAAATGTGTTTAAACCCTAAAAAATGTTTTTATTAATATAGAAATATATTTTTTGACTTATAAAAGTTTTTTCATTATAGATTCAATGTTAGAATACCAAGTGAAAATACCAACGATCTGAGAAAATCAAAATATCATTATAAAAAAATATAATGAGCTATGTTGAGCTTAAACAAAGTCCTTTTAATAAGAATAAACATGTAAAATTTATTAAAATTATTAGTAAAATTAACATCTTATTTGTGACTATAAATATGATTGCAATTTGTTATACCATAATGGTAGTTATTCGAGTAGCTAGTTCGTCCTCAGATATATAACTTACTGTGTTAATAATCATGAAAACTATCCTTAAAATTGTTTTATACATTTTGTGGGATAATTGAAAGAAAATGAATTTAAGATATCCATCATGCTTGTCCTTCGTATCATTGGCATTTGAGTAAAGGCGACAAAGAAGATGAGGAGCTTACCTTCTCTCATAAATTTGTATGGTTCTAGTGAAAGGTAAGGACCTAGGGTCAGTGAACGAGCCTTATACTTTTACTTTCATCATTGTTGCTAGGTTAAAACCATAATCAATATCATCACACATTTATAACTTTCTATCTTGTTATATTGTCATTGCAACTTCATCCTCTGTCTCGCTCTTCTCATTATCCTACTTATGTCAGTAACTCGTACTTACTATCCTTTAGATTAATATAGTTAAATCTTATCAATAAAATTAACTATCACCTTCTTGCCTCACATTTTTCTTGCCTTTCTACCGTGTATTTAATAAGCATCCTTTCTCAATAGAAGGTTGTATTCCGCTGTTATTTTTAATGTTTTATCATTTATTTTTCTCCTAATTATCACCTCAGTCCCCTGACAGAGTTAGTGGCAAAGATATCACCATTAATTTTTGCCAATAATTTTGATGCCTCCATGCTACTAAAATTTGAATAATATACTGAGATAATTATGTATCTTCAGTTCATTGGTGAAGCCGAAGAAACAATTATGAGACCCAGCCCTTGAAAGGTTTCATAAAATATTGGGTCTAGAGAGACATTCCTGAGTATTTTTTATCAAATAAAAATACATAATGACATCCATTATTCCATTTTGGGGGAAAGGATTTTGACTTGAAGTGTGCATGGGGGTTGGGGACGGTTGACTTGGAAGGCCGCAATGGGGGTCTGAAATTTCTGTCCACTTTGACATCTTAGACAAAACCTTGGACAAGGCGCAACTTCTCAACCCATCCAAATTTTGGGTCCAGTTTTTCATAATGTTGTGATACTAGCGAAATTTAGGCATGATTTTCAATTTCCAAGCCTAGAGGGTGTCATTTTACTGCAGGGTAACATAGGTTCACAAAATAGACACGATGTTTATAATCATGAATCCATAGATGTATTTATGTGTTTTTAATTGAAAAAAAAAATGCAAGAATTTTCAGATCAATTTTCAAATGAGAGCAAGGAGAGGCTCAAGCCATAATCAGACCCAAAGGAGGGCACTCAAGTCAATAATATAAATATCAAGGCCCAACCACAGCACTAAAAGACACCCAAATCCACTTTACACTCTGGACTTGGGCCCAATTTGGATTATATGCCTCTGTTGCCATTTTATTTAGAGGCAAAGAATGTGGATGTGATGGCCAACTCTATTTTAAAACTCTCTTTTAAAGCTCTCTTTTGATCTTGCTACATCAGAGGCCAAGTAAAACAACCAGATTTCAGAGCCAAATCATCTTCAAAAGAGAGTTGTCGAGAAAATATTTAAATCTCGTTGAAAGAGCAAAGATATCTAGCACCACTCAGCTGAGGATACCCCTAAGGTCATTCAATAATTCTTTATCCATCGTGGGATTAAGAAGCTTGCCTGGGTGGGAAAAAGTTATTTTTGATCGATCGTGATGATCCACCAAAAATCAGATTACCTGAGTTGCTCCAATCGGCCGATCAACCTGTTCGGATTTTTTTTTCTTATATTCTCTTTCTCATCAAACAAACCCATTAGCCCATTGAAGAAAACTGCGTCATATGTTGTATCCATCCTGCTACCAAGGCCATCACTGTAGGAAAATTATCATGATCATGATATGAACAGATTCATATGAATATTCGGCCATTATTGAAGATCCAGGCAAGCGATATCATTGAATGCCGATCCGAGAACCTCGGGAAAATAAATAGGCGGCATCGTGGGGCCATCCGGCACGGCGGCCCAGCTCGTGATATTTGGTCGGGAGATTTGAGCGGCGTGGGGATTCCTACCACGTGTGGAGCGGACAATTCCACGGCAGTGGAATCTGGTCCCTAGTATTCTTACTTAGTCCTAGACTAGAGGAATGGGGGAAAATAACGGGAAAACTAAAGAATCATCGAAGAGAAGAGATTAAAAAAAAAAGGGGAAGAAAGAGACAGACAGGATTGGCCCACGCGGGGACGTGTGTGTCGCGAGGGGGACAGGAATGATGGCCTTCGGAGCGAGACTGGGGGAGTGAAATTTCCACCTCCAGCATGGCGCCGACGACAATCGAAGGGGAAGACGACGAGGAGCGAAGACTCGCTCCTCGCTCGAAGAATGCTCGGCCCTCCCTTTTCTCCCTGAACGGCGGCAGGCATTCATTTCTAGCAAGAATTTATCGCAAAAGCTCGCGGCACCCGCTGCGGCCTGTCGGCGACCGCTAGCAAAAGGCCAGCACCGCGCGTCTGCCGGTCCTCGGTCGCAAAGGCAAAGTTGCCATGATTGCACCCGACGAGGAGACGGAGACGGAAGCCGAATCAAATCGAGAAAGAGGAATCAGAGAGGGGAAGAAGAGATTTGACCTTGAATCGATCGAGCTTCTTCCGGCTGAATCTCAGTTCTTCGTCGCGATCGAGCTCCTTCTTCCCGCAGATCTGGAGATTCTTCGATTTTTTTCCGAGCGGCGGTCTGATGAACAGTGACTGTTCGGAGAAGAAGCAATTAAAACGGCCAGGCTTTTTTGCAGATTAACCCCCCAATAAATCAGGACTCTAACAAAGAGCCCACTTTTGGCTCCCGTGTGGCGCAGAGCGCCAGATCCGTCCACCTGGCACGGTCGTTATCGTGCGGTACGGCGTTTCCTCCGACGTCGAGGAGAGAGAGGGGAATGAGCCACGTGTCGAGATCTCCGCCGTCGATGGGGAAGGGGCTGACGGAGGTTGACCGGGGGGTTGAGTTGACTCAACCAGGGTTAGGGAAAGGGGGGTGGGGGTGTTCTTGTTGCTGGCGCTTCAGTTGCTGAGACGGAGCGGGGGAAGGGTACAAAAGAGAAGGGGGAGAGGATTTCGCGGAGGAGAAGGATGAAGATTAGGGTTGGATGACGATCTGAAGTTGAGATTTTGCGTTGATTCTTTGCGAGATGTCTTCTTTCGAGGCTTCGGTGGAGGCGAATTCCGATGACCGGTGCTCTTCTAATCGGGCGTTGACAGGTGTTGAGATCAGTCGATCTTCTTCGTCGATTTTCCTTTCTCTTACTTTTGTTTTTCTACTTTTTTTTTCCCCTCAGATGCGGAGGACGTCTTGTACAACGAGCTGTGGCACGCTTGCGCTGGCCCTCTGGTGACGGTACCCCGCCAGGATGAGAGGGTTTTCTACTTTCCTCAGGGACACATCGAGCAAGTAATTCCCCTCCCTGGACGCGAATTGAAGCTTCGCCCTGCTATTTTAATTTTTTCTGTTTCATGCATTCTGATCTCGTTCGATGTCAAGGTTTTTTTTCGCGGGTAGAGGGCTATTATATTTGTGTGATCTCGTTTTCTTAAAGGGTTGGGGGTTTTGTCAGATCAGATTTGTGGAATTGTACCCCGTTTTTGGAATTTTTTCATTTTTTCTGTTCAGTTTCTGTTCTCCCTGGACTTGAATTGAAGCTCCGTCTTGCGATTTATTTCTCCCTGCTTCAAGATCTCATTTCATGCATTCTGAGTTCGATGTCAAGAAATTTTGTGGGATCTCGTTTTCTCAGGTGGGGGCTTCCACGAATCAAATTTGTGAACAGAAAATGCCACTTTACGATCTGCCCTCTAAAATCCTTTGCCGTGTCATGAACGTCGAGTTGAAGGTGCTCACTGCTCACTGATCCCAAACAATTTTGTGGCCTGTGTTCTTCCTCCGGAACTGATGATATCTCGTTGTGTTCTCACAGGCTGAGCCCGACACAGACGAAGTCTTTGCGCAGGTTACTCTGCTCCCAGAGACAAACGTATGATATCCATTCTTCTCAGAATCTGCACAACATGGAACATCTCAAGAACACGATCTTGTCTAAAATCCTTTTTCCGTCTTTCAGCAGGACGAAAATAGTGTGGAGAAAGAGGCCTTGCCTCCTGCCCCAGCTCGCCCTCGGGTGCATTCCTTCTGTAAAACTCTGACCGCCTCTGATACGAGCACGCACGGGGGATTTTCTGTGCTAAGAAGGCACGCAGATGAGTGTCTTCCTCCTCTGGTTTGTCCTCTCTGGTTTCCCCCTTTGATTAATTTTTTTCTAGAGAGAAACTAATCTTTGATTTGGTTTAATTTTAACAAGGATATGGCGAAACAGCCCCCCGCCCAGGAGCTGGTGGCTAAGGATTTACACGGCGTCGAGTGGCGTTTCCGCCACATTTTCCGCGGTACTTGACACTTCGCGCTTAATAATTCGTCCCCACTGGACACAGTATGTTGTTTTGGTTAGTGTTTTGCCATGAATTAGCGCTTCAATCATACCCTTAATGATTAACTAATCGACAGGTCAGCCGCGTAGGCATTTGCTTCAGAGTGGTTGGAGTGTATTTGTGAGCTCAAAGAGACTTGTAGCCGGCGACGCTTTCATTTTCCTTCGGTTTGGCTCTCCTCCGTTACTTTTTTAATTTCTGGGTCGAGTTTATCTGTCGTCGTTGTGGCTAACCCCGGTTAAATGTTCAACTAGAGGAGAGAACAATGAACTCCGAGTTGGAGTAAGGAGAGCCATGAGGCAGCAGCCCAACGTTCCTACAACGGTGATATCAAGCCACAGCATGCACCTCGGCGTGCTGGCAACTGCCTGGCACGCTGTTTCTACGGGGACTCTGTTCACCGTTTTTTATAAGCCCAGGCGAGTGATCTTCGAAAAAATGACCTTCAATTACACTCCTCGAGCCTCTTTCTAATAAGAGTTTTTTCTTTTTCTCAATTCATCGCCTTCAGGATGAGTCCGTCGGAATTCCTCGTGTCTTACGACCGATACATGGAGTCTCTGAAGGTTAACTTCGCCTTTGGAACGAGATACAAGATGAAATTTGAAGGGGAAGAATCTCCTGAACAGAGGTACGATGTGGGTTACTCTCTGCAATGCTAATAGTTATTTTTATAATATCGAAAGAAATTCTCCTCCCAGGTTTGGGGGAACTATAGTTTCCGCCGGAGATATGGTGGATCAGAGCAGGTGGCCGGGGTCGAAGTGGAGATGTCTCAAGGTGAAGTTCTCATCTGGGACATTTTGTTATAGCCTTCCGTTATTAATCCAGATTATGGGTTTTATTTTTCAGGTGAAATGGGATGAAAATTCCTCCGTCCGACGCCCTGAGAGGGTATCTCCATGGGAGATAGAGCCCGCCTCGGCCTCTCTTCCGCTGGCCCCTCACCCAGTTCCACGGAATAAAAGACACCGGCCAACGGCGCTGACCTCGTCCTCCGACTCTTCTGTTCATACAAGAGAGGGTATCGATAGATACTTCAAAAAAAAAAAAAATCTTTTTTACTAGTTCAAGAACTCATAAACGTTACCCGTTACCCGTTCTTTCAGCTGCTCAACCCAAGGCCCCCGAATCGCCGATGATCTTCCTTGGGCAAGACAAGGAAAGGCAAATGCCTGCCGGTTCGTCGTGTTTTTTAAGGGTCGGCCCGAGAACCGAGCCAGTGAAGGAGATTACGAAACCGCAGAGCGGGCAGAGTCAAAGCTTGAGGATCTTCGGGATAAGTCTGGGCTCCAGCGATGTCGTCTCCGGGAGAGTTGATCAGTGTACAACCGAGATGAAGAGGCAAGAGCCGTTTCTTCTGCCCAGGACTCCTGCCCAGACCAGAAGCTGCAGAAAGGTAAGGAAATTACGCTGCGAATTGGTCTTTTATTTCTCAATCACGAAGAAGGAAAAGGGAAAAAAAAGAATGGAGATCGGTGCAGGTTCATAAACAGGGGGTGGGTCTGGGAAGATCGGTGGACCTCTCCAAGTTGAACGGCTACGGTGAGCTGATGGCGGAGCTGGATCGGATGTTTGACTTGGGCGGAGAGCTGGTGGGCCCCGCCGGAGACTGGGTCGTCGTCTACACCGACGACGAGGGCGATATGATGCTCGTGGGCGACGATCCCTGGCTGTGGGTCCCACTTCCGTTTGGCCTTTTATTCACTAAATATACATATAATTTATATTTAAATATTCTTTTTTTTTATTTCTTTCTTCGCGCGCAGGGAATTCTGCGGCATGGTTGGGAAGATATTCATCTACACGCGGGAGGAGGTGCGCAAGATGGGCCCGGGGGACCGCGGGCCCACCGCTATTCCCCCCGGCGAAAAGTCAACGCCCCGGGAGCCGGAAGTGCCCTCGATGTAGCCGTGATTTACAGTTTTGCCCCTGTTGAGTCTCCCCTTGGTGGCCGTCGTGTATATGCGCTCTGTATAATTAAAATTTACTCGCAAATAAATCGGAGAGTTTCTTCCTCATCAACCAATAGAGAGACTAGAGAGAGTTTAGTTTAGTTTAGTTGCAGGGGGGGATGCAGGAGTCGTCGGATCCAAAATCGGAGCAGAATCCGCTCTCGAAGAAAGCCTCGTGGAGCGCCGCCACCGCTTGCTTTGCCTCGCTGTCGTTGACCACGAGCGATATGTTCACCTGCACAGAGAGATATTGAGAAAAAAAAAAGAAAATTAATAATAGACTTCAATAATATTAGACTCCACAAGCAGTAAAGCATTCTCTCGCAACGAGAACACTCAGAAGGGAGAAACACGAGTCTCAACAAAACAATAGACTTCAATAATGATCCTTTAAGGTTAAGATATTGAGAATAAGAGAATTATGAAACCTTGGAGGCTCCTTGAGAGATCATCTGTACGTTGACCCCGTTCGTCCTGAGAACATTGAAGGCCTGCCAAGATGGCAAGAATATGGTTGAATCAGATGAAAAGAGAGTAGGAAGTGACATGGGTATTAAGGAATTAGAAGTTGTACCCTCTCCAAGATGAGGGACGAACGCTGGACGTTGCCAATCAGCGAGATTATCGATCTCCCCTGAAGAAGATGGACCACGGCGATCTTCTCCAGCTCCTCCACCACGTGATCTAGTTCCTGCTGGGGTGCCTCGTTTAGTCAATTCATGAAACAAAAAAAATCGAACTTTTTCAGGGTTTTTAGCGTCTTTCTTGTTAATTACCTGCTGGATGAGCTCTCTGCTCCAAATTTTAGAAGGATCCAAGGTCATCGAAATGCTGACTTCACTGGTAGCAACAGAGTCAACGGAGATGCCCAGGTCTTCGAAAATTGAGAAGACCTGCAAACAAAATCAAATCACAAACCTCCTCCCAAATTAACCCACAATGATTAACCACTGTACCTTTGCAAGGAAACCGTACTGGCCAAGCATCCGAGTGCTCACGATATCCAGCAGTGTGATGTTAGGCTTCAACACTATGCTAGTCAACAGGGCCTGGGGATGAAAGAAGGGTCAGATTGATTTCTTTAAAAGGAGCGCAACAACGTCAAAAGAGCCTTGTCATGGAATATTTGTCGGTCAACCTTACTCATATCCCTAGATCTTGTGATGAGAGTGCCGGGGGCGCGACGGTTGTAAGAGTTCTTCACCCTGACAGGGACATCACCTTCTCTGGCAGGTCTCATCGACTGAGGATGCAGCACCTGCGATCATAAAATAAAAATACTTCCATTTTCATTTTTTTCACGAGTAAAATAATCCCATTTTTTACCATAAAAATAAAGTTACCTGCGCGCCAAAATATGCAAGCTCAGCAGCCTCGTCAAACGTCAGATGAGGGACAGGCTCTGCCTTTGGATGGATGTTCGGGTCACAAGTCAACACCCCATCAACGTCTTTCCACACCTGAAAATTTTATGAAAAATCTAGAATCACATTCTTATCAAGGATAAAATCCCACGAGAAAGCATTAAAGCACCTGAATTTCCTTCAATCCAAGGGCTTTGCCGATAGTTGTCGCAGTCAGATCACTTCCTCCCCTCCCCAATGTCGTCACGGCGCACGATTTACATCCCTAATTGATACATCCGGATGAAATTCAGTGAAAAATTCATGGCTACTAAATAAGATAGAGATATTAGGGAAGTGACCTTGCCAACGAAACCAGTGACTACAGGAATGGCAGGATCTTTGATCCAATCTCCATGTAGACGGCTTGCAACCGCTGGATAAGTTGCCTCTAGAATGTCGGCATTTGTGAAGTCGTCTGTGGTTATAAATCCAATATCAAATGCATCATACTGCAAATGGTCGAAGAAACAAGAGAGCGTCAACTTAACTTGCGAAACGCGATTGCGATGAATTCCAATAACACCCAATTCGAAAATTTAACAAGATCACTTTCACAAAAGTTATCAAATTTTCAAAATGACGGATTTTCCATCAACCATTTTGGAAAAAGTTGACGTATGTAACGCGATCAGAGCACAGCGACTCTGTCGTGGGAGTCAAATCTCCATGCATATTGGGAGTAAGTACCTGACGGGCTTTGGCTCCGATCTTATTCAAATATGCTGAAAAAATCCTCGTGGACATGCATTCTCCAAAGGAAACTAAGTAGTCCCTTGTACGAAGAGTGAGCTCTTTCATCATAGCGATTCCTTTCAAAAGTTGTTCGAGCTCCTCCAGTAGTACTGGGAAAGATCACTTAAACAAATTCAGTATATATTTAAATATTCATGTCGGGAAAGAACTACAGAGGGAAATTACTCCACGACACATATCACCAAGGAAATAGGTTTCCGAGGAGAAGATTGAGAGCACAATTAAAAAAAAAATAAAGACAAGTTTTCCAACCAGAGATAATAAACCGATCTAGCCCGAGTTCGTCAACTGTTCTGCATATCAGAAATGAAATCAATGGGCGTAATACTCTGAAACACAGATGAGAATAAATAATTGCGTAAGGCAAACACTTACTTAAGATGTAATTCTTTCACAAAGGTAAGCTCATCGATTTCTGATACATGAGAGATACCGCACCGCACCGCCTTTTCTCCGGCCTATGTATATAATCAAGCATAATCCACAGAAACACAGGCGGATGTAAGAATATCTATATAAACCATGATATGTATAATTATTAATCTTTACCATAAGGAGTTTGTTTGTTGTTTTCCCCATCGCGGAGAGCACGATCACGGGGCATTCTTCAGGAAAGCTGAGTATGAGATCTGCAACCTCGCGCATCCTCTCAGCCGATGCGACGGAGGAGCCCCCAAACTTCATCACGATACTCAACTGCGCAGCACTTGAATCAACAATCTTACTGGTCGGCTCATTCTTCTGAGCGACAGATACAACCCCCTGCTGGCAGCAAACACAGAATCCGTTCTTCGCGACACGCGTAGACCTACTTTTCAAGCTGGCAGCCTTCTCAAACAGCAAAATCGTCCGGGGAGAAAGACAGCGCAGGGATCGTCTCGGCCTGGCGACGCAACTGGTCGGGGAAGGAAGCTGGTACGACATGGCCATCTGGCAGGAAAAAACATCGAAAAATGAAAAGAAAAATGTCAACAAACCACGGAATCCGCCGTCGACAACAAATCCAGCAATGGCGTAAAAAATAACAACCAGACGAAAGATCTTGCGACTAAACTACCTCAAAAGGTCGAGAATCAAGTAAATGTGCAAGTTCGAACGCAATCCGTACCTGAAACGAAGAGCGTGCGAGGGGAAGAAGAGAGGAGAGACGGAACTCTCTCTGCAGAGGCGCCAAAGATCAGATCTTTTCTCTGCACCTGCTGCTGTGGCTTTATAAGCGGAAACAGGGCTGTGACTTAAACGTCAATCCAAATTTCTCCCGATCTCCATCGCACGGCTGAGATAGAGTAGTGAGACTTGAGACACTCTTTCTCGTATCCTTTGGGCGGTGACTCGTGCTATCTACACCGTCGGTGACGGCATCCGCTCGTTGGTTGATTTAAACCATGGGCCTATCGGTCCAATTAGGGAACGGCACGTGACGATATGGATGACGGGTTTGTGGCGCACTGTGACGTGACGCAATGTTCGTCACGTCACCGTCATGTCAATCGTCCAAGGATTTTCAAAAAATTTGTCACCTACCCATCACTCGCCTGCGTGTCCTTGTTTCATCACGTCACCGTCACGGTGATGGCGTCACTGTCACTAGTGACGGGAATTATTTTTATTTTTATATCTTATTTATATGTATTTGTTGTTGTTATTGTTATTGTTTTATGTCACCGGCCCTCTCCCTCTCTCTCTCAACTCCTTCTCCCCCTACGATCGCTCCCTCTCCTTCTCCCCTTACGATCTCTTTCCCTTTCTCTGTCTCTCTCTGAATCGCTCCGTCTTCCTCTTCTCTCTAGATAGCTCCATCTCTTTCTCCCTCTCGTTCTCCCTCTCCCTTTCTGGATCACTCCCCCTTCCTCTCTCTATTTCGGTCGTTCTCACTCCTCCCTCTCTATCGATGATAGTAGTTGATTTTTCTGCTCTCGCGCGGAGGGGGATTTCCACATAGGGCTGGATACTGATCTTGATCTTAGATCGGGGGTCGCGATCAGCCTGCTGATCTCTCGGGGTATCAATCAGGTATTTTTGTTTCAAATTTCAATGTCCTTTTATGCTTGAATGATTGATCGTCTCGTTTCTTCGCTGTTTGTATTCGTTTGCTCAATCGTGCTGAAGAATGAGATTGAATCTAGATTGGCTTTCAGATTTTATCATCGCTGGGCGTTTCTTAGAAATTTTATTGCAACCTTATCAACTTCTTTCCTCTTTTCTCATCCATTGCGTATCGTCAAGGATTCAAATCATTCAGTTGAGAACATTACAATTCCGTCAAGGACGTCATTACCACCGATTTAATAATAAATTATAATTGTATTAAAATTCCAACACGGAGGTCATCTGCGACGGATTAATCATCACGTCACTCGTCTGGACCACCCCATCATTTTCACGTCAAAGTCACGGGCAATCCATCACCGTCACCGTGACGCATGACGTGGCGGATGACGATTGCCGATCCCTAGGCCCAATATTCATCATTTGGTAAGATTATTTTCCTTTTTCTAGTTAATATTAAACTATTAAAAGTTCAAAACTTTCTCGGTGAGATCTTCTCGCTCAGTATTGGTCAAGGCCAGAAACATAATTTGAAGAGTTCCCGAGGGTCTATTCGCGAAATACTTTATGGGCATCAAAGTACGGCCAAAAACTAAATTCAAAATCTTTTGGGCGAGCAGGTCATTCTAGGGGCTGAACCATAATTTATAGAGTTTACGAGGTCATTTCACGAAAACAACAAGGTCAATTTCACCTTTCGGGCAATACGGGTAAAAATACCCGATTAGGCACCGTCTCTCTCGCCCGACAAGAGCAGGAAACCCTAACTGTACTGTCCGATTCTCTGAGGCTCAACTTCGACTAGAGCGATGCACTCGGAACTCGGAAGAAATTGATAAAGGGGATGGAGAAGAAGGGTTCTTCTTATTGCTAGTTAAATTAGTAGAAAATGGAAAGAGGGGGGGCGAAGAAACACGCCATTAGAGCTATCTACTACTCCAAATTGGGTGAGATTAAGGCGGCTAAATGGACCCTTGACAGGCCGCCGAGTGGAGAAGCACCGCCTTAATCTCCTCTGCCCGCGCGCCAGGCCCTTCCTTGCATTGCTGTTAAAACCAAACAAAGAAGATGAGGAACACGGACGAGGAAGAAGGGGGTTTTTTTCTCTGGTATTTTTTTTTTCCAGGGTTTTTTCTAACCTCAGCTCTGAACACGTCCAATGCGAAGCCATTGAAGCAGCTGATGACGGCTTGCTGGATATCAAGCCCGAGGCTGTCGAGCGCCCTCATCGTGGACAGAAGCAGCCCGGGCCTCCTAGAACAGAACATGTGTATATTCACAGCTCGCCCTTCCCTCTCTCTCACCTCCACCTGCTCGCCAAACCAGTTTTTAGGGTTTCACCCCATCGAAGAAGAAGAAGAAGAAGAAGAAGAAGGATTTAGAGAGAGGGGCTGACCCGGGGGAGCTGACCGTTGGGGCTGGGCAGCGAGCTCGAGAGGAGCTCTTCCTTGACCCGGCATGGCAGAGTCGGCGGGGTGGGGGTTAACGGGTGGAAGCTTGCAGGCCCCGCCATTGACGGACCCGCCGGGCCAGACTCGAGCTCGCTGTGTAGCTCGTTGATCCTCTGCAAGAGCTCCTTGAGATACTCGATCGCGTCTCCCAGAATCGACGCCCGATCCATCTACCCATAAATCAAATCAAGCTCTGATTTTTGAAATGGGAAATTCTCCATTTCCTCACCTTGGTGATCTTGGGCACGACGGATCTGAGCATGTAGAGCCGGTCGTTGAGCTTCTTCCGCCGGCGCCTTTCCGCCATGAGATTCTTCGCCGGCAGCCCCTTCTTCTTCCCCTTCTGGTCAGTCACCCCGCTGTTCGCATTCGACCCGCCCCCCGCGCCGGCCCTAACGTCGTCGGAGTCGTAATTCAAGCCGGAGCCGTCAACGCTGGCGTCGTCCAGATCGTCGTCCTCGTCCAGCAGCCGCTTCTCCCGTTCCTCCGCGGCGGCGCCGCGGCGGAGCGCGGCGGCGCGCTTCTGGAAGAGATTGGGCTGGGCGCCGGCGGAGGGGAACATCTCCAGCGGTCGGATGACCTTGGGGCGGTTCAGAAACGAGGAGCCCTCGAAGGGCTCCAGCGCATCTCCGCCGCCCGTGTCGAGATCGACGGCGCCCAGCATCCCGCCGCGGCCGAACGAGGGGTTTCCGATCAGCCCGGCGGCCTCGCAGAGCTCCAGCGAGGGGGGCTCCAGCGGGCTGCCGTAGACGGCGCCGAGGAGAGAGGAAAGGGCGGTTCTTTGCGGGAAGAAGGCTTGGGACGGGTCGAGGTTGAAGACGGACGACGGTGAGCAGGACGAGGACGAATCCACGGGCTGGAGAAGCAGGTCTTGGTGGTGGTGGTGGTGGTGGCGGATTTGGGGGGGAGGAAGAGGGTGGAAGGACGGGTCGACGTGGCCGAGGTACCATTCGTCATCCAGCATCGATTTGAAGGACGCCAGCCCGAGCTCGTCCTTCCCTTCCCCCGCCGCCATCGCCGCCGCCGCCGCCGCCGCCGCCGCCTCGCCGCGCGTCCACGACGCGGCGTCTTCTTCCTCTTCTCCGCCGCCGTCGATCCATCCTCCGCCGCCGCCCATCTTCGGTAGCATCACTCCTCCGCTCGGAAATCTTCGCAGAATGGATGAAGATCAGACCACCAGCGCTCTTATTCGAGGGC
The DNA here is from genome assembly GCF_029677425.1 of Wolffia australiana. Taxonomy (NCBI): domain Eukaryota; kingdom Viridiplantae; phylum Streptophyta; class Magnoliopsida; order Alismatales; family Araceae; genus Wolffia; species Wolffia australiana. Next base: position 8,853,727 of record NC_135841.1, on the reverse strand, counting down.
AGTTATCCGGCGGTGACAGTACCCTTCTCTTACGGTCACCGCTCTCCTCCTCTGCGATTATCAGTTGCAGAAGAGACAAATCCGAATCATGGCGGCGAGGAATTAGGGTTTCTTATTTCTTAGCCATGATGACGAGGGTGCCCTAATCGAGCCCTAATCTCTCCCGATCCGCTCTTGTTTCCGAGGAAAAAAGCCGGGAAATCTGCGGAATCGCGCTCCCTATGCAAAACGCATCGCCCATCGAGCCCAATTCCGGAAACTCGTCACATCGTAGCATCATCATCTTCATCATCATAGCATAATCCTTGATCGGCGATCTTCCCTGCGCCGGAGGGCAAACTGTCATTAATGGCGTGGAAGAGAGAGGAATAAATTGACAGCAGAGGAGGAAGACCCATCACCCAAGTTCCTCGTGAGTCGCTCCTTTCACCGCAGATAAAGCAATTCCCCATCTGTCGAGATTGATTGAGGGGGGAAGACGACGGAGAAGAGGAGTGCAAGTCAAAAGGGATAATTGGGCTTGGTTTGGGCCCACTTCCCGCCCGATTTAAGCCGGTCACGAGCTTGTTCGAGCTCTAGGGCTAGCAAACTCACGAGTTTTGGGGATCGGCGATGGTGGCCGCAATCATTTGAGCGCGCTCGCCGGGGGAATTTACTCCGATCCGAGGGGAATTCGAAGAGCACGGGCCCTCCTCTCTGTTCATTCCTTGACGAACGCTTCCTGTCCGCCCCTGTTTCCGGCGAATTTCAAGCTCTCTCTATCGATCTGCGTAAATTTTGATGTTGGGCTCGATTGAATGCGCAAAGTGTCGTCGAGCGCAGAGTTGGGAAGCTGTCGTGCCGCTTGATCGCTGGCCATTGTATTTGATTCCGTCGCAGGTTCGTTCCTTGTCGGTGGTTGTGGATGCAACGTTGTTCTGGTGTTCGTGTTTTATAATTGTGGAATGATGGGAATTTCCGAAGGTTTCTTTATTCATCAACCACGGACGGATGTTCGTATTGTAGAGTTGCGAAAAGGGTGGGGTACTTTCATGTTTTATGCACAAATCGTCAAGTTGTTGAGCATTGAGTTTTGGTAGTAGAAACCTGGGTGTCTTCTCTGTTTTTTTTTTACTATTTAATTGATTTTTCATGTATTGGTGGATGGTAGCGGCGGTCTTTGCTGTATTGAAATGGGAATTGGACGTATATTCTAAACTTATTTAGTTTGATTCTCTGATCTTGTCCAATTTTCTATTCATTGTGTTGTTTATTGATTTTAGGACGGTGGTGCCTATTCTTGTTGAATTGAAAATCAGCATGCGAAGTATATTAAATGATTTGTTGCCTTGTTCTTTTCAAAGGTGAACTTGTAGTGACGAAACTTCTCTTATTTCTTTGTGCGCATAAACAACTGGACTTAAATATTTAATTCATAAGGGAGGTGTGTCAGTGATAAAATATAAAACTGAGGAAATAGGAGATGATAAAGACATTACCACCATGATACTTGGGGCTAAAATCACTCCAATAACGAATCTTTTCTTTCCAGAATAAAACAAACTTCAAACTAAGTTGCAGTATCAAATTTGTGGAATTTGAAACTGACATTGGAGTTGAAATCAAAGAAACTCAAATGAAATTGAAAAACCATATATATTCGTTCTTTTGCTGGAGAGAAGGGCCGAGTCGCGAAACAAATGAAAAGTTTGCTAGGTTCGCTGATCATAAGCTTTGCCATATAAACAATTTAAAATTTTTTGGTAATTGACTTAACAATAAGTTTGAGCATATAGCTTAGCACCTCGAGATGGCAGGGATTAAGATTCATGTCTTCATCCAAAGTTATCTCAAGACGGAGTGCCCGTCGTAGTAAGAATATCTTGATTAGTACATTCATGTGTGATGATTAGATCATCACGTACGAACAATGGCATGATGTTATTATTATATGTCAGCACTCTACACACATGGTTTGACACTCTTTGAGATAGGCAACATTCAAATTAATTGGAGATTGACTCACTCAGAGTCTCAGACGCTGAATGTTAGTAATGACACGCGAGAATATATAACTTGTACATTTAGGAGTCTCTTGAAGTTAACGCACGGCACTGAATCTATAAATTGAATATTAAGTTCATAAATACGAAAATAATGACCATAGAGAAATATTAGTAATTAAATACAGTAGATATAACACAAACTACCTTACCAGCTTAATGTGCATTAGATGGCCTCTTAGAGACTGAGGTCAATTGGGACAACGGTTGAGGACAGTGATGACTGCAGTGTGCACTAAGAGAAAGGGGGATTAGAGGTAATGGAAAGAGCATAAGAGACTAGGGCCCTTACTAGCGGAGGACACAGTCCGGTGTTGTCCTGGTCTTACCAAAAATCTAAATCTAGAACTGAAGTTTGGTTCGGCCTCGGTTGGTCATGTTTGACTAGTAAATGTGAAAGTCAATGTCAAGTTGACTAGGTCGTCTCACTCCATCTAAATAGACTTCATCTAATGAGAGGGGGAGAGGGAGAGAGATAGAGTGAGAGTAATATATTTAGAGAGTGAAAGCGTGCGAGAGAGTAAGAGAATAAGAGAGAGGGAGAGAGAGAGAGAGACAGAGAAAGAGTGAGAGGAATATAATTAGAGATTGAAAGAGTGTGAGAGATTAAGAGAGTAAGAGGGGGAGAGAGGGAGAGTAAGAGGGAGATAATGAGAGAGGGAGGAAGAGCGAAAAGGAAAGTTAGGGAGAAAAAAGGAGAGGGCACGAGAGAACGAGACTGAGAAAAGAACAGAGTGGTAGACAAAGAGAGGGAGCATGAGAGAATGAGACAGAGATAGTGCAAGACGGAGTGAATACAAGAGGGAGAGGGAGTGGGTAAGGGGGAGAGTGTGAGAGAAGGAGAGATTAAGGTAGGGAGAGGAGGGGGGAAAGTGAGAGGGGGAGTGTGAGAGAGAGGGAGATGTGAGTCAGCGGACTCGACATCCCATTCATAAGCCCGTCTGTTATGTGTGAGCACCAACGGACTTAGTCCGCTCGGTGCCGTAGTCACCATCGCCGCTCCGAAGAGGGTCAGGAGGTCATCCGCATCGTCACATGTCTCTCACCCTGGAGCTTGGAGCTCGGCAAAACCCCACAAGTCGGGGCATGCAGGTACCATAAATCTGACACGAACTAACTTATCAGCTTAATGTGCAGTAGATGGCCTCTTAGAAACCTCGGTCAAGTGGGACGACAATTAAGGACAGCGATCGCTGTAGTGTGCATTAAAGAAAGGGGGATTAGAGACAATGGAAGAGCATCAGGGACTAGGGCTCTTACTAGGAAAGGACACGGTCCAATCTTCACCTGGTCTTACTGAAAACATAAACCTATACGTGAAGTTCAGTCCTGTCTCGGTCTCTGTCTGGTCCGGTCTCGGTTGGTCATGTTGACATGTCAATGTGAAAGTCAATGTCAAGTTGACTTGGCCGTCTCACTGCATCTAAATAGACTTCTTATAAATCTTGCCTTGGTGCCAGAGTAGTGTTCTGTAATGAGAGAGGGGGGGAGAAAAGGTGAGAGGAATATAATTAAAGAGTGAAAGAGTGTGAGAGAGTAAGAGGGTAAGAGGGGGAGAGAATGAGAGAGGGAGACAGAAAAATTGAGAGAAATATAATTAGAGAGTGAAACAGGTGAGAGAGTGAAAAAGTGAAATAGGGAGAGAGGGAGAGATGGGGAGAGAAAGATTGAGAGGAATATGATTAGAGAGTGAAAGAGTGTGAGAGAATGAGAAAGTGAAATAGGGAGAGAATGAGAGAGGGAGAGAGGGAGAGATAGAGAGAGAAAGATTGAGAGGAATATAATTAGAGAGTGAAAGAGTGTGAGATAGTGAGAAAGTGAAATAGGGAGAGAATGAAGGGGGAGAGAGGGAGATAATGAGAGAGGGAGAGAGGGAGAGAGTGAGAAAGTGAAATAGGGAGAGAATGAGAGTGAGAAAAGGAGAGTGTGGGAAAAAAGAGAGGGAGCGTGAGAGAACGAGACTGAGATAGTGCAAGATGGAGAGAATACAGGAGGGAGAGATTTAGAGAGATTGCAAGACAGAACGAGTGAGACTGTAAAAGAAAGAGAGTGACAGAGGGAGAAAGGGAGTGGGTAAGAGGGAGAGTGTGAGAGAGGGAGAGATGGAGAGATTGAGACAGAGAGAGGGGGGGAGAAATTGAGAGGGAGAGTGAGAGAGAGGGAGATGTAAGTGAGTCAGCAAACTCGACATCCAATTCAAATGTCATGTGAACCAATATGACTTATATAAACAGGTGTGAATATTAACTACACACGTACCCCTATACTTGTTATGAAAATTGACTAGGACTCAATATTAATTAAGCAACTTTAAAGACTATGTGATATTATGTTACAAATACAAACCACTGAAGTATTGATTGTCAATGGGGAAAATACAACGACTACAATAAATTCTCACTTGTCTTATTCTCTCCTTCTTCCTTCTCCTCTCATTCAAGCAAGAACAATTCTTTACATGGTATCAGCGTGACGACGACAGACAAAATGATGGAAGCAAACTCCTCAACAATAACTTCTTCCCTTGCCGCAACGCCTTCCTCTAAAATACACCTATGGAAATTCTATAAGGCCAAAGAAAAAGTTATGGAAAGGGAAAATTTTGCTATTTCGAGATGTACTAAAAGTTGTGGAGGAGGGTAGATACCGGTTTATAAGAACAAAACAGGTCATAGAACAAGGGTGTAAGTTTTTCACAAATTTTTTTCATAAAAAGGAAATTTTTTCAAAATATGAAAAAGTGATGAAAAAATGGAAAACCCCCAAAAAAAATGTGTCATAAAATTCTAGAGTGTTATAAAAAGTATGAGAAGAGAAATAAGGGTTTTTCAAGCCATGTATCCCTGTATGATAGGTGGGTAAGTACTACAGGATAAGAATAAAATAGGAAGTAGAACCAGGATATAGACAGATTTAAACGAAAATAAATAAATCTGAAATTTATTGAAAATCAGCCATTTTTCGAAAAATGGTGTATAGGAGTTAGAGTTACATCAAAGAAGTTAAATTAATAATTAATGAATATTATTAAAGTTAAAATAATAATAAATATATATTATAAAAGTTAAAATTATAATGAGAGAGCAAGTATTGGCCGTGAGGCTTCGACGATTGAGAAATCCTAAGCTTAGTACTTGGAGATTTCACCGATTGAGAACTCCTTAGCTCAGTCCAAGGACGTTGTCGATGGCATTGTCCGACGTGTAAATCACTTAGTGAATGTAACTATGTGATGTGATGTGACCTAGGAGAATGTACATGCAGGCCCCGACTCGTGATGATTCGCCAAACTCCAAGCTCCAAAGCAGACAACTGGTGACGGTGATGGTGACCTTCTAACCCTCGTTGGAGTGACGATGGCGACTACGGCGCCGAACAGAACAAGTTCGTAGGTGCTCGCACGTAACGGACGGGCTTGGTTTGTGCCTAGGAAGATGCTCAACTTCGTAGTTTTCTCGATAAATGTCTCTCACCTAATCTAACCCGAGCGCGGTGGAGTGTAGTAAAAAATATACTAAAAGACGTAATATAACTGACAAGCAAGGGGAACGATATACCTCGTCGGTAGCAGCGTGCATCGTTGGCGTCTTGGTCGATGCAAAGGGACCGGTTGGGGCAGAACGGTGGAGGTATGCTGGAGGCTAGCACGACGTTGCTCAATGGGCAGCGATGGGGCGGCGCTGTAGCAGTATTCGGAGGAAAAACTGATGTCAAGGAGGACGTGCGATGCGCGGCGATGGCGGCGTTCAGCAATAGTGCGGCGAAGCAGCAGCGAGATGCGGGCGGTGGACGATGCGGGCACGGGCACAACAACAGTTGTGTAGTTTCGGCGGCACAGATGCGGGCATTGGCTCGGCTAGTGCAGGTCGTGCAACAGAGGTCGTGAGACGTCCACGAGACTCGAGCACAAGCTCCGTGTGTGTGCGACGGCCGGTCTACCCTCACAGAACGTAGGGTTGATGCTGACCCAATGCGGTCGACCGCTAGGCAGGCAGTTGCGTAGTCTGCAAAGCTCGTCTCTCAGACAAAGGAGCAGGATGGTCGTTAAACCGTTGAGCAGTCCACAAGTTCTGCGGGCAACTGTGTGATCAGTGTGATCAGCAGCTAGGCAAGCGGTTCCGCCGTGTAAGCAGCGCGGACGGTTCACGTGTTCAGCGAGTAACCCAGCGGTCAGCGCTGTCGGCCGCGAGGCAGGCAGCCCGCAGTCTGTGCACTTTGTCACACATAAGGATGCACAGCTCAATCGAGGGGCCGTGTGACGGTCGTGACAGAGTCAACGTGGGCCAGGTACCATTGCGGTCATGTCCGGCCTTCCGACACGTCTTTGATAGGGTGACATAGCAAGCAGCCGAACGTGGGGACTACGGCGCCAGAAGGGTTGACCAGTCACGGTGGATACCCGTGTGCTTGACCCTACGCGGCGGATTCCCTGTGTCGCGCGGGTTCAGTTGCGGCCGATGACTTTGGTTGGCGTGGCCGATTCGCCACATGCAGTGAGCGACATGAGTCATGCACGGGCACGTCCGCGGGAGAACGCCTTACACGCTAGACACCAAATCTGCGGCGGCAATGAGGGTTCTAGAGTGAAACAATAAGGGATGAACGGGAGGGGGAAAAACAGTGGTTCCTGTGTCTCTCCTGCCCCCCTTTTCATTCTCCTCGGTTCCTTCTTTCCTTCTCCTTCTTCTCCTTCCTATCCTTCTTCTCCTTCTTCTTTCTCAAGGTGAGATCTGAAATGAAAATAACTACAACAAACTTCCAGATCTAGATTGAACGTGGGCTCATCATGGCCTTATATAGGTCCACTATGGGGCCGAATAAGAGACCCCATTTTACATCTTAAAATTAATAAAACTAAGAGATTAAAAATGATACGAAATTAAAATGATACGGACACGTCACGACGAGTAGGGTCACTCGTCGTGACGAACACGAAACAGAAATTAAACCAATGAAAAAGATAAGTGAAAATATGAAGATACGAATGCGGACATGCTCTACCTGGGGTATTTAGACCCTAGCGTCTTCACAGATGCTTTGGCGTGCTGGTCGGGCTGGACACGGACCGGCGGTGATGCTGATGTTGATGAAGACGGCTCCAATGACGTGTTGTCGATAACGCTTGGGTGCGCTCCATTATTTTGCCGATTGAGAACTCCTCAACTCAGTCCAAGGAGGCTTCGTCGATTGAGAACACCTCAGCAAAGGCAATTAAGGCTTCACCGATTGAGAACACCTTTGAGGCTTCGCCGATTGAGAACACCTAGGAGGCTTTGCCGATTGACAACACCTTTGTCTTTAGAGGCTTTGTCGATTGAGAATCCCTTAGAGAGGCTTCGCCAATTGAGAACACCTTGGAGGCTTCGCTGATTGAGAACACATCGAGGTTGTTTACTCGGGTTAAGCAAAACTTTATTGTTACAAGGACTTTGACTCATGATACCCTTAAGAAATCTTGATTATAAGCTCATACTTGTAAAAATAAAGTTTTGTTTAACCCGAGTAAACGAGCTTGAGGTGTTCTCAATCGGCGAAGCCTCGAAGGTGTTCTCTATCGGCGAAGCATCTCTAAGGGGTTCTCAATCGGCAAAGCCTCATAGGTGTTCTCAATTGGCGAATCCTCGAAGGTGTTCTCAATCGGTGAAGCCTCCATTGCCTTTGGTGAGGTGTTCTCAATCAGCGAAGCATCCTTGGACTGAGCTGAGGAGTTCTCAATCGGCGAAGCCTCCAAGTACTGAGCTTAAGATTTCTCAATCGGCGAAGCCTCATAGCCAATACTTGCTCTCTCATTATAATTTTAAATTTGATAATAGATATTAATTATTATTTTAAATTTTATAATATTTATTAATTATTATTTAACTTCTTAGCGGTAACTCTAACTCCTATACACCATTTTCGAAAAATGGCTGATTTTTATCAAAAAATGCAGATTTTTCAATAAATTTCAGATTTATTTATTTTCGTTTAAATCTGTCTAAATCCTGGCTCTACTTCCTATTTTATTCTTAGCCTGATGTACTTACCCACTTATCATTCACGGATACATGGCTTGAAAAACCCTTATTTCTCCTCTCATACTTTTTTTAACACTCAAGTATTTTAGGACACATTTTTTTGGGGGGGTTTTCCATTTTTTCGTCCTTTTTTCATATTTTGAAAAAAATTCCTTTTTTATTAAAACAATTTGTGAAAAAATTACACCCTTGTTATATAGCCTGTTTTGTTCTTATAAACCTATATCTACCCTCCTACACAACTTTTAGTACATCTCAAAATAGTGCAATTTTCCCTTCCCATAACTTTTTCTTTGGCCTTATAAAATTTCCATAGGTGTTCTCCGATGGTATCCTGATAGTGGTAATTCTGTCTGGGGATATGGTTTACTTGAAGCTCTAAAGTGAGAATTATAAGACATGGAAGAGCGCAATGCTCCCCCTTCTTAATGGGTATGATTTAATGAAGTTTATAGAATAACTCCCTCCTCCAATCTCTTTTTCAGATGATTAGGAAAACATAACTGAGAACCCCAAGTTTAAGAGATGCTGGAGAATAGACCAACAGGTTTTGGGAATTCTGCACCAAACCATTTCTGAATCCATCATCCCCAAATCAGTAAAGCCAAGTCAACTCAAGAAGCATGGGAAAAGCTGGAGTATGTGTTTGTTGGTAGGAATCAGATCCGTGTGTTGGAGCTTCAACGATAGTGCCACAACATGAAGAAAGGATCAATGAGCCTAGATGAGTATATCAAACATCTCATGTTAGTAATCGAAGCCTTAGAATTGGTTGGGTAACTTGTCAATGCTTCCTCTATAGCCTTTAATTTCTTGCGCGGGCTTGGCGCTGCCTATACCCAATTATCCATTAGCATCAATGCTAACGTTGGACATCTAATATTTGAAGAAATTGTGATTAAACTCAAAGCACATGACGCCTTCCTTATGTTCACCCAAGAAGAAGAAATCACTTACTTTTTCTCCTACTCCAAACAGTGTTCAAGCCCTCTACAAAGCATGACCACGTCATCAATCCCCAATTTATTTTCAAATGAAAGACACAGTTAAATCAGAGGATTATATCAAAATCAAGAGTGAGGAAGAAAAAGGAACTAAAGATTTCAACCTAACTATCAACTGTGCTCCCAAATTTGAACATTGATCAAGAGAATACCCTGAGCTGCAGAAATATTTCCATACTTGGAAGCCAAATGACCGTGATTCATCATTAGCCCAAGTCAACCTCTCAGGCTCAACAGAAAATCAAGCTTGGTATCCTGATATTGGGGCCACGCACCACATCAATGTCGATAAACAAAGTTAATCCCAGCATTAGGAATGCCATGGAAATGGCGAAGCACACATCGGTAAAAACACAGATTTGAAAATAGTATCTACTGGCTCTTCCAAAATTTCCACAACCAGTAGAAATTTTTATCTAAAAGACGTTCTACGTGTATTAAACATTGCCAAGAGTTTAATGTATATTCATTAATTCACTACTGATAATAATGTCTATGTTGAATTTCATAACTCTTATTGTCTTGTGAGGGCAAAGCCACATATCCAATCCTACTATGATAAATATCTAAACATGGCCTCTACTACCTGAAACCGCCCATCTCGATCAAAGCAACATTCATTGAAGAAAATGTATCAGCTGAAGTATGGCATGTCGGCTTTGACATCCTCAGTTTTGCACCTTGCAGATCAATAGTTAACTGAATTGGTTTACCTACTACTCATATTAATCAACAAACATTATGTGATTCTTGAAATATTCCTAAGTCTCATAAGCTACCTTTTTTCTCGATAGCTCGTCATTCTAACAAATGCTTAGAAATCATTCATTGAAATTTCTGGGGTCCCTCTCTTATTATTTCAATTATGGGTTTTCCTATCATGTCATCTTTATTGATGATTTCATAAAATATACATGGTTTTATCCTCTAAAATGCAAAAGTGATCTGCTAGACACGTTTAAAGTTTTCCAATATCGAGTAGAAAATCAATTTAGTACAAAAATCAAGTATCTCCAATCTGATTGGGTTTGAGAGTACCAAGCTCTTCACAACTATCTTAAAACTTGAGGATTTGTTCATAGAGTATCCTGCCCACAGACTCCTAAACAAAGTGGAAAAACATAAAGAAAGCACATACATTTATTTGCAAATGCTCTTTCTTTACTTCATACAGTCCACATGCCCAAAACATTTTGGGATGAAGTTGTTGCTACTGCTTTGTTCCTTATTAATTGAACGCCAACTCCTGTTTTCAAGAACAAATCACCTTATGAACTCTTATTCTAAGCACCACAAGAATACTCTTCATTAAGAACATTTGGATGTCTATACTACCCCTACTTACGACATTATTCGTGAGAAGTCCATATTTCTAGGCTATAGTTTTGTACACATGGGCTACATATGCCCCTTGTTGCACACATATAATTTTTTATCTCTCTGACTTTTATTTTTTATGAAAATTATTTTCCATTTTAACTTCACTGAATTCAACTCGTCTTGGGTTACTTGGACCGTATTGAAATAACCCAAGACCATATCCACGTCACGATGTTCCTTTTGATACATGTGCATCTCCTAAGTCTAGTGATCATCCTTACTCTTCTCATATGTGATGGAAACATATGTGACCGACAAGCCGATGACACACTCCATACCTCGTTCCATATTCATTAATAGAACATATTTATTTTAGTGCATGTGTGGTGTCTATAATGAAGTCCATGAATACATGACCACACTTAGTGCATTATGATGAGATCGTAATACGGAGATCACTAGTCTTTAAGCATGTTTTTAAATATTTCTATTTGAAGGATACTCCAGAAGGACATTGAACTATCGAGATAGAAAAACAGATACCTCACTTATATGATGAGTATAGCTGGTCCCATAGCCATTAATGAGGAGACACTAGCAATAGATAGTTGACACTTTTTAGTGGAAATCCGTTCACTGAATCGATTCGCACAAATCTCTGAATGGTATTGTACCAAATTTTCGATCAAGTTAATTCACGTTATGATTGTTTAAGTGATCTTTAGACCTGAGACACCAAAGAACTCTTGTGGACATGATGCAGGACAATTAGGGAAAACTGGGTATGAGGACTATCTAGTGTTGGGTGGGATAAAATAGACCACAAATCACACGATCGAATCCAAAGATTTAAATCTGGTGAGAATAATGATGGTGCAGCCCCTTTCCTTGTCGAGGGCGGGAGTACTGTCTTACAACCACCGCGGTGAAAACAAATCAACAAGATCAATAAATTCTAACGGAGGATCGCTAGAAGATTCAAAGGCCTATTCAACTAGTCGCTTGAAGATTCAAAATCCCAAAACAAATCCGACGGCGGTGGACAAGCAATCAAAGAACACTGGACAAAGAACACTAGCATCAAAGAGGGTAGAAAGTACCTAATGCAGGATGATTAGGGGATGACGGGGTGATGTAGGGTGTCTAGAGGAGACGGGGACATGGTGACGATGGGAACCGGATACTAGGATGACTAAGGGAGGGATGGGATAAAACAGACCACAAATCATACGATCGAATTTGAAGATTTAAATCCTGTGAAAATAATGATGGTGCAGCCCCTTTCCTCGTCGAGGGGGGGAGTACTGTCTTACAACCACCATGGTGAAAACAAAGCAACACGTTCAATAAATCCGAATGACGATCGCTAGAAGACTCAAAGACCTATTCAATTAGTCGCTTGAAGATTCTAAATCTAATCAAATCCAACGGCGGTGGATGAACACTCGAAGAACACAAAAAGAAGAACACGGACACCAAAGAGTGTAGAAGTACCTCAGCACTAGATAGTGTGTGAAGAGGTTACGGGAAATTCTCGATGCGTTGTTGGCAGGACAATTGACGTGCGCTTCGACAGGGTGTTGCGGATCCAACTGGGCATCTAGTTGTTGGCAGGACGCGTTGTTGGCGGCGACAAGTGGCTGCGAGGGCATCCGCGGGCACAGCAGGCGCGCGCGGGCGGCCAAGGGCCCGGCGAGCACAGGCGGCCGTGGCGTGGCACGCATGCAGTCGAGGGCGCGGCGGTTGGGCACGGCGGGCGCGACGCGGCCAAGCGCGCGGCGCGCGCGGCGCGTGGCGGCGCGCAGCCAAGGGGGACGGGCACGAGCTGCCAGGGCGCAGGGCGAGGATGGTGGTCAGTCGATGGGTGGGCGGCAGGAGTGGTCCTTCCTCGACGGTGGCAGCAGCGACTGCAAGAGGCGGCGATGGCGGCGGCTCGGGAGGGGACCACTAGGGCAAACTTTCTTTCTGAAGAAGAAAACTTCAATTCAAAAGAAAATTCACCAAGTGTTTCTTAAAACTTTGGCCTACATATAGGCCTTGGAGGAACGTGAAAATAAGATAAAATAACCGTTAAGTTGATGTAGGTGACATGTTGACTTGTCACGTCAAAGGGTACTCTGTAGTTGGCGTTGATGACATGTCATGACGCGGGACATCTCGTGTGTAAGTGGGAGCACGTCCGATGTCGGTGTGTTGACGTGGTCACCAACATGACAATTCTGCAATTGGCGTTTACAGCGCGTCATGACGTGGAAAGTCTCGGGTGGCGATGGAGGCACATCCAAAGATGATGCGTTGACGTCGTCGCCATCAGTACCTCAGCACTAGGGCAGTGCGTCGTGGCGGTGCGGGTAATTCTCGATGCGTCATTGGCGGGGCGAGTGATGTGCGCTTCGACAGGGAGTCGTGGATCCAAATCTGCGGTCAGTTGCCGCGGGGTCAAGAGCGGAGTCATCCCCTTGGGGGTTGGGGGCAGCGCCCCGAAACCTAAATGGTAAACGAGGTGTGCTGTTGCGGGACGTAGAATCTGAAGGTTTGGATGCTAATCGTAGGGGTTGTGTGGGCAGACGGCTGCGCGGGTGGGCGGCTGGTATGTGCACGTGGGCATGACCGGTTGGTGGGGTCGGGCGGACAATCATGCGCGCGGTGGCGGGGGAGTGGCGTCCATGCGCGCGGCGGTGCGTGCAGGTGATCGTGCGTGCGCACGGCGCTGGCGGGTGGCTGTGTGGGCAGTCGTGCACGCGTGCGACACTGGCGGATGGTCGTGCGCGCGCTCGCACGGTAGGGCGCCCGTGAGCTGGGTAGCCGTGCATGCGCATAGGGCGAGCGGATGGCCATGCACGTGGCAGCGCGAGCTGGCATCTGTGCACGCGGCGGTGTAGGCGGGCAGCTGTGCGCGCGCGCGGTACTGGCAGGCAGCTGTGCACGCAGCAGTGCAGGAGGGTGCGCGAGGCTTGAACGGCGTCGGGCGTGCGCGGGTACGGGCCACTGGCAGAGGGGCAGAAGGCCTGACATGCTACGGGTAGGTGGGAGCAAAGGTGGTCTTCCCTTGACTGCGGCGGCAGTGGCAAGCGGCGGCGGCAACGACTTGGAAGGGAAGAGAGGTAGGGCAAAATTCCTCAAGAAGAAAGAAACTTCAATTCTTAAGAAAAATTCACCAAGTGTTTCTTAAAACATTGGCCTATGTATAGGCCTTGGAGGAAAGAGAAATAAGATAACCGTCGAGTCGACGTTGGCGACGCGTCAACTTGTCATGTCAAAGGAAGGTTCTGAAGTTGGCATTGACGATGTGTCATGACAGGGGACGTCTCGTGTGTAGGTGGAGGCGCGACCAAAGCCGGTGAGTTGTTGTGGTCGCCATCAGGACAGTTCTGAAGTTGGTGTTGACGACGAGTTATGACGCGGGACGTCTCATGTGTAGGTGGAGACACGTCCGAAGCCAGTGCATTGTCGTGGTTGCCATCAGGACACATGGTTGTTCTTTGATTATGACCAATGAGTCTCTAATCAAGGGATTCTAAATGGTCTTAGTTCGGGTGCATCAAGAAGTTTACGTAGACAATTGAGTGGTCAAGATGGGATCATCCACCCTCGGTATAAGGGGAGATGACTCAAGGAAGACGAGCAATGAAGTCCTTAGCTAAGGTTGTAAAATATCGCATCAGTACTAACTTGAATGACCAATTAGGGTTTGAGAGTTGACCACACCCTAAGTCATCCTAGGAGTGTCAAGTGGATGATGGACTATACACACATGATAATCAATGACAAACAGGTTCCATGAGGGAGTCGATACACACTCCTTTGCATCTTTTAGAGCATGAGGTGTACTGTGGCACCCAAGTGTTGGAGACTCAACCTATCGATTGGGTTCACATATTAATTAATCTATTTGATGATAAATTTAATTAATTTTCAAGTCCAATAAAGGTTATTGGGTGGCTTGAGTCGTTAAATAGACTAATACATGGGCCTTGAGGTCACACACAAATGGTCTTTTTGACGTCGAAAGATATACATAAGTTTGGGGGATATTCGCTTAGTATAAATAGGGTAAGGCCCTGAATGAAATTCACCCATGCCAGAATTTCTTAGGGGCCTTTCCCTTCTTCTCTGTTCTCCCCAAACATCCACTCCACTTCCTATGTAATCGGGTCGTCGAAACGACGACAAGAGAGAGGTGAATAATTTCATGTCATGGATTGGGTGGATGTCTTGAGGCTGCACTCATGAGCAATTCAATTCATGTCACTCCAGGACCCTAAAAATCATGGATGTGATCCATGCATAAGTAATTTGTTTCATCATTTTGTTGATGCCATTGTGATTCATTTAAGTCTTCCACTGCAAATCGTTTGAGTTATTCATCTAAATCAAGGCCTCTAGAACCCAACAATATGGATGACTCATTAGCTGCTACATTATTATCTTCATTGTCTTCCACTTCATCCCCTTCTCCATCATTCTAAAATGCCTCGCCACACTAGCCTATCATGATTTAATCAGATGATCTTCCTAGGAAAAATCTAGATCTCCTTTTTATGCTCGATCTTACACCTGAACCTAGCATATTCCTAAAAACAAAACCCCTACAAGACCTCTACAGTCAGACCACTTCACACTCCCTCGACTGCACTCGTTTTCCTGAATCTCCTTCCAAACAGTTAAGGTTCTACTCAGACTAACATCCTCTCCCTCATGGCCTTATGGGTACTCTTTCTAAAATAACCGACCCCGTCTCATTTCATGTTGCCTCCACAATCTCTAAATGGATGAAAGCCATGACTAAGGAATATCAAGTCAATGCTTAATCAAACCTTGAGCCTTGTTCCTTGGCACCCAAACTTTTATGTCATTAGATGTAAATGGGTCTATCAATTGAAGTATACGGCCACAAGATCCATTGATAAGTGCAAAGCCCGACTAGTAGCTATAGGCTATACTCAACATTAAGATTTCGACTTTATTGAACCTTCAACCAAGTTATTAAACATGCCACTATATGTATAGTGCTATCTTTAGCTGTTATCCACCGTTGGAAGATACATGAATGAGATGTCTCTAGTGCCTTTTTACATGATGACTTGTGATAACATGTAAATTATTAAGCTATCTATGATAAATTAACACTTTTATGCATTAAAATAAATATAAATGCTTGATCTCAAACTTTAAATGATTAAATATATTTTTATAGTGATAGTAAGTTTTTTGTGGATTTAATGGGACGACGGAACAGACCAGTAACCTTTTTCATACTTCTGATTTTTTGTGGATTTAATGGGACGGCAGAATAGACCAGTAACCTTTTTCATACTTCTGAAGCAATGACATGAAGCTGTCAATAAAGCAGGAAAGAGTCAATATTCGCCCGCGAAACAATGATTTAATTGAACATTCATTTGGATCAATTAGGATTTTTCGACATTATATTCTTGAAGAAATTAATTTTTTGATGTGGAATATTTTGTTTGAAGTTTATGACCTTACATTTTATGGATATATGAATTTTCTAAAACAATTTATTTATTTATTTTATTTTTATGAATTAGTATTATTTTCATAATGAGTTATTAATATATTTTTTGCCTTGAATAAGTGCCCGACATGTGTCTCCATTCCATTCACCGAATGGTGACCAATCACAATGATCTGCAATGATCAACTGACACTATCTTTAATTTTTGCGGCTATATTGTCGCGAAAAGGTGCAATGATGGCATCAGGAATCGCGATTTCATAATGTACCAATCATTAGTTGACAATATCTTTATTTTTACTCTTGTGGGTGACATGGAAAAATAGAAAAAAGCACAATTTGAATCACAATAAATACGATTCAAA
>NC_135841.1:8575000-8832500 GCF_029677425.1 Wolffia australiana | reverse complement strand
GATCCCGCCGTCCGTCTGCTCCGCCGGGCCGCTCGAGCAGCTCAACTTGGGGTTCAACTCCCTGACCGGGACCGTGCCGGCGGCGGTCGGCCGGTGCCGGTCGCTGCGGCGGCTGATCCTGCAGCGCAACCTCCTGACCGGGCCCCTCCCCGAGTTCGCCCTCGGCTCGAGCCTCGACTACCTCGACCTGAACCGGAACCGCCTCACCGGGCCTGTCCCCACCAGCCTGGCGTATTGCAGTAACATCAGCTCCATCGATCTGTCCGGCAACCAGCTCCGCGGCCCCATCCCGGCTACCCTCGGCGAGCTGCGCGGTCTCAAGCGGCTCAACCTCGCCCGCAACAACTTGACCGGAGAGATCCCCGGCGAAATCTCTTCCTGCCGCTTGCTCGACTCGCTCGACCTGAGCTTCAACTCCCTGCGAGGTCCGGTTCCGCCGGCCATGGCGGCCCTCACCTCGCTCTCCCGGCTCAGCCTCCAAGACAACCGCCTCACGGGGGAGATCCCCGAGTTTCTCTCCACGTTCAGCGGGCTCTTCCAGCTTCAGCTCGGGGGAAACGAGCTCCAAGGCAGAGTTCCTTCTTCCCTGGGGAGACTGCAGAACCTCCAAACCCTCAATCTGTCCTTCAACCAGCTCTCCGGCCCGCTTCCGGCTAGCCTGTGGCGCTTCCCGAGCTTGACCTTCGTCGGCAATCCCGGGCTCTGCGTGGATTGCCCCGACGGCGACAGCCAGCCCGTCTGCCAGACCTCCGCCCTGACCCACTGCCGGAGGCCCGGCGGGCGGCGCCGCCTGCCCTCCGCCGCCATAGCCGTGGCCGCGAGCTTGTCCGTCGTCATCCTCCTCCTCGTCCTCCTCGTCCTCGCCTTGGTTCTCAAGATGAAGAAGAAGACGAGGAGCCATCGCCAGGCAGACGACCCCGAGCCCGACATCTCCGAGGCTTCCTCTCTGTCCTCTCTCCTGAGAGAAGTCATGGCCGCGACGGAGAACCTCCACGACAAGTACGTCGTCGGGAGAGGCTCCCACGGCACCGTGTACATGGCCAAGACCCGCGCGGGGCAGACCTTCGCGGTGAAGAAGCTCGCCTTCGCGAAGCAGAAGGGGTCCAGCTCGAGCATGAAGAGGGAGATCGAGCTGGCAGGGAAGATCAGGCACAGGAACTTGGTGAAGCTCGTGGACTTCGCGGTGACGGAACAGGTGGGGCTGATCCTCTACGATTTCATGGAGAACGGAAGCCTGCACGACGTGCTCCATCGGATCAAGCCGCCGCGGCCGTTGATTTGGGATCTGCGGCTGAGGATCGCCGTAGGCACGGCCCACGCCCTCGCCTACCTGCACCACGACTGCGATCCCTGCATCGTGCACCGCGACATCAAGCCGATGAACATTCTCCTGGACGCGGACATGGAGCCGCACATCTCCGATTTCGGCATAGCCGGGATCTTGGATCAATGCTCGGGGGGGGCGGAGACGACGGGGCTAGTCGGCACCTTCGGGTATATTCCTCCCGAGGCGGGGTTCTCGACGAGGAGGACGAGGGAATCCGATGTGTACAGCTATGGCGTGGTGTTGCTGGAGCTGATCACGAGGAAGAGGACGACGGAGCCCTTCTTCCCCGAGGACTGCGATCTCGTGCGATGGGCGATCGCCGAGCTTGACGGGACCTTGGAGATTGAGAGGATCGCCGATCCAGATCTGGTGAGGGAGGTCGCCGGCCGCGCGGAAGAGGAGGAGGTGAGATCGGTGCTGATCGTCGCCCTGCGCTGCGTTGATAAGGACCCTTCCCGGCGCCCTTCCATGAGAGACGTTGCGGGCATTCTTGAGAGTATGAAATCCGGTTCTGTGAAGGGTGAACATAGTTGAAATATTTTTTTTATGATATTCAAATTTTTTTGCGAGGGAAAAATTATTCTGTATCCGGACAGAATAGAAAAGCCTGGTTATTTTATGATCGTATTTCAAATGATTTGTCGCATTTCTTGAATGAGGTTCTGACTTTGCTCGATTTTATGATAATTATATTCTGTATCCAGACAGAATAAATAATCCTGGTTATTTATGATCGTATTTAAAATGATTTGTCACATTTCTTGAATGAAATTCTGATTTTGCTCTATTTTATGATAATTATATTCTTTATCTAGACAGAATAACAAATCCTGGTTGTTTTATGATAATTATTTATTGAAAATATCAAACCCCTCAGCCAGAAGTTTCAGGATTGTGGGGGTTGACTTGGTACATCTTAGAAAGTAGGATGACTTGGTACATCCTAGAAAGTAGGATGACTTGGCACATCCTTGAAAATAGTCTCGTGGCTACTTTCTAGGATCATGCCTAGTTTTTTGGGGGTATTTAGACCTTTGGTTGTGCCTATGAAAGCCCCCCCATCTCCCTTGTTTTCTCCACCCCATCATCCCTTGATGTATTCTCTTTTCTCTCTTTGAGTTTATTAGAGTTTCTTGAAAGTTCTTTTGAACTAGAAGTCTCTTTCTCCATCCCTCTCTCTCTCTCTCTCTTTCATTTTCTCTCTCTCTATCTCTCTTGGAGTTGGTGCTCTCTTGACGGTGACAGCATAGGGACATGATGAGGCTAGCGATTATGTCTCGGTATTTCTCCTCGTATCGTCTTGGGGTCATCCTCGACATCTTCTGCAGTTGTTCACGTCCAGATACGCTACCGCGAGTGTTTGCACCCAACAAGTGGTATCAGAGCTGTGTGGGTGAGGGGACGTGTTATGGCTTACGAAATGGAAACTTCCATTATTTCTTGACACAATGTTGAGAAATTGAGCAGCTCGGTCAACTCAGTTTGTGGCAACAAAAAGTGATGGACATATTGATCGAAAAGGATGTTATTGAGGCTTTCGATAATTCAAAACCTGGAGGTGTCAAGGATGCCGATTGGAGACGAATACAAATGAAGGCCGCTAGCACTATTCATCTATGTTTTTCGGATGTTGCAAGATATCATGTTTTTGACCTTGAAGATCCTGCCCAAATGTGGAAGATAGTGGCTCGACGATGTGCGGGGAAGACGTCTGTGAGAAAAGCTTTGTTGAAAGCAAAACTATTTGGACTCCGGATGGCCGAAGGTACCAAATTGCATGCTCATATTGATCATTTCCAAAGCCTTTGCATTGAATTGCAGAAGTTTGAGGACAACTTATCTGAGGAGAGAAAGACAAACATCTTGTTGATTTCATTGCCCAACAAATATGAGAACCTTGTAATGAATACGCTTCATGGGACGAACATGTCGTGTCTTGATGAGGAAATTTTGACATTGATGGAATTTGACCAGAGGCGGTCTGCATCTGATGCTGATTAAATCCAAGGTTTTTTCATGCAAGGCGGGCAAGAAAGAGGTCGTACGAGGGAGGGGCGCAAGATTGAGAGAAGAAGAAGGGACGGTCCAAGTCAAGGGCCAACTAATTGAAAAACCAGGAATGCCATAAGTGTCATGCTAAGGGGCACTTAAGGCATGATTTTTTGAAGCTGAATGGTGGCAAGGGAGCAGGTGGATAGACGAGTTTGGCCAATATCACAAAGGTGGAGGATAGTGATGATGGTGAAGTCTATTCTGCCCTAGTTGTGGCTGCAGAGTTGGCGGACACGTGGATACTTGATTCCGGTTTCTCTTATCATATGTGCCCACATGCTGACTGGTTTGACTCCTATAGGAGTTCAACGGATTTTCATCCTTCCCTTACTGTCGATTGTTAGAGACCTCAGGTTGGGATGGGTTTTTTGTCCGACGATAGGAAAACCATCCTGTCCGTTTGTCCTGGGATGAATTTCCGTCCCGGTGTTTGTCCTGTCTTGCAAACGGGACGATTTTTTCCCTCTTGGGATAAAAAGTTGTCCCGTCCGCGTCCCTGCACTATAGGGGGGGGAGAGAGAGAGAGAGAGAGAGAGAGAGAGAGAGAGAGAGAGAGAGAGAGAGAGAGAGAGAGAGAGAGAGAGAGAGAGAGAGAGAGAGAGAGAGAGAGAGAGAGAGAGAGAGAGAGAGAGAGAGAGAGAGAGAGAGAGAGAGAGAGAGAGAGAGAGAGAGAGAGAGAGAGAGAGAGAGAGAGAGAGAGAGAGAGAGAGAGAGAGAGAGAGAGAGAGAGAGAGAGAGAGAGAGAGAGAGAGAGAGAGAGAGAGGATGGGAGAGAGACAAGAAAGGGAGGAAGAGAGGACGACTTATATGTCCTGAATGAAGTCCTGGTTTGTTACATGTCTTGAATGAAGTCCTGATTTTTCTCGATTTATGATAATTATTCTATATCCAGACAGAATAACAAATCCTGGTAATGTTATAAAAATGACAAATCTTGTAGCTGTTAGTGCCGAGTTTCTGAGAATTAGTTAATGGCAGTATTTAACCGTGCGTTTTGACTAGCTGGAATAACTAATTAGAGTTTGATGATTAACCATGCACTGAGTAGATTACACATTATACTGATAATCACAAATGCAGTGCTAATTTTGATAGGACATTCATGTTATCATAGTCATTGGAATTATCATATTTTAAATAATCGAATGTTCCTAGAAATGATTTGATACATTTCTAGAATAAATTTCTGATTTTACACTGATTTCACAAATGAAATTATTGCACAAAGCATAGTCTTAGAGTACAGAAATGAACAGCATTTCTAGTTCATCATGTATGTACATTATAAACAATGATGGTAAATGCTCTATGATTAAGTTGATATACTCCTTTGTGTCTTCTAGAGCACAAGTTGCAACAAGTTGTGACCTATCGATTGTGTTAAATTAATCGTTTGTTATCCAATGACTAAGGTGATATAATAAAATTGTAAGGTTTGCTAATAAAAGTTAGTGGGTTGTTTGAGTTATTAACTAAATCAATACATGGGCCTAAAATGGTCACGAATGGTGACACTCATAAGATGTATTGATGTCAACAAATATACTCAATTCTAGGGAATTTTATAAAATTTTCCCAAGGTTGGGAACTTTTTCTACAATTTCCCCATGTCTTAATCAATATAAATAGAGTACGGTCTTCCAATGAGTGCTCCCTTTCTTCTCTTCATATTCCTAGATGTTGCTTCCAATGAGGTTGGATGGTGGGGAAACAATTTTTTGGTAGAATTGTTCAAAGGAAAGAAGAGAAGATCTAGCTCTCTGACGATCACGTGGGTATACCTAAAGGCCTTACATCTGAAAGGCTTGAAGATACTCATTTTCAGAAAATTAGGCATCTCCAACGTGATATGTGAAAATGTTATCTGATCTATGTATTTGGTTTTGAGATACATCATATATTTATAATTCCATTGTACAATCAAGCACAGATTGAATCAATGGATGCACAAATCCCAAAATAAAGTTGATGCGAGTTTAAGCTCATTTGGAGGTCGATTCACTTGCTTGAAAATGTCTATGTTTTTTATAAATGTGAAATACATAATATCCAAAATTCCAAATTTAAATAATTTCACTAGATTTTTTGTTAGGTAAACTCATTTCCAAACATTTTAAACATGTGCCAATACTCTTAAGATGTCCAAAAATTAATAAATAAACAATCTTGAACCTAGATTGATGAACTAAATAAATTTTTTTATGATTATGAAAAATTGGAAATTTAAATATATGGGTCAAACCTCAGGGTTTGGAATTAAAGTAATCAAGAGAAAAAATAAATAGTTTATCTTTCTAATGTTGAATTACAAGATTAATTAGGCTTAGTTTGACTGATCAAATGACAAGGCCAATGCAAATCTGTGTGATTTGATATTAGGATGATTGAATTTTGACAAGAAATTTATTGATAGGATATTGAGTAAAAATTTATACTTAAAAAAATAATCTGACATGGTTTTTTTGGGGTATATCTGTTGATTTTGGAGAAGGGAAAATCGTAACCATGTTATTCTAAAGAAAATAGAGCAATAATATATAGTTTTATTTATTTAAAGTTGCTTCCAACCCTTACATCACTATCTCATATCTTTTTTTCTCTCTCACACTCTCTATTCTTTTGCTCCCTGTCTACAAAATACATATTAAAATATCATTCTCTCTTCCCCTAATATGACCAGATACCTTTGTAGAAGACATATTATTTACTCTCTACTGAAAAAATATACCTGCCAACGAGAATTGATAACTCTCCACAGATAGGCATAACCTATAATTTTGACATTGATACTTTTGAGCTAAAATGATTGATCCTGATATTTTTAGTTAGAGAAACAAATGACTAATATAGTATGATGGTAATAAAGATTCCTCCGACCACAAAAAATGGGAATAAATATTTCCTTCACATAAAAAATTAATTAAGCCAGGAAAACTAAGTTAAATAGTTTAGTTGTAGAGTTAAATCAATGTATATTGTGACTCGTAGTTCCCCTCATAAAAATATAAATATTATCATAGGAATAGAATATTTAGAAATTTATGATCATATTTTGTAAATCACACAAAAGAATGAGCCAAAATTTTAGATTAAAGATATAATTATGATATTTTTTGAATAAAACATCCCAACGATCAGAGAGATAGTTCTGTAAAACGAAGTTGCTTAAAGTGATAATGAACATCAGAGACCAGAACTCTGATACAAAATATCACATGGAAATAAATATTTGAAAACATTTAAAGCAAAACATCAAATGAATTTCTGTGGAAAAACATATTTGAAGAGAAATGTCCAACCATGAAGTTTGAACTTCAACCGATTCTTGCTTCACAATGTTTGTGAGTAATGAATATTTAAAATGATTAATAATTCTTTCAAGATGAATTTTACCAATGAAAATACATATCTCTTGGATGTCCGATTTGCATAGCAACGACCTTCACCTCGATGCTCCGGTTAGATTCATCTTACACTCTTTAGATCTGTTCTTGAGTTTAGATTATTTTTCTAGAACTTGTATTGAAAAAGTAGACTTGTTTGATGGTAATTTTAGAAGAAGCACATACTGGGCTAGACTTTTTCCATAGAGATTACTTTGTAATAAGATCCAATCATTAGGTATTTATAAATTTATCATCAGTGCCCGGTTAGGCCAATCAAGGCATGTTACTCTGTCTATAAGTACTTTACGTAATATTATGTTTTGAAATAAACTAGAATTTAAATTAATATTCATTTTAATTATCCAGTTCATTTTATACCATGTATCTATCAAGAAAATTATAAATATATGAATTATTAAATCCTTTAAGATGACTGTTGGTGAAATACTTTTGAACAAACAAAGATAAATATATATCATGAAATATTAAATTCAGGAAAATTAAGTATCTCACACAATAAAAGATTATAATAGCATTCTTCCTATGTCAAAATAAATTTAATGACAGTTAAAAGTTGATATTAAATGAATTTATAAAACACATTTGAGATCAAGTTACAACGAAAAGCTAATTTTATAATATTGGTAAACATCATAACCAAATAATATGACACTTGCAAGTCGGTCATGTCATATTAGTTTCTTTGAATCCTGGTTGAAATTTCTGGACATGAGATCATATTTGATATCAATGTGGTGTCGTGTATACTACACAACATCCCCCCCGTAATGCAGAAATTAGGTATCAAAGTTGGTATTAGTAGGAACTGCGATTTTTTCTGATCAATCTAATGTCTGATTAGCAGTAACATTCTAGTAATCAAATTTGATCGTTGATCAACTGAGTCCAAAATTTGATTTAGACTCAAAACATTCATTTGGTCCAATCGAATTAAACAATCTAGCTCAATGTTGGAATCAAATAACCTGGCCCAGTTTTATTCGAATAGACCAATTTGAATTTGATGGGATCAAATATATGAATATGAATAATAATAATAATCTAAATATGCATAATAATTTAAACATATGGGCAACTACATATTCTTTTCTCGCACACGTTTTTCCTCCACGGGGTTGAGTTGCATATCTAGAGGATTTTCGGTCTTGGTGAATGAAACAATAATAAATGCATACAGTTTCAAGAAGTGGTGACATATAGCCCTGGACAACTTCTGCTAGTTTCTTAGGGAGCAGTGCCATTACTAGGGAGATGACGGTGGACAGGGACTACATGGATCTCCAGCATCTGAGAGTAGGGGTAGAAGATAACATCTTTTTTCACTTTGTGATGGGTGAGATGGTGGCATAGTAGTCTTCTTTTGGGGGGGAGAAGGAATGGAGGAACAAGATGAAGGGTTCTAAGAGGTTCGATGTCTAGGATTCAGAGGTGGATCCATCACCGGTGGCGGGATCGGAAGTAGATGGGTATGAGTCATGGGTAAATGATAATCACAAATAACATGCTAATTTTGATCATATTTTTGTGTATTTTTTGCGTCTGTTTGCATTGAAATGATCATAAATGCATATTATTAGTGCTCGATTAATTATTACCTTTTGAGCGCAAAGTTCATGTTTTTTTCTGTTTATGGTATTTTAATGAAACTTTATGACCTAAAATTCATATTTAAAATGTGTTTATAAGCTGAACAATATATATTTAGATTGATTTAAATTATTTTATCTAGGCTTTTAATATTTTAAGAATGAATTCTGTTTTTAGGTACTTCATGGAATTTTTTGACGTTAAAATTCATAATGAAAGTATTTTTATTAATCAGAAAATATAAATGTGAATTTATTCAATTTTTTTACTTTTACAAGTCTTCCTAAAATTTGTGCCATGCTGCCAATCTGCCAAATGGATACGAGGAGAGAGAAAATTAGATGGCTTAGATTGCTCCAACTTTAGACAATTATTTCTAAGGATTGAGAATAAGTTTTCGGCTGAAATTTTGGGGGTAGTTTTGTCTTTACCTATAATATCCATCCACCATTTGAAGTGATTTTCTCATGCAAAATGCTTGTTGCATTCCAATAGGGGGAAGGAGTGGAGTGACAATTAGACCAATACACGTGAAGGAAAACACCAGTTTGGCTGTCGGGCACTTGATGAGGATCTTCAGCTTTTCTTGACTCATATCCTTATTCTTTTTCACCATCACATACACCACCTCCAACTCTGGTACTTTGGGCACCTATCGGATTCAATCTATGTTGGCATTAGTGATGGTAAAATCATCATTACATGCCCCTGCTCCACTATTGATGAAGCAAAATTAGGTGTGCTAATTTGTATTTGTTCTTAATTTCATATCAATGAAATAATATTTATATAATTTTAACCTTCAACACACATAGCAGAGAGCAAGGTTGTTTCCTCAGATATTGGCTCTTAACGGTAGAATTTATTGAGGAGTTAAAAGAGAGGGATAATATATTAGGATAACAGTACTAGAAGGGAATGATATTAATATTATTATTTAAATGCCAGATAATTACAATGAAGGAATATAGCATCTGGAGATGGATAGTATAAGATAAAGAGGTAAATAGATGGGGGAAGAGTCTTTTGTAAATAAGAAAAAATGAAATGGAAGGTAATTGAGAGGGCATTCTAGATGTTTGTGGAATGCCTAAATGCGAGGGATGATATTCATTTAGATTTTTGGTAACAGAATCTGATTCCTTTTACTTTATTAGAAGCTGAAAATTAGAGAATTAAGGTAATTTTCTTAGATTTTTGGGAAATAAAAATTCAGAAAAAATGAAGAAGAGTAGCTTGAAAATGATGAACAGAACGTGTTGGAAAAAATGCATCGATAAGCTTAAAAATGATGTATAAATACGTCGTTGATTGAGCGTTTTAGACTTATACAATAAAATTTATAAATACCCTTAATCACTAAATACAGAGTATAGAGCAAGCAAGGGGTCAAACCACACGGAGGCAGCAAGCAAGAATTTTATCCAGTTTTTAATAATTTAATTCAAGAATGAATTAATTTTGCAATTAATAAACCTTGATTATACTTTATGATGTTTTTAAGTAATCAAAATTAAGTAAAAACTTAATTTGATTTTAAATATTTTCGATAAAAAATCTCAAGATGGGATAGTTTTAATCATAAGATCAGATTAATTTCAATTATTAATTTCCCAATTATTATAAAATTTAAAGACAATTTTTATGAATTAAACTTGGGAATTTAATAATCAAGAAGGGGGTTTTGAAATTGGAGTTCAAGATGGACAAATTTTTGGATGAAATTCTATATTTAGGTTTATTTAATATTGAATTAAATTTCCAAATAATCAAATTTTAAATCTAGAGAGAGAAAATAGACGAATTAACCTAGAGAGAGAAAGTGAAGAATTTGGGGAAAAGGTGAAATACGACCCTGATTTAAAAATCTAAAAAAGCAGAATTGTTCAAAATCTATTTAAAACTAAAGATTAAAAATCAGATCTTAAATCAGATTCAAATTGCAATGCTTATTTCATTCAAAACAACTTTTAGGGCATGTACATTTCGCCCATGCCAAGGCGTTTTAGAATCTCTCAAGAAGAAGTTCAAAATACAAATTAGAAACTTAGAACATTGAATGCAGAATCAAGATCTGTCGACTTCCAAAGCAACTCCTGTGTCCTTCCTTGCCAAATCCTTGGGAGAACTTCAAAAGTGAATTTCACCCTTTTCCATACCTCTATTTAAAGATCCAACCATCTGGATTGTAGAGGGGGAAAAGACAAACAAGCCCTCAAAATTTCAGCTCAATCGGACGGCTAGATCTCAAGATATCGTTGTTTTACTGAGGATTAATCCTAGCCATTGGATTAATCCTCCAAGAAGGTAAAAAATGGCATTTTCTGATTGGCTGGCGCATTATTTTCTCGTTTTCCCCCTTCTCGGATCGCGTTCTAACGTGTTGTGTTCCACGCCCGCAACGCACAATCATTGGAGAATTAATGCTCTCTTTAATGGTTAAAACAAGCCACATCACCCTCGTCAGCATCCCTTAAAAAAAAAAAGTAAGCTTACCGTTCTATTAAATGCACATGAAATCGATTGCCACGTGCATTTAATGCATGCGGCTACTCGATTCTGCGTTTGAGGAATCTAATAACCAAAAAAAATGCGAAATCGATTTCCGCGTGCAATTAATGCACACGGCTATCGATTCCCATTCATTGATTATGCAAAAAGGGCTTTATTAACTGCACGTTTGTCATTAGCCGCGTGCAATCAATGCACGCGGCTAATCGACTATACAAGGATTCTACTTCAATAAATGCAAGTGGAGAACGATTCTCCACGTGCGTTTACTGCACGAATCAAAATGATAATAAAAATGTACCTTTTTATTCTTCTCGCTCACCGCGCCACGTTCTTTTTCAACATACATGATTCGCTCATTATGGCATCACGCTCGCTCATTATGGCATCGCGCTCGCTCATTATGGCATCGCGATGCGCGATGCCATAATGAGCCTATCATTGACTAATCTTGGCGCTTCCAATCGTTTGCCCGAATTTCCAGGCGAATGATGTGGACGCCACCTATTTAATACAAAATTGTATTTAAATATTAAATAAATTAATAAATATCAATTCTTTTAATTTTAAATTCATTTCTTGACTAAATAATGGTCAGAAAATTATAAAAAAATATGGAAAAATTCCATAAAAATTAGGAAAGCCCTTACCAATCTTTAGTCAGGTATTTAAGTCCCTATAAAAAATATTTCTTCAATGAAATGAGGTTAAATACCATGTAAAAAATAATAAAATATTAGAAACAATAATAAAATCAAAGTGTAAGTAATTTATCTTCATTTATATATGCAAAATGCAAATATGGCCATTAAAACACATGAATATAATGTAATATTCATCAATTAAACATGATAATTTGAAAGTTATCATGCATGAAAGATAAATTTTTAAATATTGATGCCAAATTCTTGCATTGATTCTTTGTGTTTTTTTTGGATCATGTAATTCTTCATACATGAATTTACAACCTACGGTGTCTTCCTCTAGGTAAGTTATATTTTCTCTTATATTATGTCATTCTCCCATCATTCTTTCTTCATATCAAGGCATGTCACCTCCTTGGACTGAAAGAAATAAAGATAAGTGAAAATATAGAAGAGGACCTTCATCGTTCACGTTTGAAAAATGGCTTCCGACTATGGTCTGCACGATCCAGCTCCCCAAAAGAAAACATGGGCTTTAAAGGATTGGAGTGCACTAGAGTCATCCTTGGTCCATATGGGACCACTCTTTGTTGTTTTCCTTTACTAACTAAGCAGAGATCCACCTTTTGTTGCCAAAATCAAACAGTCCTACCTTGGCAGCTCTTACAAAGTGTTCGATGTCTGTAGTTAAGTCAAAGCCGTGAACCCATCTCAGATATGAACGACCCAATCTGTCTCATCAGTATATCCCTGTAAAATACTCGGGCTATTGGCACCATTTAATTTGCCCACATGGTGCTCACAAACATAGTCACTGTCGTGGCTTGCAGTGCTACCTTAATCCCCATAGTTGTGGCTGCAGGTTCATCCTATGGTGCTACCTTTCTGCACCAACAAGGTCTTAAACATTTTTTTTACTAACCATTATTTCCTCACTTACAATTTTTAGGTTATAGTCATGGTCTTAGGCGTGGTAAATTCATGAAAAATAGGAAAAAATATATAATATGTGAACTAATGCATGGAATGGGATTTATTCATTGCATAGGAAGATATTTATCATAACTCAATGTTTTAGATAACATATAACCTCTAAAATCATAAAATTCATGCTTTATTAATGAATTTACAGATGTCTACGGTTAGTTTGAGGGTATCCACCATCGTTTCCACAATCAGGGATGATATCTCCTTCATCTACTTCTCTCCACTCACTTCCACGACCATACTTGGTACTACCAAAATGCCTTCAAAGGTATATATTTAGAATTAATGAGTACTAAAATTTTGAAAATTATTTTATAAATTCTGAATACATTAGGTTAATTAGGAAAATTATTTGGTCAACATTTTATAGTTAATAAAATTTCACCACTTTTTTTACTTAATTAAATATAAAGGTCTAAAAAATATAAACTAAAACTTAAATTGTTGTTGAATCTTCCTCCCTGTAGATTCGACCCTTAATGGAAATTTCAAACTATAATTTCCAGTTCATCGTGAATAGATGTAATCATAAATTTTTATGTTTTCAAATACCTTCAAATATTTTTATTAATTATATGATTGATTACAATTTTTGAAATCAAATGGCTCAAATTCCTATATTGATCAGGATCTAGCATAGCAGAGAAATTTAATCAGATTATAGGATGAATAGGATTTTTGTTCGGTCAAATCATTAGAACAAAATTGGATACATTTAACTGATTCAATACCTTTGATAGTATCAAGTGAATGGTGATGTAACTAAAGGAGGGGGTGAATTACTTTCACGTTTTCTAATTTTTTAAAGGATTTGTGGACTTATCACTCATTTCTCAATCTCACACTGCTTATGTATATTATTTATCCTAAGTGGAGACCTAAATTTCCTTAGTCTAGTCTCGAGTATATCTGCCTCAGCTCCTCCAATCCTCATTATGGAAAGCCTGATCCTGTACACCCCTCATTAGGGTTGTAAGACTACCTGGATAAAAGAAGCAGAGACGGCACCTGTGAGGATCCCTACCACTCATAGTTGTCGTAGACCGTTATCCACTATCGTATTGACCTTTTTTGTCGCTGAACACCCTGAGTCTCTTGGGTTGACCTCCTCGTTTGCCTCCTACATTGCCCCATTGAGAGTCAACATTGATATAGTGTAAGCATCTAACTCCGCCATTTACTATGTGTATGATCTAACCTAGAGAGAGGTGAGTATGGAAACAACAAAGTAAAAATATTTTAAAATTGGGTTTTCTACTGAAACCCTTAAATTGGTGTTGACCTTTCACCATTGATCTTTGCTCTCACTGCCCTTTGCTACAGTGACTAGGATTGATCTTTGATTGAGTTGACCTTTAAGCAAGTTGGCCTTTGACCAGGTTGACCTTCGGTTTGGTTGACCCTACATTGGATTAAGCTTTGACATATGATTGAAATTCACCTTCTCTTAATTATTCAAATCAATAGAGAAAAGGAACTAACAAATCACCTCTTTCAAAACACTGTATGATCAAGAGATATATTTTTTGTATCAAGATATACAAACGAGAGTGATAACATGTAATTTGCATGGAGTTTTATGATAATTATACATTTATGGCATGATATCCAATAATAATGTATGATATCCTGTTTTTAATATCATTTTCATCGTTATGATGTCATTCCATTCAAAACCAACATATTCCATTAAATTAAACCTATTATGAGCTTAATTATGACTCAAATGAAAATTATAGTTCATCAGGACTAATTTGGTAAAAAATCATGTTAAAAGGAGTTGCATTTTAGGAGATATTTAAGTTTTAATTTTAAGATTTTTCTGGAGTTTTGAAGATATTCTAAGAATTTTCAGGCCCACCATAGCAATAAATGGGGCCCTTAATCCACTGGACTGATGTGGCGTGCGTAGAGGAGCACATGTGGCACACACGTGTGCAAGCATCCCTGTGCATGTGCGTGTGCAAGATGGACAAGAGTAGTGTTGTTGGACGGATGACAGATTGACATCTGTTCATGCAAAAACCTTCATCCGTCTGCGTCCGGAGTAAAGGACGGATGACTGAACGAAGTACTTTTAGTCATCCATCATTAGTCATCCGTCATATGTGATGGATGATTGATGACAAAATGACGAAACAAATAACAAAGTTGATTGATGATGTTTTGGTGATGGAATAGTGAAGAAATTGATAACATGCAAATAAGAGCTAATAAAATGCTAATTTCATCATATTTGTGGGTTTTTAACGTTTAAAAACATTAACTTTTAGTGCATGTTATCATGATTTTATGTTGAAACAGGACTTTTCTGTATTTTTAAGAGAAACAATACTTTTGATGAATAATTAGGTCAATTAACACATTTTAAACAGTTTAAAATTGAATTTTATAACAAATAAAATGTTTTTAATTGACCTATTTCTATGAATAAAAAGAAATCAATTATAAAATATAATTGAGAAATTAATAAAGCATTTTTTATGCATTAATAATTTTTTTTACACTTTATTTCAATTGTTTTTAGTAAACTGGCCCTTATTGGGCCACTTTAAGCGCTAACTGTTTGTTAAGTTGTGCAGGACGTGCACGAGGACCACGCGGGCCAATCAAAAGCCGTGTTAGCATCTTCGGTGCGTGACACACACGTACACAACATCATGTGTGTTGCGTACCGTGCGTGGCGATCGTGGATCAATAACATGCGACTTAACTTGCTGTGTGTGACGCAGCGAGTTAAAACGTGTGAAGCTTGCGTGGACCAATGGGATTTCAGATCTACGCATAACCTTCAAGCCTCTTCTGTGCTATCACACGTACGCAATGCCATGTGCATGAATCTTGACGCATACGCAGCGCCACATGGTCCAATTGCTGCGCTCCACTTCACTTCACTTGGGGGAAGAAGAAATATTAGAGAGACTTCTTGATTTTGAAGCTTGAGGAGGGATCGTCTGGCTCCCCTGAAGACTCAAGAACGCCCTTGAGTGAATTTTTAGCTCATTTTGGACAGCAAATCCGACGATCCGGCCCCGTGTTCTTCCCCAAAGTCAAGCCTGAATCCTTGGAAAAGCTCATCGTTTGTAGCGCGGAATTCCTTCAAGTCGATTCCAAGTTCATTCTTGGTATTCCTAGGCTTAATTTGATTTTTAATTCTTGAATTTCCTTTGTTTTCCAATCGTTTAATATTCATCAGTTAAGGTTAAATCATGTTGAATCTAATTGAATCTTTAATCTACTCAATTTAGTCACTAATTTCCATAGTTAGCAAATCTTAATCAAGATTTTCTAATTTAAGGTATTTTCACAATTTCTGGATGTTAAATACAAGTTACAACCATTTTCTATCACCTAAGTAAGAAATCATGTCATTTAAATTTGGATGTCTAAAACCTGATTTGATCAAAATTGAATATCACCACCACCTCCCTAGGGTTGGATCCCTTACTTGAGCGCTAAGGGATAAAACAAATTTTATTGGCAAAGTTTGAAAACCCTAAATAACGACATTAAACACAGATTTTTTGAGCTTATCAGAAATATTTCTCTCTCTTTCTCGATACCCATCCCTCTCTCTCTCTTGATCTCTCCCTCTCCCTCTCTCTCTTTCTCCCGACCACTACCTCTCCCTCTCTCTCCATCGCTCCCTCTCCGTTCTCTCACTCCCTATCCACTAATGGATATTATATGGCCGTCAAGCCAATCACACCACCATGTTTATTTAAGTTCATTGAATAAAATATTTATGCTCATCATTATTCCGATGTGATGTTTAAAATGAAGTCCATCAATACGTGCAATGACATAGTGAATTATGATGAGATCATAATACAATGAACACTAATCTTTAAACATGTATTCTGAATATTCATATTCGATAGATAGTTGAGACGGACAATGAACTATTTGGATAGAATAGCACTAACTGATCCTACTTATACGATAAGTATAGCTGATCATGTGACTAGTAGTGTGGTGACACTAAGGACAGATAATGGGTGATCTTTAGAAAAACAGTTCACTAAATTGATATGTATGTATCCCTAAATGATATTATACCTAAACGTCAATCAGGTTGATTCACGTCACAATGGTGTGAACAATTCATTGACCTGAGATACCAAGGACATCTCGTGAATGGACGACTACATTTTAACTACGACTTACAAGCCTCTAATCATGGGATTCAAACAAGTCATAGCTCGGATGTATTGACAAACTCACATAGGTGATTGAGCGGTCAAGATGGGATCATCTGCCCTTAGTATAAGAGGAGATTGACTCAAGGAAGACAATGCAACAAATCACTGGCCATGTTAGTAAGGATATTGGATGAGTTCTCCAATGATCCGCATTGTGCATTAGTATTAATCCAATGACTGATTAGGGTTTGACGATAAACCATTCCCTAAGCCATTCGAGAACCTCGGATGGATGATGGATTATACGTATATGGTAATCTATGACGGTAAAGGTTACATGAAAGAGTTCAAAGACTTCTATGTCTCCTCAAGATCACGAGTGTAGCTTTGCAACCCACAAGCAGTAAACATAATTTGTTGATTGGTTTAATTTGATACTTAATTAATTAATATGTTGATATAGTTAATTAATAAGGTTGGTCAATAATAATTATTGGGCCACTAAAGTTATTAACTAGAATGATACATGGGCTTAGAGGGTCACATACATACGATCATAGGGGCGATGGTGAATATATTATGGGGCTTTTGAGAAAAAACTTAAGAAAAATATAAATAGGGAAGGGGCACTCATTTCAAGCACCCATGCCAGCCAGAATTGAGAGCCCCCCTTTCTCTACTATCATCTCTACTCAACCAAGGAGAGTATCTTCAAGTAGAGTTGAAGAATAAGATGTGGAGATCTAAGTGCCAAATGATCGCGTGGATACTTCTAGAGGCCAGGCATGTGAACTGCTTCCAAGTGATCTCAACAAGAGTAGGCCAAGGGTGGAACAAGTTCCCCAAAAAGGTACATTTGATGTATTGATTTTAATGATCGATTATGAATCGATTCATACGCTTCCACATCATGGAAACCATGTTTTCCATGGTTGAACCAATGCACATAACCCAACACCCTCTCCCTCTCCCTCTCTTAATCGCTCCCTCTCTTTCTTCCTCCCTCACTCTCTCTCTCTCTCTCTATCACTCCCTCTTCCTCTCTCTCTCTCTCTCTCGCTCTTAATAGCTCCCTCTCCTTCTCCCTCTCTCTTTCTCTCAACCACTCCCTCTCCTTCTCCTTCTCCCTCTCTCTCACTCCTGATAACTTCCTCTCCTTCTCCCTCTCCCTCTCCCTCTCTTGATTGCTCCCTCCACCCTCTTAGTCTACTTCGTCATCCATTCGTCTGTCATCAGTTCCATTTTCTATAACAGAAAAATGACAGAATGGGACTGATGACAGAGTTGTGACCATGACGAAGTATGGATGGATGACAAAACTGACAAATTAAAACTTTATGGACGGATGACTGAATGGAAGTCCCTTTAGTCTCGTTCCATCCATCCAAAAATGCGGTTCGTCATTCGTCCAACAATCCTAGACAAGAGACATGGTGCACTTAAAGTATGAGTTTTAGAGGGTCATTTGTGTTGTGGTTTTATACATGAAAAATAGGACATATAAAAGCAATGTTGGACTATATGTTTTTAATTTTTTCAGTGCTATATGGTGGACATCTAGCGCTTTAAATAGTGGCACACATCATGGTCATCCGGTCACGTGGAACAGGTCCACGTATGATGTTAGACGTCCTCGAGGACGTTGTCCAGGTGAGCATTGAGACGATGCTCTGATACCAAGATGATGTTGGACATTGTCGATGACGTCCTTTGACGGGTAAATCTGTAAGGGGGATATGTAACTACATGAGTGCAATGTCCTAGGCCGATTGTACATGCAGATCCAACTTGTAGGAATTCTCCAAATTCCAATCTCTGGGCGAGCGACTGTTGACAGTGATAGGGACCTCTTGACCCTTGTTGGAGCGACGACGACAACCACAACGTCGAACAGTATAATTCTATTGATGCTCGCATGTAATGATCGGGCTCAACCAGTACCAAAGAAATCACTCAACTCAATAGTTTTCTTGATAATTCTCTCACCTAAACTAACCCGAGCGTAGTGGAGTACAATTAAAAATATATTGAAGAAAGTAATATAACAAACAAGCAAAGGGGAACAACGTACCTCGTTGGTGGTGGCATTCTTTGTCGATGTCATCGTCGATGGACTGATCGATGTGGGTAGGATGGTGGAGAGGTGCCAAAGACGGGCACCGAATAGCTTGACATGCAGCGGTGACATGGCATTGGAGCAGTATAAGTCAAATGTGAAGAGAGTGGAGAGTGCAGCAGTAATTGGCGAGCACGACCTTATGCTGGGTCAGCGTGGGCTGCATCAAGCTACTGACGCAAACCGCTGCCGGTGGCGTGACGACGGAGCACAAAGCTGGACACCGAACTGGTTGGCCTAAGGGCGGTGAGATGACACGATGGAGCGACGAGTCACACAAGCTGGGTAGGGAGGATGTCTAGTGGCGAGGCGACTGGCAGTGTTAGATCACGAGTTGAACAATGACGAGGGCTGGCAGCAAACCATTGTGTGGCGCGACATCTTTGGTTGATTCGGGAGAGGTAGGTATGGCGATCTCCAACGAGAGGTAGGTATGGAGATTGACAGCACAGATGCACGAGAGGTGCAACTTATCAGGCGTGAGGCAGTTGGCACGCGTTTGGCGAGACAGCAAGGGCAGGTTGTGCGCACCGGCAACATGAGTGGTGTTTGCTTGGCTGGTGGAAGCTTGATTGACTGGAGCGTTGATGGTGGTACTCTCGCGGGTCCTCTTCAGAACGAACGGTTTTTCCACGAACATTGAGAGTCACAGTTGTGAAGGTCATAGTCAAGATTGTCAAACTTCTATCATGAACGTGTTGATGATCGGCGGTCAATCATCGAGCGACACCAACTGATCGCAGATGTGTATCCCGGGTGTCTGGATGATTCATGCGTGGCAAATGAACTTGACGGTAGACAACTGGGGCGGCCTCAGACGGTTGCACTCGAGAGGCACAGTGGTGATGGCGAATTGCTGCATGGCAGTGAGACAACCCAATCAATCTAACAGAGATGGAGCACACGGCGGAGAGACAACCAGATTGGATTGCACGGCAAGGAGGCACAATGACCGCGTCACGATCGTGCAGGACATGTGCAAAGCTGTCGGGTCAGCGCATGGCAAGGCAATGACCGCCGATGGTGAGATTGCGTATGTAACAACGTGGACTCAGGAACAACAAACAGTGAGTCACAGTAGGGAAGGGCTTGCTGGCACACGATGAAACCTGTTGAGAAGTAACGACGTTGCACCAGAAGGAGAAGGGTTAATAGGCGGATAGTGATAAGTGACGCCCTACAATAGGAGATGATGACGTGCGACCTTCGTCCCCCCCACTTTCCCCTTTCTCTTCTTCCTCTTTCTCCTTCTCTTCTCCTCTTCTCTTCTTGCGGTGAGACCTGGAGGATGAACTTCCACACAAAGAAAATAACTGCAACCAGATCTGAATCTGGCGATGCCCATCATGGCCTTATATAGGGCCATGATGGGCCCCTTTACACATGGTTCAACAAGGGGCCCAACAAGGGGTCCACTTTTACAACAAAGCAACAACAAAATAAAATAATGGAAATTAATGACACGAAGATAAACGAAGATGCAAAAGATGATGATACAGACACGACACGATGAGAACAAACATAGTAAAATGAGAAATTGAACAAGCACGAACCGATGAAGATCAAAACACAACGATTATGGACGTGCTTTACCAGGGGTACTAAGACCTGGGCGTGTTTCACTGACGCTTTGGCGTGCCGATCGAGCTGAATGCGGATCGGTGGGGATGTTGATGACACCAAGGGTAGCTCCGAAGACATCTCCTGAGGATTGGGTTGGCACGCTCCATCAACGTGATTGTGGTTTACGTGGTGTGCCCATTCAGCATGCAACACGTGGACACACCAGAAGCCTCTTATCTCAATAAAAATGACATGCCTTTTTCTTACCTTTTTTCTTTTCATGCAAAAATGTGGCAAAATCTTAAGTGATGAACCTCAAGTCCTTTTCATCCGATGCACAGGATACACCTAATCATCAAGTGGAGATCCGACATCTCAGATGCAACCCACACTTGATGGATGGAGATCCAATGGCTCACATTCAGTACACATAACTATGGGCGCTGACGAATGATTCTGCACCACATGGTGCAATTTCATGCCTTCCGATGATCAAAATCATCAAACAGCTCATAAAAAAATGCAAAAATTGTGGGAAAATGTCAAATAATTGGAAAATCATTAGAAAGGGGCATTTTCACCTATTTCCCCCTTGCATCTAACTAGTGCTCACGCGTATAAGACATCCAAAGGTTAGATACAATTTCCGTTCTTATTGTCTCTTTACTGTAGAGAAAACCTTGTAAAGCAAGCCTTTGTATACCTCAATGCAAGTAGTTTTATTAATCAGAAAGTGGGTTTCTTCCCTCATATATTCATTTTTCATGGTTTTTTCAAAACACGACCCTTGGTGGAATGTATGAGCTCACAATTAGAGAATAGTTTTTGTGAACATCACCCTAGAAGGAGGTAAGCCCTTGGAGATTAGAATTAGGTTTTCTCTTGATCTCTCACCTTTTCTATCACCATTTCATCATTCTAAAACCCTACATTACGTTCTGTTATAAGTTTTTAACTCTTCAGAAGAGGAGTTAAGAGCTTATACACATCATTCTCACCAATCTCCCTCATCATTTTCTATTCTCTCAAATTTGTCACCATTTCTCCTCATCTAACATTTTCTAATATTTAAATCAAAATCAGCCTGATTACCTCTCCTCTTTGTGGTTTGACCTCTAACTCACTCTATAAAATAGTAGTTTAGTAAACTAAGGCGAAGTTATTATTATTGCATAAGAATTGGAATTGGACTGTGACGATTTAAAACCCTAAATTCTAAATTCTGATTTATTAGAGATACATGAAGAACCATGATACAATGTGAGGAGATCATAAAGAAGTCATTTGGATATCAGGATCTTGTGTAGCTGCTGGAGAGATCTTCATGTGGACACGGAAGATCTAGAAGAACTGAATCATAAGAGCGAGAGAGACGTAGGCAGAGGACTAGGGTTTACTTTCTCAGTCTTGCCATTTTATACTTCTCCCTTTTTCATCGCCGTATTTAGAAGCTATTAAAAATTAATATAATAGTGCCCTTTCCATGGAGAGCAAAGGTTATTGAAATTTAAAATGAGCTAAGAAATAGAGATGTAAATATTATGATACACAGAAAATATAAACTCATGAATTCTCACATCCACGGCCCTCATAATATAAATAACATATTATAAATACCAATGCCTAAACACTTATCAAACAACAAGTGAAACAGCTTAGGGCCTGGTCCTCTCTCTCCATCTCACCATCTATCACCTCTATCAATTGTGTATGTCTTATCTACATCTATTTCTATCCTTCTCTTAACCAAACTCTCTCTATCTCTTAGTGTTTGGCCATCCAATATCTGTCCATATCCCTTATCAGGTGACCGATATCTGCTATTCAGATGAAATGAGGGCAGTTTCATATACCCAATGCCAAATATCTGATGCATATCAAATATACATATAATACCAGATATTGGGATGGATATGGGAGGGATCCAGACGTGGCAGATGTTGGGTTCTATAGGCTGATAGGCCAAAAATAGGGATAAATTGTACATGATTTTAATCCCTTGTCGTTGTCAATTTTGTCTTATACAATAAAATTTATAAAACCTTAACTTAAGATGTATAGAGATAAGTAAAGGTATTGTCCAAGGGAAGCTAGTAAGGAATTCAATTTGATGATTTTCTTGATAATTAAACCCTAATTAGAGTTAATTTGATCTTCAACAAAGATCAAATCAACCTAATTAGACAAGGAAGTTAGAAA
Organism: Wolffia australiana; assembly: GCF_029677425.1. Classification (NCBI taxonomy): domain Eukaryota; kingdom Viridiplantae; phylum Streptophyta; class Magnoliopsida; order Alismatales; family Araceae; genus Wolffia; species Wolffia australiana. The sequence continues at coordinate 8,809,965 of NC_135841.1, read as the reverse complement.
AGGGGGGTAGAAGAGATGAGATGAATAGAAGAAATATGGGCTCTAAATTGAATTATTTGATCCAATTGAAAGGATCAAAGTAGTCAATTAGAGAGGTTGAGAGGATAATTTTGATTTGTTTTGGTTGGTTCTTGATAACATGATAAATGAACCTATATTTGCATACATTTGAGATGTTTTTAGTATTATTAATTTATAATTTATAATGTTATTGTTTGAATTAACCAAATATTTATGCATTAGCTAATAATTCCAACTTTTGCACATTATGATTATTTTTCACTAACTTCATTGACTTCTATGAAGTCAATCAGTTTTATTTCTGATGAGTATTTTATAGTTACAAATGTGCAGAAATTTACAGGAATTAGAAGATATCATTATGAGAAAAATTGAAGGATTTTGGGAGCTTAGTGATTATCAAAATGGGCTGCAAATGATGAAACAAAATTGTGGGATTTTAAAGGAGAGACCAGAGGGGCTTGGACCACGACCTGACCTACATATTGGGCTTGCAAACACATTACAAAATAAACAAACTGGAAATTACAAGGCAAAGCTCTAAACCCATGGAGAAAAAGAGGCAAAATGGCAAGAAAAGAGAATAGATAATGCCCAAAGGGGTATTTTAGTAATTCTCAAAATGTATAAATAGACTTTTTCTCCCTCATTTTCCCTCATTCTGGACGTGCTCTAGCAACTGGCTGGCCAGTAGGACAAGGCATTTTTCAGAATCCAGGTTGTTCAACCTGCTTAATGTAAGTTTATTGAAGTTTTCTCTTAATCTCGTCTCTTGTTTGCATTGAAAAACGCCTGATCCTGGCAAAATATAAGGATCCATACTTGAGAGGAAGCATTGAGGGCTCAGTAAACTTGCATTGAGGCTTTAGGATCTTAGATTTCTACCTTCTCCATCATTTCCCATCCATTTACCCTTAAAATCCATCACTTTCTCACTCTAAACACTAATTTTCTCCACTTTATCTCTCTAAAATAGGTTTTTTCTGTCACTAGACCTTAATATATATCCATAGTTACTCCCCTAAAAATTTCATAAAAAATCTTCTTCATTTGCTCATCTAAATTCTATCTCAAACTCCTTCTACACTCTCTCTTAATTTTCTCTCTCTATCTCCTCATTTGGGCCCTTTATCTCTCTAGAATCTGTTATTTCTATCTCTAGACGTCCATCCATATCCACAGTTCATCACCACAAAATTTCAAAAAAATCTCCTGCATCTACACCTTCAAATTCCCTCTCAAACTCTCTCTACACTATCTCTTCATTTTCTCTCTCTATCTCTTCATTTTCTCTCTCTATCCTCTTATTTCGACCTTTTATCTCTCTATAAACATTTGTCTCTCACTATAAACTTTCTCCCTTTATCTCTCTAGATCCTCCTGCATTCCCTACTTCGAATCCCAAAAAATTGCATTGAAATATCATTTCTTATCCTCTCAAAGCACTTATTTTTTGTCTTCTAGCCGCCATCGTGCGGTGCCGTGCGGCGCCGTGCAGTGCCTGTGCGGCAGAGACCGCCCTCTGCCCGCCGGTCCGCGCGCAGCCAGCGCACAAGACCGCAGGGCACAGGGTTGTCCTGTGCAGGACTTAGCCAAGTTCGGCTAAGTCCTTTTTTTTTTTTTTTAATGGCAAAAATCACGGTGCCGCGTACGTCCAACCCTAGGGTTATGCCCGTAGTCCGATCCAGCCGTGCCCTGGATGCCACCCAGGGGGTTTTTATTTGTAGAGTGTAGTATTTTTCAATGTTTGTGGGCGTGGATCGAGTATATATATCCTAGTTACACTCGGATCCCACTCGTCCACGCCCATAGTTAGGGAAAAGAAAAGATACATGAGTGATACCTCGACGCCGAGAAGTGTGTTCGCTCCGCTTTCTCCGGAGCGGTTCCACGAGGTCATTGTAGCGCTTGGTGGCGCTCTAGTCGGTGTGGTTCTTCGTCGTCTTCGTCATGTGTGCTCGGAGTGAGCGGAGTGACGCTCTAGTTGAGCTGGGCGCGGTCCACGCCTCGTACGCCAGCGCTAAGTCCTGACCATTGGGTTAAGCCCAATTTGGCTAAGTCTTGACTTAGCCAAATTGGGCTAACCTTAGTGGGCTGACCCACTAAGGAGGCCAGCCCTCTACGGGCCAATCCAGGCCCGCCAGCCCATTCTGCCGCTCCGCCGCGGCCGCACGGCCGCCGCTGCTCCGGCGATCGCCGGAGTAGGTAAATTTCATATTTTTCATATTTAAAATTAATTAAAAAATAAAAAAAATCAGAAAAATCGGAAAAAATTGTTTTCTACGTTAAAAAAATCCAAAAAAATTTGGAAAAAAATCTAGAAAATTAATATAAGCTATTTAAAGTCATTTTAACACCTAAAACATTTCAAAAAAAATCTCTATTTCTCATTTTTAATGCTTATAGTTGTGTTTTTCATGGAATTAATCCCAGAAAATTCTAAAAATATTTATTTCTGATTAATTTGCTAAGATAAAATAGAAAAATTAGTTTAGAAATTTGAATTTTGTGTTTCTCCTTGTACTCTGGCTTAATTAAAAACATAGGGAATTCTGAAAATTACCAACAAATCTAGAAACATCTCTTAATCTAAAAAAAGAATATAGTATTTTTCACGTTTAAAATCATTTTCTTCATCCCAAGCTTGAGAAAGAATTCTGAAATTAAATTTCTGCCTCTCCGTGGATCGACCCCTTACTTGCCCTATATTAATTATAGAGTATTTAAGTGGAAATTTTCATAAATATTGTTGGTTAAGTCTGAATCAAAACAACGACATAAAACCCCTTAAATTTGGACTTATCAGTTCTGTAGGCTTGATAATTCAGAAATAACTACTCTATTAGATAATAAAATGGGAGATTTAATCTCCTAGAAATTTAACATTTTTTAAGTTTTTTTTCTTAATATGCACTTGGGATATCTTGGTAAATATCTCAATTTCTCCTCTCAATCCTAGTAAGGGCTTGTACATGCCACTCAAGCCAAGCGATTTAGAAGTTCAGACCAAAATCAAGAAGAACGATCAAGAAATTCAACTAACAACATCCAAAATACACCAAAAATTCAAATACAAAGAAGGAAAAGGTACCAAACAGGTTGATCCAAGCTGGAGCTCCTCTCTGTCTTGCAGCAGTGATAGAGCACCATCCAGAATGAGCTCCCCCTCTCAAAATTCAGCTTTTATACTTAGGTTACATTGGTGAAAATTACCATTTTACCCCCATTTAGTAATTAATTTTTATCTATCAATGTAGGCTTTATCTGAATGATCTAACAACACATTGAACGAGGAGGTCAAGACAAGAAAGTCCATCAAAAAGTCATCACAATCGGACTTGAGGATAAAAAGTTATGAATAAATGAATTTAAACTAATTTGGCCATTGGATTTAAATCCATTTATTTATTAATTTTCTTTTAAAACAAGCAATGCCGTGTTGTCTTCTCATTGGCTGACGATTTTTGAACTTCAATTGGTGGGTTTGTTCTCGTTGCACCACGTACCCCCTGGCAAAAATAAAAACAAAGAAAAAAAATCAAAAGAAACAGACGTTGTACATTTTGAAACACACTTAAGTGTGTGTTTTTTGGCTGTGCTAACAAATCGCAAAATGCCACATCACCACCCGTGCGTGCGCGTTGTATGCGCCGCGTGGGCGGTGAACTTACCTCCCGGTGGTGTCCATCATCAAGCGCCGTCGGATTCTCATCGGACGGCTAAGAGGAGGCCACGTTGATGCCTGAAAAAATTGCATGGACATTTTGCATAAAAGCCCTTTTAAAAAATGTGAAATTGTTGTTGGACGCCGCCTAGTAGTATTTGTGTACGTGCCCTTCCGCACTCTCTCTCCTCCAAATTTTTCCTGAAATCACAAAAATACCAAGGCAATTTTCAATTGAATCCCTGTAATTTTCTCATAATTGGATCTATGTCCCTGCCGAAACGACCGAGAGCTGTTTTTAGGGGTATAATTGCAACACAAATTTATGAAAAGCCCCTGAAAGTTCCCAAATTACTTTAAAACTCATTTTTGCCTTACAAATATATCCTTTTGCTCTTTAAAAATTCATTTCTTCCTCAAATAAATCCCAGAAAATCCAAAAAATCCTAAAACATCCTACAAAATTCCAAACAATTCTAGAAAATTCAGTAATTCACCCCCAAACCAATTAACCTCAAACTTAAATCTTAGACCTGCCATTTTTTTTTAAAAATAATTATTTCAAGCTTAAATAAATCCCAGAAAATTTATAAAATTAACAGAAAATTAGGGAAAAATCAGAAATCACTTGGAAACATTTTACATGTAAATATATAATAAAAACCTCATTTTAAACTCTTTAAATGCATAAAATTGTGTTAATAGCATGAAATAAAGACCAAATTGAGGGTTTTATCATTGGCCTAGATTTGGATGAATAAAATGACACACAGCGGAAAACTTTTGCGAAATTGAAAGGCATTGATAAAACTATGAAACGAAGTACCTTTACACGGATCGCATCCGTGATTTCTTGGATCCAAGAGCGAGCCAAGTCGAGCTACTCAAATGTGCAAGCTCCAGATGTATCCACTTGATCCTCAGCATGTCATATCTCCTCCTTTTCATTGACGAGCCCCGTTCTATCTCCATCGTCATCGTTATGTCATCTCGATCGCATAGGGCATGAAGAGGGCATGTGGGGATAAGGTAGAAGGGGAAGGCCCCCTGAACAATACTAGCCTTGGTGAATTTTCTTCAGGGCCTTCCCCTATATATACTAAGGGGGTATTTTACATAAAGACCTCAAAAACTAAAGTATATCTTCTGACGTCCAAAAGAACATTTGTGTGTGAACCTTGAGGCCCATTATCAATCTAGTTAAGGACTCCAATGGCCCGATAACCTTTATTGGCCTTCCAAATTAATTAACTATATCATCATATAGATTAATTAATCTTAGATCAATTTAACCCAATCGATAGATCGAGTCTCCAACACAGGGGATGCCGAGATACACCTCATATTCTAGAAGATACAAAGGAGTGTGTATCGACTCACTCATGGAACCTGCTCGTGATGAACAAATCCCTCATCCATTGGACACTCCTAGGATGACTTAGGGTATGGTCAACTGTCAAACCTTAATCGGTCATCTGAGTTAGTACTAATGCATTTCGAAATCATCGGAGAACTCCTCTGATATTTCACTACCTTGGCTATGGACTTCATCACATCATCTTCCTTGAGCTGTCACCTCTTATATTGAGGGTAGGCGATCCCATCTGGAATAAATCATCTTCGTGAACTTCTTGATGCACCCGAACTAACACCGTTTAGAATCCCATGATTAGAAACACGTTGGCCATAGTCAAAGTACAACAGTCCGTCCACAAGACGTCTTTGGTGTCTCATGTCTAAGGACCACTTATACAATCATGACGTGAATAAACCTGATAGATAGTTTGGTATAATAACATTCAGGGATTCGTATGGATCAATTCAGTGAACTCTTTCTACTAAAGAGCATCCATTATCTATCCTTAGTGTCTCCACATTAATGGCTATGGGAACGGCCATACTCATCATATGAGTGAGGCTAGATAGAGTTATTCTATCTGGATACTTCTATGTCCTTCTCGCGTATCCTTTGAATATGAATATTTAGAACACATACTTAAAGACTAGTGATCTCCGTATTACGATCTCATTATAATTTACTAAGTTTGATCATGTATTCATGGACTTCATTATAAGCATGGCACGTGCACTATAATGAATGTTCCATAAATGAACATGGAACGAGATGTGGAATGTGTAATTGGCTTGTGAGCCACATATATCTCCATCAACAGATGCCGGCGCCAGATATAGGAAATCAATATCAGGATACCAGTTTAAAAAATATGCACCCATTGTCCCATTAGGAAAAAATTAAAAGTTAAAAACAGAAACAAATAAATTTGTAGATACATTTTGAAAAATACACTGTGATCTATCCTCCCAACAATAATAGGTCATATGTGCTATTGGGCTCATTTTGGGTTAGGCCAGATTAAGTATGAATAATTAATTTATTGTTGATGAAATCCTTTAGGAAATATAATCAATGCTCAAACATTGTGTATATATAACTCCTTATAGTTTCGTCATGCATTTATATGTCTCACAATAAAATGATAAGTTTTTAAAGTATATTTAAATTTATATGCATGATATAACAAAAACCGATAACTGATAGCGATATTCAATATTGTCATCCAAACCTTGAGACAAAGATGAATGCTAATATTGAAATGAATTTCAGTGTTGAAAATCAGTGCTGTAACAATCAATTCCAATGTTCATCTAATACCCAGTATAAATATGGATATGGGATTAGCCCATTTCTCATATCCAATTCAGTATCGGTCCTGTCATCGGATGTTGTTCATGTAACGACTACTATCTCTCTCTCTCTCTCTCACACACACAGACTCTCTCTCTCTCTCTCACACACTAGGGATCAGTCGTCCTGATACCGGTATCAGATTATGGTATCAGGACAGGTGCTGTACCGAATACCAGAAATCAAATTTCTGGTATCTATTTTCTCCGATATTTGGATATCAGATGACGATATCAGATATCGGTTGCTATAGTACCGATATCCAATATCATGATCCGTCTCTATGTCATCATCCGCCTCCATCTCGGGGGAAGGATAACGATATCAGATATCGATGTTGGATATCGAAGTTTGATATCCAACATCTATAACCTAAGTTTTGATTCAAAATTTTGAAATGATTGGAAACTTTGGCGGACAGCGGACGGTGGACTAGATTGGCAGATTTTGGACAAATGATGATCTCAAATTTTAGGGTTTTAATTCATCGTTGGTAATTGATATTACTCAATAAAAATATATTTAACCGTACTTAAGAGTATTTAGTTAGTGATGAGTACAAATCGTCTCCACATGGAATGATGATTAAGGATTAATTTTCTCATTATAGTGATAATCGGTATAATAAGAGATAAATACGAAAATAGAATATGCGAGATCATGATATCGAGGAAATATAAGTAGAACTATGGGAAGTGTTATGGAAATAAGGTGGATGGTGCGAGGGATACTATAGTGATTGAATGTGCAAACAGTATGATGATAAATATCTAGACGAGATAATGGGGACGTAAGTAAGTGAAATGATAAATGAAAAGTTGATAAAAAACTATAATTATGATAACCATGATGTCAGGAGAGGAACGACATAAGGCGAAGACACTTACCTTAGATCCTTACGTTTTTCCAGGATATCGACAATTTACGAGTGTCGTTAAGCTCCACCTATTCTCTAATGCTTCTTCCCACGTACAAAAGAAACCAAGAACACACTTGATGGATCTCAAAACTCACTATCTTTCAATCAGCCCATACAAGTAGGAAGCAAGTTCGAAATGAACTTCAGAATGATCCAGACTTCTATTTATATATCAGAGGGTATGGATGGAAAGAGGAGGGGTAGACAAAGCAATGCTGAAAATTTCAGCTCAATCGGAGTTGTAGATCAAAAGTTATGGCCATTTGAAGCTGAGCCAATCCTAGCCCTTCATTTCTATCTCTCTCCTTGTCAGAGTCCTCATTTTCCCTATCCATTAAGAAGTCAAAGTGCCTGAGGTTCTGAAGTGTTTTATATTCCGTGCTGGCCCTTTTCATATTCCGCACCACGTGCACCTGAAAAAGAACAAATAAAAAACAAAAAAACATTAAAAGATGTTTTATCAAGGCTAACGTGGCAGCACGTCAGCACGCCACGTCACCTTCTTTCTTCTTTCTTTTTTCTTCTTTCTTTGTTATAAATGAGTGGACGTGATTGCACCACGTCACCCTGTGCCAAAAAAGCCAAAATACTTTAAAAAGTCATATTAAATAAAATAAAAGCTCAAAAAATACGTATAAAATATATTTCAACTTAGAAAAATTATGTCTTTCCAAATTTAGAGTCAAAGAATTCCAAAAAAAATATTCTGTCTCAGAAATTATATTATTTTAGAATCTATTGTCAAAAAATTCCCAAAAAATTTACATAAATGTATAAAATTCAGACATTCATTCTAAAAATAGATTTAATCATTATAAGCTTGATAACATGCAAATATGAGTTATCTAATGCAAAATAGAATGTAAATATGATCATATTAGCGTACTAAATAGGAATGTTATCAATTCCCTCTTATCTTTATTGTGTTATTGATTACTGGTTTCTTCTTTGTCTTTTCTTTCTGGTTAGTCATTTTACAATTGTTAGATTACCCTTGCATTTATTTGGATTTAGGTGTGTATAAATTTTCAAAACTGTCTTCCGTTGTTAAGATTTTTAAGCATATCGTATCATAATGTGTTCCTGTAATCTAGTATAAACAAACATTGATTACCGGCTTATAGTTCTCAGAAGAATGCACACATCTAGAAGTAATGCCCTGCCCCAAGCCTCCTCTAGGGCAGGATCCCAAGGTCACCAAGATACCAACACTAATGAATAATGTTCATAATACTAATGGTCTGCCCTGATCTAACATACGAGATACTCAATCTCTAAATCATAATATTCATGTTCTACTACTAATAACAGCTAAAGAGTAATGCTCCTAAAATTTAGAACATAATGTCATAAGTTTTACAACCTCTACAATTATATATTAGTTTCAAATTAAATTAACATATGAGATACTCAACCTCTAAATCATAATATATTTAATTCAACTAATTAGTATATTTTCATCCATTTAGAGAGTTTACAATAGGGTCATCATCATATATTTATACGTTAATCATTATTTCAAGTGAATTTTGGTTTTATTAAAATTTTTTTGTTAATTTATGAATTTATGGAATTCATTGGGGCCTGGAATAACGGTGTTTAATAAGAAATTACAGTTCTCAAAATTAAATTTAAGGTTATCTATTGTGTGGATGAATTACTGAATTTTCACGATTTTTCTATAATATTCTTGAATTTTTCGGGAATTTATTTGTGGAAAGAATGACATCTTAACTAGAAATAAGATATAATTATAATGCAAATAAGCTTTTAGAGTAATTTCTAAAGTTGGAGGGACATGTTTTCCTTACAAATATGCCCCTATCACACATTGCAGGAGTAAAAATCTAATAAAATTATTTGCAGGGGCTTATTGAATTAATTTGGATTTTCCTATAGTTTTTCCTAAGGAAATTTGGAGGACAGAGAAGCGGAACGGCATTTCTCCAATTATTTTACGGGCTGCATCCATTTGCGCACGCAACTTAAAACATGGACTTTTGCGCAAAATGGCATGACAAAATATATAATTTTCATAATTTTAGTATTCTTCCATATGGGATCACAGGAGTCCGGACAAAAAAAATGGATATCGTTTCCGATATCCAGATATCAGAATACTATATCCGGTATCTGATATCCGCCTCGTCCTTGTGAGAATGAGCCTTGCATGACCACGTCCAGTGGTCGTGCGGGAACTGCTCTAACGTGGGCCACGTTAGAGCATGTTCTGCGGTTATGCAGAAAGTTCTGCATAACTGCCGAACGTGAATTACTGGCCAAACGTGGCCAGTAACTGTTTTCTCTCTCTCCCTCTCTCCTTTGAGTTTTTCCCTATAAATAGGGACTTTATTCTCTTGTTTAAAGAGAAGAAGTTTTTTACCTCTTCAACGAGTTATTTCCCTTTTTGATCCTGCTGTCCCCTGGGTTGCTGTGGTGATCACGCCGACAACGTCTAGGAGATCGTCGTCTCTCCGGCGCAGTTCTGACATTTGGTATCAGAGCGGGTTGCGGGCAGAATCTCGGTCGCGGCAACGTTAAAGTCGTTGGCATCGAGAACGCGCAATCGACACGATGGCAGGAGGCAAGAACGGGAGAGTCGAAAGGGTGATTCGTGAGGTGAGCGTCGGGACTGGGTTTCCAATGCTCACCAAGACCAACTACTCCGACTGGGCACTTCTCATGAAAGTCAAACTCAAGGCGCGTATGCTTTGGACGATCATTGAGAATGGGGGTGCGGAACCCCATGAAGAAATGCAGGCACTCGACGTGCTCTGCAGTGCCGTGCCGCCAGAGATGTGGCCGATGATTACGAGCAAGGAGACGGCGAAGGAGGCATGGGACGCTATCGCCACCATGCGGATCGGCGATGACCGCGTCAAGAAGACGTCGGCGCAGAACTTGCGACGACAGTTCGACTCGGCAACGTTTAAGGAGGGAGAGTCCATTGAGGACTACGCATTGCGTCTCAACAGCATGGCGTCGACCCTCACCACCCTTGGCGACAAGGTCGGAGAGACGCAAGTGGTGGAGAAGATTATTCGTAGTGTTCCCCAGCGTTTCAGGCAGGTTGTGGTCGCGATCACGACGCTGCTTGATGTGTCGACACTCACCGTTGCGGATCTGACGGGTCGACTGAAGGCTGCAGAAGATGCTTTCGAGGAACCGCCGTTGGCGATGCACCACGATGGCAAGTTGTACCTGACTGAGGAGGAGTGGGACCTGCGGCGTCGGAAGCGTGATGCCGACAACAAGCCGGCTGGTGGGAGTAGCACCGCGGCGCACCGTGGTAGGCGCGGGCGAGGGCGCGGTCGTGGCAGCGACAAGAGCTCGTCGTCAGGCCGACCCAGCGGCGATGAATGTAGGAGATGTGGGAAGATGGGCCACTGGGCCCGCGAGTGCCGCTCAAAGCCTAAGAAGGAGCAGGCCCACGTCGTCCAGCATGAGGAGGAGGCCTCGCTCCTTCTCGTGGAGTCAAAGCCGGTCATATCGACGGTATTGCCACCAACCTCCACTCTCAAATTTCTGCTATGACTTTGTCGGCAGAAAGTCGGCCCGGGTGCAAGCCCACCACCGCCGGGAGCGAAAGGGGTCCTCGTCAAGAAAGGGGCCGCCAAAGAGGAGAAGAAACCAGGCCCCTAGATCCATCTCCACGAAGAAAAGGTGTTCGCCCACCTTGGAGAGGAGGAGAAGTGCGACGAGGAGGTATGGGTCATGGACACAGGTGCCACGAACCACATGTCAGGTTCCCGCATGGCCTTCACCGAGCTAGACACGACGGTGCTTGGGACAGTACGTTTCGGTGATGATTCAGTGGCACGGATCGAAGGACGGGGGACGATAGTGTTCCAGTGTAAAAACGGCTTGCAGCGGTCCTTCAGCAGGGTGTACTTCATTCCTCGATTGACGACGAGCATCATTAGCGTCGATCAACTCGATGAAGCCAAGTACCGAGTCAACATCGAGAAAGGTATGATGACGGTTCATGAGCCAGGTGGAAGGCTCCTTGCGAAGGTGATGCGTGGAGCAAATCGACTGTACATCCTTCAAGTCAAACTGGTTCGACCAGTATGCTTAGCAGCACAGGGAGTCGATGAAGCTTGGAGATGGCACGCGCGCCTCGGCCATGTCAATATGGCCGCATTGAAGAAGATGTCTAAAGAGGAGCTAGTGCGTGGCTTGCCAGAAGTTGGTCAGGTGGACAAACTGTGTGAGGCGTGTCTTGTTGGCAAGCAAAAGCGGTCACCGTTTCCTGTGCAGGGAGAGTACCGGGCACGACGCATTCTGGAACTAGTACACGGCGATCTCTGTGGACCGTTAGTACCGGCAACACCAAGCGGTAGCAAGTTTTTCCTATTGCTCGTAGACGATCGAAGCCGGTATATGTTGGTCACCATGCTGCTTTCAAAGGACCGTGCCGCGGAGGCCATCAAAGAGATCAAGGCTCGGGCGGAAGGCGAGTCTGGATTGAAGATGGGTGCACTCCGTACCGATCGAGGCGGCGAATTCACCTCACATGAGTTCGCAGAGTACTGTACAGAAGAAGGTATTATCGTCAATACACCGCGCCATACAGCCCGCAGCAGAATGGCATCGTCGAGCGCAGGAATGGTACGGTGATGGCAACCGCGAGGAGCATGCTCAAGGCGAAAGGGCTACCGGGCTGGGTATGGGGTGAGGCTGTGGCTACTGCTGTGTACATCCTCAACCGGTGCCCAACGAAGAGCGTGGACGGCATGACGCCGTTTGAGGCGTGGCACGGGAAGAAGCCGGCGGTGCACCATATGAGAGTGTTCGGATGCATCACTTATGTCCGGGACACAACGCCGCATCTCAAGAAGCTGGAAGACAACGGCCGCAAGATGATTTTCATTGGCTACGAACGTGGGTCAAAGGCCTATCGTGTCTACGACCCCACCACGAGCCGTGTCCATGTGACACGGGACGTAGTGTTCGACGAAAATGCCCAGTGGGACTGGGGCAATAGTGCGAAGCAAGGAGATGCGGGCGGCCACCACAACATTTTTGCATTGGAGTATGCGATCGGGAACCAGACGTCTCTTGTGGCTGGTAGCGCCATCGAAGTATTTAATGATGATGCGCAGGGACTAGAGCCAATCTCGCCACCGTCTATGCATTCCGGTGGAGGAGAAGTGCTTAATGAAGATGGTGGAGAAGAGGTGGAGTTTGCCACTCCGCCTAGTGTTTGCATTGATGACCTGGATACGGATCATGATGAAGATGCACCACCCGCTTCCGCAAGATCAATGATGTCATCAGGCCAGCTCGCTCGGGCTCGCTATGGCGTTACTCGCAGAGGAGCTCCATGTTGTAAGTCCCGATGAGCCTCTATCCTTTACTGAAGCACATAGCCACCCAAGCTGGAGGAAGGCTATGGAGGAGGAGATGGCGTCGATCGAGGAAAACAGCACGCGGTCCCTGGTCGATCTCCCGCGGGCGACGGGCAATCGGTTTGAAGTGGGTGTACAAAGTAAAGCGGATGAAAGCGGAGCCGTGGCGAAGTACAAGGCACGACTGGTGGCAAAGGGCTATGTTCAACGCCAAGGGATCGACTATGATGAGGTGTTCTCACCGTGGCACGGCTGGACACGCGCGCTTCTCATTACTCTCGCGGCACACGAGGGGTGGGAGGTGCACCACATGGATGTCAAGTCGGCATTCCTGAATGGTGATCTCAAGGAGGAGGTGTACGTGGAGCAGCCAACCGGTTTCATCAGCAAAGGCAACGAGCACAAGGTGTTCAAGCTGAAGAAGGCTCTCTATGGCTTGCATCAAGCGCCTAGGGCTTGGAATTCGAAGCTGGATGACACACTGTTGTCGTTTAGATTCAGAAGGAGTCCCTTAGAGCACGCCATCTACACCAGGCAGAACGGGACTGCCCAGCTGGTGGTCGGGGTGTACGTCGACGACTTAGTGATCACCGCACCAACCGCATTTACATCAGGCAATTCAAGGTGGAGATGGCTCGAGCATACAAGATGAGCGACCTTGGCCTGCTCCGCTACTACCTCGGCATTGAGGTCAAGCAGGGCATGGAGGGCGTCTTGATCAGTCAAGGAGCCTATGCCGCCAAGATTCTCGAGAAGAGCGACATGACGGGGTGCAATTCTTGTCAAGTGCCGATGGTAACCCGCCTGAAGTTGAGCAAGAGAAGCACAGAGCCGCTGGTGGATGCAACAACGTACAGAAGCATCGTGGGTAGTCTCAGGTATTTGGTGAATATTCGTCCAGACCTGGCGTTTGCTGTTGGCTATGTGAGTCGCTTTCTGGAGGAGCCACGAAAGGATCACATGGCCGCTGTGAAGCAGATTCTCCGGTATGTAGCGGGGACCATGAACTGGGGTCTCTGGTACGGAAGAAAGAAGGAGCAGATCCGACTGACAGGCTTTAGCGATAGTGACTTCGCTGGTGACGTTGATGCTCGGAAGAGCACGACTGGAGTTATCTTCTTCTTGGGCAACAGCCCACCACGGCAGTCTATGAAGCAGAAGGTGGTGGCCCAGTCTAGCTGCGAGGCGAGTACATTGCGCCGCCAATGCTACCTGTCAGGCAGTGTGGCTCGCCGGTACTAGCAGAGGTGCACGGCTCAGCACCATGCATACCAAAGCTAAGGGTGGACAACAAGTCTACCATTGCGTTGATCAAGAATCCAGTTCTCCATGGACATAGCAAGCACATCGAAGTCAAGTATCACCTTGTCCGAGAATCCGCAGAAAAGGGCCAGATCAACATGGAGTTCATCAGAAGTGAAGAACAGTTGGGTGACATTCTAACAAAGCCACTTGGGAAGAACAAGTTCCATGAGTTTCGCAGCAAGATTGGCCTCGTTGATGTCCGTGGTGAACACAACAAGGCTCAGGAGGAGAATGTGAGAATGAGCCTTGCATGACCACGTCCAGTGGTCGTGCGGGAACTGCTCTAACGTGGGCCACGTTAGAGCATGTTCTGCGGTTATGCAGAAAGTTCTGCATAACTGCCGAACGTGAATTACTGGCCAAACGTGGCCAGTAACTGTTTTCTCTCTCTCCCTCTCTCCTTTGAGTTTTTCCCTATAAATAGGGACTTTATTCTCTTGTTTAAAGAGAAGAAGTTTTTTACCTCTTCAACGAGTTATTTCCCTTTTTGATCCTGCTGTCCCCTGGGTTGCTGTGGTGATCACGCCGACAACGTCTAGGAGATCGTCGTCTCTCCGGCGCAGTTCTGACAGTCCTTACCCATTCGATATCCATCTCCAATACCAGTTTTCACCTATCGGATGGATACCATCCAACATCCGATATCCAATATCAGACACCGTCCCCTTTTTTTCTGGAAATCGGATATCGAATGTTCCATACCGGCTATTGGACGGACAATCCCTTTCTCACACTACTTGTCCCTCCCCATCTACTTTGTCTCTCATTGTCATTCTCCCTCTCTCTCTCTCTCTTGCCATAACTATTCTTCTCTCCATTCCAATCTTCATTTCTATCTCTCCATTTCTATGAATGTAATCTCCCTCCAACGTATTACATATTTCTATTTATCGGCCAAAAAGTGGGCTCGATTAAAAAAACTAAAAATATGACAGAACTCCCAACCCAGCCCCAGCTTTTCAGTAAACCACAGTAAAATTCTAATTACAAGGGGAGGATGATGACGATTCGTCCCCATAATTCATCATTCCTCATCGGTCCAATCTTCATCCGCAGGATGACGATGACGAGACAAAATGTCATCGTTAATCTGATGGAGGATGAAGATGACGGCGCGAAATCGCCATCGTCATCAATCTTTCGTCGTATGAGAGTGAAGATGACAAGACAAAATCGTGATCCCCAGTATGACGAAAACAGATTTTTTGATGACGATTAATTTTCCTGTCTTCGTGATGTTCTTCTGATCTTCTCTCCCACCCGGAAAAGGAAAAATCAACAAAAAGATCGAACCTTTTTTCCGCCAAGAAAAATCACGCTGTTTATCAAACTATTTCTGAAATCCAGCGCCATTGCTGTCATTCACATCAGCTATTCGGCGGACCTTCTCCTCTTTCAGTCGTCTCTGATCCTCCACCATGGATTCGAACACCTCCAGCAGCTCATCGAGCCCATCAATGGCATCTCCGCTCAAACACTTCAGAGCGCAAACAATACTCTCAATAGTGGAGAGGCAGCCGGCGCGAGGCTGATGCCTGACCTCCTTGTACAAACTCTCGGCCTTCGCCGGAAGCTTAATCCTCGGAAGCAATTGGAGCCATGGGTTCTCGTAAAACATCCTCCTCGCCTTGTCCCAAGTTGCGTCCAGCAAGAACAGATGCTTCACATCGAAGTCAATTGCTTCAAGATCGACGGCGGCTTTTCCTGGAAAAAGAAGAGCTGATCTTGGCGCAATCAGAAGGTGAAATTCCTCGAACGATCCATGATTCATGATCCCGTTCTTCCCCTTCGTCTGAAGTTTCTTCACGGTGAATCCATGCAAGGCAGCAGATTTCAGAACTGGGTTTGACATCGCCCACGAAATATCTGGCCTCGCCGTGCGCTTCAGAGAGATCTGTACGTTGCGTGGGGAGCAAGTGATTCTATACAAGTCTGCCTCCGTCGCGGCGCAGACTTCTTCGCCCGTAGTCTTCGAATCTCGAAACGACGCGAATTCTTGACAGATCTTCTCTCCTCCGTCGCTCCGTTGAACGGCTGGGTCGTGGCCAGAGCGGGAATCGATCAAGGCCGACGCGTTGGAGATGAGATCCGGGCGTTCAATCCCGAGCGGACGGATGGAAAAATCGGCCTGGAAGAGGACGTCGGAGACGGAAACCACGGCGATGTTCTTGAGGCCGATCGAGGCGACGCGAGCAGTGTTGAGGGGGTGTTTTCCTTCGAGGCTGTGTTGGAGGATTGTGACGCCGATTGGATTGTCGATTGGGGGAGATTTGAGGCGGGAGCAGAGGCAGACGGTCGCGGGCTTCACGCATCTATCGCAGAAGGGTCTCCTCCGACGAGTTTGCGGGACTGTGACGGTCGATGGAAGCTCCTCCTTCGCTTCGCCTCCCTCCATGGCCATGGCGAGGAATCTCTCAAGCTCTTCCCGCGCGAAGGAATTAGGGTTTTTGAATGGGAAACGACGAACTTTTCGTTCGTCTTAAATTCCGTCAACGTCATCGACCCTATTTGTTGATGACTCATTTTGATCGGGGTTCGAATTTAATTGATCGGAGGGCCGGTCTGGTTTAAGTTGGCCCGTCGAGCTGGACCAAAGCTAACAAAAATAAATAATAAATATTAATATTGTTATTTTTATAGTAGCGTTGATGAGAGAGAGGTCCCCCTCCCCGTGACTAGGGAAGGACATGCTCAGGTCACGGTCTGGTTTTGCCAAAAACATAAACCTACACCTAAAGTTCCGCCCAGTCCCGGTCTTGTTCTGGTCCTGAAATGAGTCATCAACAAAGAGGGTCGATGACATTGACAGAATGTGAAAGTTGTTAAGGACGAAGAAGACAAAGAAGAAGAAAGGAGTGAACGACTCGGCAACCACATTCATATGATATTATTCATCATATATCGCAACTACACTCTGTGTGAGAGGGAGAGGGAGGGAGAGAGGGAGAGGAAGGGTGAGGGAGAGGAGAGGAGAGAGGGAGAGGAGAGGGAGAGGAGGGAGGAGGGAGGGAGAGGAGAGGAGAGGAGAGGGGAGAGGAGAGGAGAGGAGGGGAGGGAGGGAGGGAGGGAGGGAGAGGGAGAGAGAGAGAGAGAGAGAGAGAGAGGGAGAGAGAGGGAGAGAGAGGGAGAGAGAGAGGGAGGGAGGGAGGGAGGGGGAGAGAGGGAGAGAGGGAGAGAGGGAGGGAGGGAGGGAGGGAGGGAGGGAGAGAGAGAGAGAGAGAGAGAGAGAGAGAGAGAGAGAGAGGGAGGGGGAGAGAGTGATGCTGGATAGTTAATCTTGACTCGGTTATTTTAGGAGTCGGTATTTTTGAATACTTTAAGAAATAACTAAGTCAGCATGGCATGAGATGCGGAGGTTTTGAAGAGCTAAAAACTGGTGTCTTTGAAGACCAAGCACATGGACAGGTGTGTGGTCAGGGTTTGTTTCATTATTGTAGTGTGCTGTGTGCATCAAGTTCCTTCCTCTCTCAAAGTGTTCTTTCTCCTTGTTTCTCTTTGTGAGATCAAGAGAGTGAGAAATTAAATCTTGTTTCTCTGTGTGAGATCAAGAGAGTGAGGGCTTAAAACTTTTTTTCTCTGTGTGAGATCAAGAGAGTGAGTGCTTATCTTTCCCTTCTCTAAGTGAGTTGCTGAA
This sequence comes from Wolffia australiana, assembly GCF_029677425.1. NCBI lineage: Eukaryota > Viridiplantae > Streptophyta > Magnoliopsida > Alismatales > Araceae > Wolffia > Wolffia australiana. The sequence continues at coordinate 8,792,364 of NC_135841.1, read as the reverse complement.
GTGAGACAGCTAGGTTCCAACAAGTGAGAGAAAAAGAATGAGAGAGAGAGAGAGAGAATGAGTGTGAGAAAGTGAGAGAGGGAGAATGAAAGAGGGAGAACGGGAGAGAGGAAGTGAGGGAGAGCGTGAGAAAGAGATAATGGAGGAGGGAGAACGGAGAGAGGAAGAGAGGGAGAGTGTGAGAGAGAGTGAGAGAGAGATGGAGGGAATGAAGGAGGGAGAATGGGAGAGAGGAAAAGAGTGGGTGAGGAAGATAGGGAGAGTGTGAGAGAGAGTGAGAGAGAGATGGAGGGAATAGAGGGAGAACAGGGGAGAGGAAGAGAGTGGGGGAGGATGAGAGGGAGAACGTGAGAGAAAGTGAGAGAGAGAGAGAGGGAGGGAACGGAGGAGGGAGAACGGGAGAGAGGAAGAGTGTGGCGGAGGATGAGAGGGAGAGCGTGAGAGAGAGTGAGAGAGAGAGATGGAGAGAATGAAAGAGGGAGAACGGGAGAGAGGAAGAGAGTGGGGGAGGAAGAGAGGGAGAGCGCAAGAGAGAGATGGAGAGAATGAGAGGGAGAGAGGAGAGTGAGAGAACGAGAGAAGAGAGCAGAGTGAGAGCAGGGAGGGAAGGTGAGAGAGAGAGGGAGAAAACAAGAGGGAGAGAGGAGAGTGAGAGCGTAAGAGAGGGTGAGAGAGAGGGAGAAAACGAAGGGGAGAGAGGAGAGAGAGTGAGAGAGTGAGAGAGAGAGGGAGACAACGACAGGGAGAGAGGAGAGTGAGAGGGTGAGAGAGAGGGAGAGAGAGAGGGGGAGAGGGCGAGAGAGGGGGAGAGAGGGAAAAAGAGAGATATAGAGAAATAGATGGAGAGAGGGTGAGAGAGAGGGAAAGAAAGAAATAGAGCTAAGGTGAGAGAGAGGGAGAGAACGAGATGGAGAGAGTAAGAGTGGGATAGAGGCTGAGAGAGTAAGGAAGAACAGAGGAGAGGGGGAGAGAGTAAGAGAGGAAGAATGGAGGGAGAGAGGGAGAGAGAATGAGAGGAAGAACAGAGGGAGAGAGGGAGAGAGAACGAGAGGGAGAGCATGAGATGGGGTGAGAGAGAGGGAGAGCGTGAGAGAGAACGAGAGAGAGAGAGCAGGATAGAGGGTGAGAGAAAGAGAGAGGGAGAGAGTGAGAGAAAACGAGAGGGAGAGCAGGGTAGAGGGTGAAAACGAGAGTGTGAGAGTGAGAGATAACGATAGGGAGAGAGGGTGACGGGGAGACAGGGAGAGAGAGAGAGCAGGAGAGAGGATCATGGGAAGAGAGGAAGAGAGGGAGATAGAGAGGGCAGGAGAGAGAGAGGGAGAGAGGGCGGGAGAGAGGAAGAGAGGGAGAGAAGGCGAGCGAGAGAGGGAGAGTGAACGAGTAGCGAGGGAGAGATTGAGACAGGGGAAAAGAGAGTGGATGCAGTCTTCAGTCCGATTCGACGTGATAACTGGAACTGGGACCAAATGTTCGGTCAGCCTTACAATGGCTGACCGACGGTCTTCCCTCCGATCTTACCGAATTTTGGTCAGATCGTGTCCCTCCCTACCCTCCCTCCCTACACTTGATATCACTTAGTCATTAGGTAAGGCCACTCTCTCTCTCTCTCTCTCTCTCTCTCTCTTCTCTCTCTAACCCTTTCTCTCTCCTCTCTTTTCTCTCTCTACTGTCTCTTCTCTCTCTACTCTCTCCTCTCTCTTCTCTCTCTCTCTCTCTCTCTAACTCTTTCTCTCTCTTTAACTCTCTCTCTCTCTCTAATTCTTTCTTTCTTTCTCTCTCTCTCTCTCTAACTATTTCTCTCTTCTCTCTCTCTCTCTAACTATTTCTCTCTTCTCTCTCTCTCTCTCTTCTCTCTCTCTCTCTCTCTCTCTCTCTCTCTCTCTCTCTCTCTCTAACTCTTTCTCTCTCTCTCTCATCTTTCTCTCTCTTATCTCTCTAACTCCTCCTCTCTCTTCTCTCTCTAACTCTTTCTCTCTCTTCTCTCTCTCTCTCTCTCTCTCGCTCTCTCTCTCTCTTCTCTCTCCCTCTAAATTTTTCTCTCTTCTCTCTCTCTCTTCTCTCTCTCTCTCTCCTCTCTCTCTCTCTCTCTCTCTCTCTCTCTCTCTCTCTCTCTCTCTCTTTTCTCTCTATTCTCTCTCTAACTCTTTCTCTCTCTTCTCTCTCTAACTCTTTCTCTCTCTTTTATCTCTAACTCTTTCTCTCTCCTCTCTCTAACTCTTTTTATCTCTTCTCTCTCTAACTCTTTCTTTCTCTCTGTCACTCTTTCTCTCTTCTCTCTCTAACTCCTCTCTCTTCTCTCTCTAACTCTTTCATTCTCTCTCTCTAACTCTTTTTCTCTCTCTCTCTCTCTCTCTCTCTCTCTTCTCTCCCCTATCTAACTCTCTCTCTCTCCATCTCTCTCTTCTCTCTCTAACTCTCTCTCTCTCCCCTCTCTAACTCTCTCTCTATCTCTCTTTCCCCTCTCTAACTCTCTTCTCTCTCTAACTCCTTACCTCGACCCATAACTCCTCTCTCTCTTAGGGAAGAGAGAGGAGTTTCCTCAACCCATAACTCCTCTCTCTAGCACGCCCGTACCTCAACCCATAACTCCTCTCTCTAGCACGCCCGTACCTCAACCATAACTCCTCTCTCTCTTAGGGAAGGCCAGTCAGAATTAGCAAAAATCTAAACTTAGACCTGAAATTTGGTCCAGTCTAAGTCCGGTCATGGTGACTAGTCAATGTTATTGTTTTTTAAAAAATTAGGAGTTCAAAGTAAATATTAAAAGATAAACATGCAAATATACTCGTGGAACTAATGCAATAAATGAAAAAACCTTGACATGAATTTCTCTTTAAGGAATAATGTTTATAAATATCAAGCCCGTTATATAATCATAATATTCACCTTACATTGGAGTTCACTAAACCTGGTCTCTCTATCAACTTAATTACATTTCTCAAGCTGGACAAAAACTTATATATTTATGGTAGGGTTCGCCCAACCGATATCCGTCAGTCATCTGGTATCGGACAACCGATATCCGACATTCGGAAAAAAATGGGACAGTGCCAGATATAGGATATTGGATATCGGACGATATCTGTCTCAGAGGGGTAGAAGGATATTGGCACTGCATACTGTAGGTAGAGGGACGCGACGGTTACCGGAAGCCGGATAACGATTTTCGATATCCGGATATTGGAACCAGTATCCAGATATCGGTACCGGTATCTACTGAAAAAAATTAAGCTATCTAGCCCATTCATTGGTTTATTTATATCCAAGGACTTACGTTTTGATATGTTATCAACCTCGATTAATATATAGTGTAATATTTTTATTTTCTTCCATATGGGATAACAAGATTCGCAGTTTACATTAAAATTGAAGATATATAAAGTTTACATTAAAATTTTTATTATATATAAGTAAAGAAAATTTATCGATATAATATTAATACTTCGTCAAATAAATACAGGCCGAAATTTTTTATATCTTCCATATGGGATAAAGTATTCAGAGTTTGTTAATCTCCGAATCCTGCTGTTATCCCACATGGAAGAAAAAAAAGTTCGACTTCTATATATTACAGTGCCAGTAAACAAATTAAAAGCTCTAAATACCCTCTACCGCAAGTTGATTCGCCTAATCGCTCTTTAATAATGAATGAAATATATTTTTCTAAAATATATCGGTGTTGGATATCGAAAAACCGATGTCCCCACCCCATATCCGATATTGTCATCCTTCCCCTGAGACGGAGACGGATCTCGACATCGAGACGGATATTGGTATTGGATATCGGCACTATAGCAACCGATATCCGATACTGATATCCAATACCGATATCTGGATATCGAAATGAACGGATAACAAAAATTGCCTTTCCGGTATCCGATCTGTCTCGATACCATCATCCGGTACCGGTATCGGGACAGGCGAACACTAATTTATGGACTGCATGGGTGTCATAAACATGGGTAGTTATTAGAGGGGGAGAGGGAGATAGCAAAATGGAAATGGACAGATATCCATAGAGGGAGAGAGTGGAAGAGAAAGAATCAAAGGGGGGGGGAGAGTGAGGGAGAAAGAGAAAACTAGAGAGGGGTAAAGAATGAGAGAGGAAGTGAGAAAGAACAACAGAGGGAGAGAGCGTGAGAGGGAAAGAGATATAGTGAGTGTGGCGGAAAAGAGTGAAAGGAATGAGAGAATTTAAAGAGGGGTAGAGAGTAAGAGCGAAAGAGATAAGAGTCAGATATAGGAGCACGTCAGAGGGAAAGAGAACGCGATTGATAGAGGGAGGGGAAGTGTTGAGTGAATGAGAGGTGGATTGATAATAGAGGGAGAGGAAAATATATAAAGGTAGAGAGGAGAAGAGACAAAGTTAGGGAAGGGAACAGAGTGAGAGGGGAGAGAGAGAGATTGAGAGAGGGAGACTGCAAGAGAGATAGATGGGTGGAGGGAGAATGTGAAGAGAAAGAGAGATATCTAGGGAGGGATAGTGGAAGATGGAGAGAGTGAGAGGGAAAGAGAAATCGGGAGGGGGAGAGTGAAAAATAGAGAGATGGGGGACGGAAGGAATTGAGAGGGGAAGAGAGAGAGGGGGAAGAGAGAGAAGAGAGAGAGAAGAGAGAGAGAAGAGAGAGAGTGAGAGAGACAAAGAGAGGAAGACAGATAGAGGGGAGGAGAGAGAGACAAAGGTAGAGTGAGAGAAGGAAAGAGCGAGCATGTGAAAGAGATGAAGGGACAAAGCAAGAGAGAGAGAGAGAAAGGAGCGAGAGAAGGAGCAATTCAGCGAGGCAGGGAGAGAGGGAGTGAGCAAAAGAGGGGGAGGGAGAGAGCAAGTGAGAACGAGAGAGAGAACCAGAGAGAGAAGTATCATTCGAAGATCCCAAAATCTGATTTCCTTCACCATCTATGTTTTACTTACTCATGCATAAAATAGTTTAAATAAATCTTCGTTTAACCTCCAAAATATATATATATATATATAAAGCGAATTAGATTAATCTACACGCTACATGTCAACCAGCCATCAAAGTATTGGGACTCCTTTCTTACCATTCTTCTTATTTTACACCAGCAAACGAAATAGTTCCATGTAGCTCACCATAAACTTACAAAACACCACAATTGCTCAAACAGAAATCCTTCCAATTACTCACAAATCATTTGACGAATTAATTGATTAAGAATCCAAAGGATATGGGAGAAAACAAAGCCCGTTTTAAATTGATATCATTTAATAGAAAGTGGAGTCAGTAGACAGTTGATTGAAGATAAAGCTTATTCAATAAAAGAAAATCATGTGCCACACGATCTTAAAAATGTCTTAGCAACAGATAACTTGAGCATCTTTGCCTTAACCAGTTTGTGTTTTTTGAACTAAGCAAGAAAATCATAATTATCTCTTTAAGGTATAAATAAATTTAAAAAAGAGATGAAATTTAAACAAGAGGATTTTTTTACCAACAACACGACATTCTGGTCGTTAAAGTACTGGTCAGCTAAGGATAGGTGCAGCGTCCGTCTGAATCTTATTCTGGATCAAAACAAACAACAGGGTTACTTCTTTCAAGAACTGAATGCAGACAAATATAAAACCTGAAGATACTCAAATTTTATGCATATCAACTTAAAACACCACAAATTACAGTTTTCTTAACTTTTGTTCGTCAGTGATCTTTTGAGGCACACCAGGGAAGAGAGTCTATGGAAGATGTCATATACTTTATTGTTAATGCACTTCAATTTTCGTGAAGATAGACAATGCATTTTCACTCATTTTGAAGGAACTATATCATCTCGCTGGATTCAGTATGATCGTTCAGTGAAACTAAAATTCAAATATCGGGCCCCTTAAAACCTTGTCAAACCGTCATGGGATAAACCGATGTCCTCAAGAGAAAACCGGGTAAAAGACTGACCTTTATCGACTTTATCTTCAATAATTCTCTAACCAGCTCCTCCAAATTTTTGAGCTGACTCATACTTTGTTCCATGCTTCTATGTTTGTGATGCCTGCAAAACTAGGCAGGTTTAAATTTTGCCGATGAATAAACCAGAGCACCTGCCAGATTACTTTACCTACTTTCTTCTCCCCATCCGTGATCAATAGAATCTTTAGTCATACCCTTTAAAGGAAAAAAATGCAACGAATTCATCATTTTACACTACAAGGGCTACCATAACTAGCTCGACGTCATGATTTCACTAAGTGAACCCGACGTCGTTGTCTCATACTGATTAACGAAAATATAACTATTTCTGTTTCGTATAAAAAATAACAGCAGCAGTGACGGTCTCCACTTAGACATACAGAGTATTAACACAAACACGACTCAAACAAACTCTTTCATATAATATAAAACATATTGCGCAGTAAACATCACTGTACACATTATTTCCTATTTATACTTGTATTAACCGACTCATGAACAATTACAATGAAGTACACTATGTCGGTAAAGAGTCGGTAAAAAAGGTCGGTAACACAAGTCGGCAAATCTATTGTCGGTAACTTGGTCAGTACCACCAACAATCTCCACGGGCAGTAATTAACATAAACGAACTACACAAAAAGAATAGGAACTTTAATGATATAAGTCAACGGTCAGTACATTTTGTAGAAGAAGATTGTTCCTCGCATTACTATCCGCATCTAAGAATCTGTTGTAACGTAAGAATGTTTCTTCGGGGCTGAAAGTGAAGAATATATGCTCATAAGTTTATGATGAGAAGAAAACAATATACAGTATGGAAGTAAATCTATCACACTAAACTTGAAGTTTTTTTTTCTCGGTGTTTATTTTGATCCGTATGCGAAGCAGATAGTATCTGCTTGGCGCAACAACGGACTTTCAGTTTGACTATAGTCGATATGTATTGGTGATATCCGGCCGTTCTGTTTTCTTTACGAGGAATCCCTCTCCGTCATCCGCCCTAATCAAATTAAGAGATCATAAATCGTTCGCTGAAAGAGATGCGTTACAACCAATGAGACTAGTGAATCGTCACGAGGTAACGTAGATATTCAGGCCCAAACAAAACTAACCTGTAAGAATCTCTAGTGAATGATTCATCCTAGAGAAAACAATTTATGTGTTTTCATGGCGGTCCTCTTGGTTGGCGATAAAAATTGGTCCGCAAGAAAAGATGATGACCCTTTTTTAAGTTCTTACTGGTAAGATGTTCCCGATTGTTATCATTAGCTATGCGTCAGCATTTGCATACTTTTTTCATCGTCACCTCCAGAGATAACATGACAAAGTAGAACAATTCCGCGCGGAGTAAAGACGAGCATCATGATTCTGCACCTTATAGTCCTACTCGTGACGAGACAATGGCAGACCCATAAATGTTCATTGAAGCTACAAAGAAGAAGCTACATACGAACACCAAAAGCTGACCTTCAATACTCAGGGACAGAAAAGATTTTTGTGTAAGTTGGAATGTTGTTCCCGTTCATTTCCCTTGACGCCCATCAACTTTCCCTGAACGAATCAGTGAGCATTGAAAATGTTTTGCATGTCATCACAGTTCCTACTGTGGCGAAAACCTCTTGATTTTTTCAAGGAGGATAGCGAATAATTAGGGATAAACTAAATGAGGAACAAGAGAAGCCACAACCGAAGAACTATCCTTGCAAAGAGTAGTGTACATCTCGGGGTATAACAAACCCAAGTACATGCAGATCATCCTGAGCAAATTGACTTGCGTGTTGACTCGTTCGGATCAAAAGGGTTTTCCAGTTGCTCATTCTTAGAAAGGGAGAATGAAGAGCTAAACGAAGATGATTAGCCGCAGGCAACGGAATAATAATGCATGGATCGAGGAGACAAGCATTAAACGGAGATAAACTTAACTTAACATTAAAGGGCAAGGGTATGATACCTGGACTGGCTAGAACATGAGTAAAGCTTGCCCTGGGGGAAGAAGACTACCACGGCTACCTCGATATCGCATAGGACGGCAAGCTCGTGAGCCTTCTTCAGTAAATTATTACGACACTTTGAGAAGCAGGCAATCCCCAGTCATCGATGCGCTGCAGCTTCACCTTCCCTCGTCCCATGATTCGCAAATGCTCGTGAATCCAAGGCCAAAAGGAAGATAATATGACGATGCAGGAGTAATCAAGGACCTTGATCGACTCTGTACAAGATGAATCCAGAAGCTGACGTAAATTTGACCAGACGATCCATCGCTGTGATACCTCATTTCTCTAGGAAATTCCAAAGTTATCAAGTTCTCATGAGGCCCACCTCACCAAAAGAAGGCGCGGGAATCAGGCGAAAGTTAATAGTATCGCGAACCCTAGGGAATATGGACTAAGTTCATTGAAAGCTTTTTACATTCTAGGCGAGAGTCGTCAATAATTCATAGGCTATTCGCTAGATGTTTAGGAAACCATAAAAATTCTTTATTTTTTGGGATGTCTGTAATTCAACTAAGTTCATAATGAGATGAGTATTTTATTTACACTTTTCAATAGACATTTGTTACTTTAAGACTAGTTGTTTTTATACAAGATTAGTTGGAAGGAAGAATTCGTGATTATTTAATATTTGCCGTGTAATGAAGTATTCTTGATTTTAGTAAGACATTCATCAGTAAATGCCGCGAAGGCAGCCATGGAGACATGTGAGGAGAGAAAGGACCAATTTGCATTTGCGTAATATGCATTTTTAGTATAAACTATAATGCATAAACATAGTTCTGGCATAATATGCATTTGTGACAAAATAAAGTTTGGCCAAGCTTTTCAGTTAGCCCACTAGCCATTGTAAGTGGTAACTACATGGAATGCGAGTGTAACCTCCACATCGCTCTGATTAAGACCATTATCTATAACCTTCAAAGGTAAGTGCTACCTCCTTGGAAAGCCCTCCTAGCCTCACGTCAGGGAATGTTTGTAGCATTAGATGAGGTTTTTTATATATTTTCCCCTCAAAATCATGGATCCTTTTTAGTTGTTCTTAGCAATCTCATTTATTGCAATTTTAAGTTCTTTTTCTATTGGTCCACTTCACCCCAGCCATTAAAAAATGCAAACACATGAATACAGATATTTAACAGACATTCTTTGTATTAATCCCATCCTAACATATCACGAATACAATTAACTGATTGTTAGGATGAACCGAGGTAACTTTCAATATTTCTGAATCATTAATAATAAAGCATGATTTAAATTAGCCCCGAATTCTTTCATGAAATTACATAAATCAATTGCTACCACAAGGTCCCTAATTATTTGCATGAATAGTTAAAGCAGTTTGCTTCATCGACAGATATTTTTATCCGCAGCCTTTATATCATGGTTTAAATCCAGAGTTTTCCATCTCTATAAAGAGATCTTAAAAAACGAGAGGTTATACGAACGTTTATTTAATGCTGATAGAGTTTAATAATTCTCACTTGTGCTTCATGTTGACCATCTGCTTAGTTTTACTTGGTAAATACTACGCATATTTTAATGTAGTATTATTTATCCTGCACTGTTTCAAATAAATTATATTCAATATCTTAGACGAAATTTCAAGTTGAAGTTTCAGAAATAGCTTTGATATCAAGTTATGCTTATTTGAGAATCCAACGTTGAGTTATTTCCCATCTTTTTTGTTACTACGTGATTATTTTTATGACTCAATGTTGATAAATATTTAGAAATATCCTATATCCATGTGGTGGGTCGACCAGAAAGGTAATCAAGTCAATTCATCTTTTATAAACGAGTGTCCAGTCGGATCCTAAATTAGGCTTTCAAGCTAAATCGATGTCACGAAATTTCTCCGGGCCAGAATACTTCTCCTTACTCTCAGTAGATTCTTTTATAACCTCCGACATTCATCCTGTAAAGTCGAGGACGATTTCATTTCATGAAGGGGCTTTCAATATATCAATGGCATCCGCGCAAGAATACACAACATTTAATTTTAGAAAAATGAAGCACTCGCATTCGAAGGTTTAGAATGTATCAAGCTGATCTGCAGGATAACATCTTCTCGACCTGCCAAGGAATTTTATCAGAGTATCTATTTGTTATTTATGTTGTTTTCTATACTTTCACTCTTGTCAATAGAATCTTCCTAATGCGACAATCATTTTACTGCTCACAACAACACGTTTATTAAAGCGGTCCTCGTGAAATTAATGAAGTACAAGTCCTCGGCATTATTGCGAAATTCACATGATGATTTCTTATCATTTAGTCAGACTTGGAATGGGCAGGAAGTTGATTTCGAATATAAGGAAACGGTAAACATTCAATGTCAGAAGAATGTCGGATGCATTGCACTTAAAAAATTCATTCTGGAAGAAAATAAACGATTGGGTAACTTTTTTGGAGATATGAAAGCATAAAACATGAAATATTTAAATATGATCGACCATTTGACTTGTTTCGACGTATTTTATCTTACTGCCTATAGACCAGTGGAGACGACAGGTCAGAGTTTCTAAATATGCGAGGGTGAGTGTTCCGCTGAGATCCACCGGCGAATTATATGCACAAATGCTTTTAGATTCTAAAACTCTCGGCCTTTACTCTTCAAATTCAATCAGGATAAATAGTGCATCTTTACTTGGTTGAAGGTAGCACAACATCTCGCTAGATTCTTGTAAACCGTTCTTCGAAATAAGATGCTAGTAGAAAGTCCGTTTAGAAAAAGGTAAAAATTCTTTGAAAAAAAGAAAACAAGATAAAACTGTCACGAGGTTGAACCATAGCCCTCGATAAGAACCCGGGAAATAAGAAACTTACCCTTACTAGCTTTGTCTTTCTCAACCTCTAGATACCTCCTCCAAATTCCCGAGCTCTGTCACACCTTCTACGATTCTATGTTTTTCGCGCCTGTAAAACATTGCAGATACAAAATTGATCCGATAATTACACATAGTGCCTTATTTTTTCTGCTCTCCATGCAAACTTACTTTAGCACTATATACTCTGGTAGCACACCCTTCAAAGAAAAAAAAACGAATGACATTCATAATTTCTCAGGAACACTACCTCGACGCCGTTTCTAGAAATAAAACGCACCGTATTCTCTCAAGTTGAAGAAGAAATGCAAAAACAAGTCTGTTTAATAAATTTATCAAAAGTTGGAAGTGAACGCTCCATGATGTCAGTCATAGATAGAAACACGATTCAGTCGAGGAGAATTCTATTTTGTGATGGCTCTAAAATAATGGAGAAAGCTTATTGTATTTGCAAACGTAATTACCATTAAGAAACTATCAAAGTTGAATGTGAAAAATAGGTTACATGTAACATTATAGATAAAGCTTTGTGCTTGTACATTTGGTACTTTCTGCATTTTGGACCGTTTTGTAAGGGTCCCATGCTTGCGTCGGGCTGAGGCTGAAGAAACACTTGGTTCAACGTTTTTGATAGTAAAAATAAACTGATGCGAAGGAAATTTTAAGCAAAAATATAAAGTCAATCCTACGGACGGCAGACAGCCGTCTACATACATTGGACAACAAACTTTTAGCTCGACTTAGAAATTTTAATATCAACTCCGTAGGCAATTGTAAGTCCTACGAAGAAATTTTTCTTATTCTAATATCAACCCTTCTCCTTAATCAATACCCCTCAAGAAATAGAACGGTTTGTCGTGCTTGAGGTAACAATATCTCTTGCTATTCATGAAATTGAGCCAACACAGTGATCATAATAACGTGCATTGAAGTAAAAAATTGAGATCACATACCAACGAATTCGCCCAGACTCTTTGTCGCTCGGATATGTGAGTAAACAAGTTGTCACAGAATGACGCTGAAAAAGCGAGGATGAAAAACAAAAGTTAAAAATCAAATCAACTTGCGTTGTAAAGACTAAATGAATATCTTACATGATCGGACTGAAAGACGTCTATTCAAGACAGCGAAAAAGTGATACACACGAGGAATCAAGGGTTAGCAAATTTTCAGTGCAGCGGATAATTACAGAGAGGCGCAATATTCCAGGGAAGGCACACAAGAATGCATACAATAGACGCGTCTCTCAGTCTGTCACTTTCCACAGTGTTCCTTCTTGGCTAACTCTCGCTATTTCTTCACCTGCTACCCGTAGGCTACATTCTAAAGTCGTCCTATGCATACATTAGTGGTGTGGAAAAAGGTAAAAATCACCGTTTGTATCGTCGGTTCTGATGGCACACTTCACAAGAGCTCAGGCAAACATCTGTTTGGAAATTATAAAATAAAAACATGCTACCATCCCATAGACCATGACAAAGACAGTGCGTCCACTCAGTGAATGATAGATTTAGTTAAATATTTTCTCTAAAAACATTTAGATGCTTTAAAATTTTTATTATCCAATATTTGAGTGCACGCCAAATCAGATAATTCGGAAACCCAGAATAAGAACTCTACAGTAAAATGCATTACTCAATTGAAATCCTTGTTAAAAGTTAAGTTTTGAAAGCAGATCCAATATACAAGACTCAAATACTTGGCCTAAAAATCCCACACTCAGAATTTTGGATGATTGTTTTTTGAAAGAATGTTAGATTATTGTTTATCGACTCCAGGATGCGAATTCTATCTATTTTGTGTCAAGTGAATACTACCTTAAGGTCTTTGTCACCTAGTTAATACTCAGTATTCTCCACTCCTCTAAAGAAATTCGAGATTTTATGAGACATGGTGTTTCATTTTACACAAAAATATGAATCTGGAGGAAACTAAGTGATCGGAAAAACCAAGCGTACCAAGTCCTTTTATTAAGGTTAATCAGTGAATTATGTTTTAAACAAGAATAAACGGTATCCATATTTTTCACTATCAAGCACTGGACTGTTAACTAATGGAAAATCTCTCGAGATTAAATTATGGGATTATAATAATTTTTCTTAATTTTTGTTAAGGTCCGAGCATTGTACAATTGTTCATTGTGTTGCCCCTCAAAAGCACAATAAAAAACTGTGGAGCATGTTCAATGAATATAAAAGCTAACATCAGAGGATGTCAGCCAAGGATTGAAAGAACAACCCATTTAAAAAGTTCCACTGAGGAGTCTTGAAACTAAATTCGAAGATTCATTAAAGAATTTCCGTAATTGTAATTTGTGTTCTGTATTCAGACATAAAAAAGATTCTAATGCACGACAAAGTCTAAACAATGGTTTTAAGAATAAAAAAAGCACTCCCATATATCGTAGGTCAAGAAAAATAATTTACCACCGAAATAGATGCATTATTTTCTTCAATGCTCGTAAATTGTCGAGATATAGAAATAACCGCAAACAGTTTCATGTGTTAACACCAAATGATTTGAACACGTTGCATCGTTTTACACAAGCTTCGGAGAGAAAGATTTCAGAAGGCATAACATGCAAGAGAGGAAAATTTACCAGACCTAGAGGGCTTCGAAAGAGGAGTTTCCTTGGATATGTAAGGGAACAAACCCTTAAGACCCAATTGGAAAAGGCTGTTTTACAAACGAAGTTTGCTTCCACCATATTGACAAGAAAATTCAGCGAGGGAAATATCATACAAGACCAGAGTGTTGGGCGTCCACACAAAGAATTGCAAGAGGGATACAGCGGGAAAGTTTACGGGCAAGAAATCTTACAGAGCAGTGAAGAACAGGGAGGATTGCGATGGAGATGGACCGGTCGTGCTGTCAACCAAGTTGGTAGCTTTTCCAAGAAACAAGGCACCCGTGGATGTGGAAGGCTTCGCAAGCAAGACGAGCACCTGTCTCTCAGTTTTCACAGTTTTTCACCGGCTTGCTGGCGCTATCTCTTGTGTATCTTAAAGCAACCCTGCCTTGTAATTTTTTCTGAGCCAAGATTAGAAGCGGGGTTCGAGAGGACAACCTTCAGCTTTGTCGGTTTTCATGAATAAAGCGCGGTTGAACACTTTCCAAGGATCTCTTGTTGCCGAATATCCATTTTCAAAATTCTTAGTGGCTTGGTACTAGCGAGTCTCATCACTAGCTCAGCGTCCGCATATATGATCACGTCATCTCTATGTCAAAGTGAATTTTCAGCATCAAGATGAATAAAACATTGCGCATGAACCCAAAAAAAATACCAGAGAAATGTACAAAGCAGAACGCTTCCGCACATCTTTGGGTGCTCGTCTGAAGACCAAGCCAGACCCTACTGACATCCACGAGCTCCAGTTCTAAGTTTATTTTGAAACCCGATATCTGATCTGAATTACTCGTCAGGTGACATTGTTGTTCCGCTTCATTTCTCGTAACATCTCATATTATCCTTAGATGAACCGCCCATCAATAGACATCCGTGGGCGGCAACGAAGACCTTTCGTATTGCTAAGAGATGGTAATAAATGAGTGGGGACATCGTCGAAACGGATATAGAAAAATCAACAGAAAGTCCTGCTGGGATTGACAGTGTACAATTGGGAAAATGAAACCAAACTAGGCTGGAGTTTATGCAAACTGACTGCTGGGCAGAACAACTATTTAGGGCTTACCCTCACTTGTGCGAATGACAATGGTTTAACACCCTTTCCGTCTTCGAAAGAGGAAGGAGAAGGAAAGAGCTGACCAGCCGAGGGCAATGGGAATGGTAGATCAGCTGAAGGGGGATTGCGAAAACTTTCGTTCCACGGTGAGAAACTAGCGTTGAAGGGTAACGATAAACCTGGACTAGATAGAACAGGAGTAAAGATTTCGAGACTTCTTCGGAAAATAATTCCGACGCTCGAGAAGTAGACTTTATGTCTGTAGCTTCTTCACCTTCCCGCTTCCACACGCCATAGCCAAGGTGCAGCGATCTAAGCTGTTGCCAAGACAATTCCGAAAACCAATAAGACTGAATCCAAGCCACTGACAATCACTCAATATATATTAACAAGGTTTGCGCGACAGGAAGAATTCGTCATTGCACTACGTCATCTATCCATGACGTAATCAATCTGATGTCATTTGCTGTAGCACCACTCGTTCATTCAACTGAACGTCGACAGGCATCCAGGTGGGCCCCACCATACTTCCAAAAACTCTATTGTTACCTTAAAAAACATGTTTTCAATCTCGCTCATAAATTTATCTTACTCCACCAGACCATGGCTGTTCTATGGATCAGATAATGACTCATATAGCCGTCCTCAATGATGAGTGTGGACAATGTCCGGGAGGATGACTGTTGACGACAGGGGCGATGACTATTGATGACGATGTCTGATTTGTGATGACGATGGGACGACAACCATTGATAGGGGATGCCAACCATTGACGACAACCATTGATGGATGTCTGATTTGGATGATGATGACCGATGCAGATGTTGCCACAGAATTATGGGTCCTTTCATGGGGAGAGAGAGGGGAGGGGTTTAGGGAAGAAGGGGGTGTTTTTGAGGATGGGGCTCGGATCAACCAGAAGTATGACACCATTAAGCTCCTTGTTCCTGATCTGACCTAGGTCAACCTTTTTAATCTATATCTCTCTCTGCACTTCCTCTTGTCAACCATCTCAATCTGCAAATTCCATCAATATCTTCATTCTATATTCCGATAAGTCTCAATTGTTATGTTTATATCCTACTCTATATCCCTATTGGCATCTATATTCCATATCTATCTTCTCTATTCAAACTCTCTATGTATCATGTCTATGTCTCAGTTTATGTAAAAATATATCTCCACCTACATATAAATATCTTTCCCATGTCTACATTGCCCATCCCATGTTTATTTTAATAAGTCCCAAATTTCATGTGTAAATCATTCTTTATATTCCAATTGGCGACTCTACACCATCTCTATCTTCTCTATTCAAACTCTTTATACATCATGTTTCAATTTATGTAAATGCTTCCCCATGTCTACACTGGCCATGCCCATCCCCATTCATTATTCTGCGCGTCTCTATTGATCTCCCATATGCGCACCCTTCAGCTTGGGGCTTATTCATTTTCACTGGTGATAAGCCAAAAATAGGGGTGAATTTTGCAATTTTTAATCCCTTGTCGTTGTTGATTTTAGCTTACACTATAAAATTTATAAAACCTTAACATAAGATGCATAATGATAAGTAGAGGTATCGTCCAAGGGAAGCTATTAAGGAATTAAATTAATGATCTAGTTGAATAATTGGACCCTAATTAGAGTTAATTCAATCTTCAATGAAGATCAAATCTCACCCCAATCAGATGAAGAATTTAGAAAGGGGGGTAGAAGAGACGCGAAGAATAGAAGAAATAGGGAGCTCTAAATTGAATTATTTGATCCAATTAAAAGCATCAAAGGAGTCAAATAGAATGATTAAGAAGAAAATTTGATTTGGTTTTAGTTGGTTTTGCGGATTTGGTAACTCAAAATACACTAACTATTAAATTATAAAGGGAAATTTAATATATCCTAGAAATTAAACCTTTTTTTGTAATTTTCTTATTGTGCACTTGGAATAGCAAGGTAAATCTCACAATCTCTCCTCTCAATCCCAGAAAGGGCTTGTACATTTTGTCAAAGAAAATTTGATATAACTGATTAGGTTCACTTTCTCTCTCCAGATTTTTGTACCCTAATTGGAAGACTCTTCATGCCTGATTTAAATTTCAAATCAAAATCAAGAACATTTCAAAACCACATATCACTAAAATTCTATAAAAACTATTAGGCTCACTTTCTCTCTCTAGATTCCAGTGCCCTAATCCAAAGACTGATATTGCCTGATTTAAATTTCCAATCAACATAAAAATATATATTTCAAAACTAAATATCACTAAAATTAGATAAAACCAATTAGGTTCACTTTCTCTCTCTAAAATTTTGCGCCCTAATTCAAAGACTCTAAATGTCTAATTTAAATTTCTAATTAAAATTAAGAACACTTCAAAACCACATATCACTAAAATTTGATATAACTGATTAGGGTCACTTTCTCTCTCTAGATTTTGGTGCCCTAATCCAATGACTGATAATGCCTGATTTAAATTACCCATAAAAAAAACATTTAAAATTTTAATATCTCACTAAAAATATGAAATAACCGATTAGGTTCACTTTCTCTCTCTAGATTTTTTACCCTAATTGGAAGACTCTTCATGCCTGATATAAATTTCAAATCAAAATCAAGAACATTTCAAAACCACATACCACTAAAGATTGATATAACCGATCAGGGGCACTTTCTCTCTCTAGATTTTGGTGCCCTAATCCGAAGACTAATAATGCCTTTTTTAAATTGCCCATCAAATAAAAATAAATTTAAAATTTTAATCTCACTAAAATATGATATAACCGATTAGGTTCACTTTCTCTCTCTCTAGATTTTTGTACCATAATTGGAAAACTCTTCATGCATGATTTATATTTCAAATCAAAATAAAGAACATTTCAAAACCACATATCACTGAAATTCGATAAAAATGATTAGGCTCACTTTCTCTCTCTAGATTTCAAAGCCGTAATCCAGAGACTGGTATTGCCTGATTTAAATTTCTAATCAACATAAAAATATATATTTCAAAACTACATATCACCAAAATTTGATAAAACTGATTAGGCTCACTTTCTCTCTCTCAAATTTTGTGCCCTAATTCAAAGACTCGTAATGCCTGATTGAAATCTCTAATAAAAATTAACAAGATTTCAAAAGTACATTTCACTAAAACATGTTAAAACCGATTAGGCTCACTTTCTCTCTCTAGATTTCAGTGCCCTAATCCGAAGACTGATAATGCATGATTTAAATTGCTAATCCAAATAAAAATACATTTCAAATTTTAATATCCCCAAAATTTACTATAACCGATTACACTACATTTCTCTCTCTAGAATTTTGTGCCCTAATTCAAAGACTCTTCATGCCTGATTTAAATTGGCAATCACATTAAAAATACATTTAAAATTTAAATATCACTAAGATTTGATATAACCGATTAGGCTCACATTCTCTCTCTACAGTTTTGTACCCTGATTTAAATTTCAACTGAAAATCAAGAACATTTCAAAACCACATATCACTAAAATTTGATAAAAATGATTAGGCTCACTTTCTCTCTCTATATTTCAAAGCCCTAATCCAGAGACTGATATTGCCTGATTTAAATTTCTAATCAACATAAAAATATATTTCAAAACTACATATCACCGAAATTTGATAAAACTGATTAGGCTCACTTTCTCTCTCTCTCGAATTTTGTGCCATAATTCAAAGACTTTTAATATCTTATTTAAATCTCTAATAAAAATTAAGAACATTTCAAAAGCACATATCACTAAAACTTGTTCAAACCGATTAGACTCACTGTCTCTCTTTAGATTTCAGTGCCCTAATCCGAAGACTGATTATGCATGATTTAAATTGCCAATCCAAATAAAAATACATTTCAAATTTTAATATCACTAAAATTTAATGTAACCAGATAGGCCCACTTTATCTCTCTAGAATTATGTGCCCTTATTCAAACACTCTTAATGCCTGATTTAAATCTCTAATTAAAATTAAGAACATTTCAAAACCACATATCACTAAAATTTGTTAAAACCGATTAGGGTCACTTTCTCTCTTTAGATTTCGGTGCCTAGTCCAAAGATTGATAATGCATGATTTAAAAAGCCAATCCAAATAAAAATAAGTTTTAAATTTTAATATCACTAAAATTTGATACAACTGATTAGGCTCCCTTTCTCCCTCTAGATTTCAATGCCCTAATTGGAAGACTCTTAATGTTTGATTTAAATTGTCAATCAAAATTAAACTATATTTCGAAATTTAATATGACTAAAATTTATAAAAAATGATTAGGTCACTTTCTCTCTCTAGATTTCAGTGCCCTAAACCAATTTAAATTTCCAGATTTAAATTTCCAATAAAAATAAAACAATATATTTAAAACTAAATATGACTAAAATTTAATAAAACCAATAAGGCTCACTTTCTCTCTCTAGAATTTTGTGCACTTATTCAAAGACTCTTAATGCCTGATTTAAAATTTTAATTAAAATTAAAAAATTTCAAAATGACATATCACTAAAATTTATTAAAATCGATTACACTCACTTTCTCTTTTGGTGCCCTAATCCAAAGAATTATAATGCATGATTTCAATTACTAATCGAGATAAAAATATATTTCAAATTTTCATATCACAAAAATTTTATGTAACCGATTAGGTTCAATTTCCCTCTCTAGATTTCATAATGACTGATTTAAATTACCACTAAGATTTGATATAGTCGATTAGTTTCACTTTCTCTCTCTAAATTTTTGTATCCTAATTGGAAGACTCTGCATTCCTGATTTAAATTTCAAATCAAATTCATTAACATTTCAAAACCACATATCACTAAAATTTAATAAAAATGATTAGGCTCACTTTCTCTCTCTAGATTTTAGTGCCCTCATCTGAGGACTTATAATGCCTGATTTAAATGACCAATCTACATAAAAATATATATTTCAAAACTAAATATCACTAAAATTAGATAAAACCAATTAGGTTCACTTTCTCTCTCTAGAAATTTGTACCCTAATTCAAAGACTCTTAATGCCTCATTTATATCTCTAATAAAAATTAAGAATATTTCAAAACCACATATCATTAAAACTTATAAAAACCGATTCCGTTCACTTTCTCTCTCTAGATTTCGGTGCCCTTATTCGAAGACGAGTAATGCATGATTTAAAATGCTAATCCAAATAAAAATACATTTCAATTTGTAATATTGATGTAACCGATAAGGCTCACTTTCTCTCTTTAGAATAATGTGCCCTACTTCAAAGACTCTTAATGCATGCTTCAAATTTCTAATTAAAATTGAGAACATTTTCAAACCACATATCATTAAAACTTGTTAAAATTGATTAGGCTCACTTTATCTCTCTAGAATTTTGTGCCCTAATTCAAAGACTAATAATTTATGATTTAAAGAGCCAATTAGAATAAAAATACCTTTCAAATTTTAATATCACTAAAATTTGATGTAACCCATTAGGCTCACTTTGTCTCTCTAGATTTTTGTACCCTAATTGGAAGACCCTTCATGCCTGATATAAATTTCAAATCAAAATCAAGAACATTTCAAAACCACATATCACTAAAATTTGATAAAAATGATTAGGCTCACTTTCTCTCTTTAGATTTCAATTCCCATATTTGAAGACTTATAATGGCTGATTTCAATTTTCAATCAACATAAAAAATATATATTATAAAACTAAATATCACTAAAATTTGATAAAACCAATTGGTTCACCCTCTCTCTACAATTTTGTGCCTTAATTCAAAGACTCAATGCCTCATTTAAACCTCTAATTAAAATTAGGGTTAATAGCACGAAATGTCCCAAACTTTTTCCAAAATCTGAGTTATATCCCAAAATATTTTTTGGCACGGTATATCCCAAACACTCTAAGTGGACTCCGACATATCCCGGTTATGACGTGGAATCCACCGTGGCTGCCAGGTGGATTTCCGGCCAGATTTTGACCTGGGCGGAATCCACCTTGCAGCCACGGTGTATTCCACGTCATAACCGGGATTAACCCTTTTCTCTCTCTATCCTTGATCAAACCAAGTTGAGAGAGAGAGAGAGAGCGAGAGAGAGGCATTCTAGAGCGAGAGAGTGAGAGAGAGAGAGTGAGAGAGCGAGAGAGAGGCGTTCTAGAGAGAGAGACGTTCTAGAGAGAGAGAGAGGCGTTCAATGTCGATATTTGTTTTCCGATAAGAGAGAGAGAGAGAGAGGCGTTCTAGAGAGAGAGGCATTCAATATCGATATTTGTTTTTTGATAAGAGAGAGAGGCATTCTAGAGAGAGAGAGACGTTCTAGAGAGATCCGACTGAATCGAATCGCCCGCGAGAGAGAGGAGGCACAGAAACAGAGACATAGACAGAGAGAGAGGGGAAGGTGGAGAGAGAGAAAGAGAGTGAGAGGGGGGGGGGAGAGAAAGGGCGTCAGATTTTATGTGCTGTTTGTGGCAAAATTCTTGGCGGTTTCTTCTTTGTTGCGGGAGTTCCGCGATCCAGGGTTCGTTATGCTCGTCAGGGGCTTCCTTTTGTGTTTGTCATTGTTAGATCTAATAGCCGGCTTTGCTCAGTGAGAAACAGTCTGTATTGAATGTTGGATCTTGTGTATCAGTGAGGCTTGCTCATCTGGGGCATCTGATTATGTCGTAGTGGATTCCTTTTGGCTTGGACCGGGTTAGATCTAAATTTTGCATTTTCTCTCCCCACTCTCTTTCTCTCTTTCTTTTTGTTTTAATTCTTTAAAATGTAATTCTGTTTTTCTTCTTTTACATTCTAATTGAAACTTAGATTATGAGAGGGGGGGAGATACAAAGAGAGAGCGAGAGGGGAAGACAGAGACAGAGAGAGAGCGAGAGAGGAAGAAAGACAGAGTGAGAGTGGAAGAGAGAGACAGAGAAAGAAGGAGAGGGGAAGAGAGACAAAGAGAGAGCGAGAGGGGAAGACAGAGACAGAGAGAGAGCGAGAGAGGAAGAAAGACAGAGTGAGAGTGGAAGAGAGAGACAGAGAAAGAAGGAGAGGGGAAGAGAGACAAAGAGAGAGCGAGAGGGGAAGACAGAGACAGAGAGAGAGCGAGAGAGGAAGAAAGACAGAGAGTGAGAGTGGAAGAGAGAGACAAAGAGAATGAGAGGGGAAGAGAGACAAAGAGAGAGCCAGAGGGGAAGACAGAGACAGAGAGAGAGCGAGAGAGGAAGAAAGACAGAGAGTGAGAGTGGAAGAGAGAGACAAAGAGAATGAGAGGGGAAGAGAGACAAAGAGAGAGCCAGAGGGAAGACAGAGACAGAGAGAGAGCGAGAGAGGAACCATCTCCCCGTGGCCGTCCAGTCTGAGAACACGTTCATGAGCCCTTCAGTCTCTAGAGTCTGTGAGAAAGCATGGATCTTGGCAGCGCTGGTTGAAGATGAAGAAAGACCCACGCACAAGAGGACGAGAAGGGACACCGAGGAGGTGAAGTTTGGAGATCTCCAGTTGCTGTCATGGTAGAGTGGACTTCCCGATGAAGGGCTTGGTGGGAGAGTAGTGGGTTCAGATGGGCCAGAGGAATCGGCTATCTGGGGTCTTGTAGACGGGGGAGGGAAGAAGAGATTCGACGGAGAGAGGTGAGATTGAGAGTTCGGGTGAGGAAGACAGCCGATTGCCCTCGTCCAATTGGGGCCATCTTCCCTGCCATTGTCGCTCCGGAGCCAGGCTCGATCAGCTTGTATGTACCACTTGCCATTTTTCATCAGCAGAGCCGACTAGGGTTTAGTTGAGAGTGGTGTTGAGAGATCAGGGATCGGACTGATATTATCACTCACTCACTCACTCTCTCTCTCTCTCTCTCTCTCTCTCTCTCTCTCTCTCTCTCTCTCTCTCTCTCAACTAGGTTTGATCGAGGATAGAGAGAGAAAAGGGTTAATCCCGGTTATGACGTGGAATCCACCGTGGGTGCCAGGTGGATTCCGCCTAGGTCAAAATCTGGCCGGAAATCCACCTGGCAGCCATAGTGGATTCCACGTCATAACCGGGATATGTCGGAGTCCACTTAGAGAGTTTGGGATATACCGTGCCAAAAAATAGTTTGGGACATTTCGTGCTATTAACCCTTAAAATGAAGAATATTTCAAAACCACATATCACTAAAACATGTAAAAACCGATTACGCTCACTTTCTTTCTCTAGACTTCGGTGCCCTAATTCGAAGACGAATAATGCATGACTTCATATGCCAAGCCAAATAAAAATACATTAAAATTTTTAATATAATCAAAAATTGATATAACCGATAAGGGTCACTTTCTCTCTTAGAATAATGTGCCCTACTTCAAAGACTCTTAATGCTTGATTAAAATTTCTAATTAAAATTGAGAACATTTTTAAACCACATATCATTAAAACTTGTTAAAATTGATTAGGCTTACTTTCTGTTTCTAGGTTTTAGTGCCCTAGTCCAAAGACTGATTTAAAGTCCCAATCCAAATAAAAATACATTCCAAACTTTAATGTCACTAAAATATGATATAACTTATTAGGCTCACTTTCTCTCTCTAGATTTCTATACCCTAATTAAAAGACTCTTAGTGGCTGATTTAAATTGCGAATCAAAATAAAAATACATTTAAAATTTTAATATCGCTAAAATTTGATATAACCCATTAGGTTCACTTTCTCTCTCTAGATTTTTGTACCCTATGTAGAAGACTCTTCATGCCTGATTTAAATTTCAAATCAAAATCAAGAACATTTCAAAACCACATATCCATAAATTTGATTAAAACAATTAGGCTCACTTTCTCTCTCTAGATCTGGTGCCCTAATCTGAAGACATATAATGCCTGATTTAAATTTCCAATCAACATAAAAAAATATATTTCAAAACAAAATATAAGTAAGATTTGATAAACCCCTTTAGGCTCACTTTCTCTCTCTAGAATAATGTTCCCTTAATTCAAAGACTCCTAATGCCTGATTTGAATTTCTAATTAAAATCAAGAAGATTTCAAAACCACATATCACTAAAACTTGTTAATACCCATTAGGCTTACTTACTCTCTCTAGATTTTGATACCTAATCCAAAGACTGATAATGCATGATTTAAATTCCTAATGCAAATAAAAATACATTTCAAATTTTAATATCACTAAAATTTGATGTAACTAATTCGGCTCACTTTCTCTCTCTAGATTTCACTGCCGTAATATCAAGAATGATAATGCATGATTTAAATTGCCAAATCCAAATAAAAATACATTTCAAATTTAAACATCACTAAAATTTGATGTAACCAATTAGGCTCACTTTCTCTCTTTAGAGTTTTGTATCCTAATTGGAAGACTCTTCATGCCTGATTTAAATTTCAAATCAAAATCAAGAACATTTCAAAACCACATATCCATAAATTTGATTAAAACAATTAGGCTCACTTTCTCTCTCTAGATCTGAGTGCCCTAATCTGAAGACTGATATTGCCTGATCTAAATATCCAATCAAAATTAAAATATACATTTCCAACTAAATATAACTAAAATTTGATAAAACTGATTAGTCTCACTTTCTCTCTCTATAATTTTTAACCATAATTTAAAGACAATTAATGCCTGTTATACATTTCTAATTAAAATGAAAAACATTTCAAAACCACAGATTACTAAAACTTGTTAAAATCGATTAGGCTCACTTTCTATCTCTAGATTTTGGTGCCCTAATCTGAAGACTGATAATGCAAGATTTAAATTGCCAATCCAGCTAAAAATATATTTCAAATTTTAATATCAGTAAAAATTGATGTAACCGATAATGCTCACTTTCTCTCTCTAGATTTTTGTACCCTAATTGGAAGACTTTCATGCCTGATTTAAATTTCAAATCAAAATCAAGAACATTTCAAAACCACATATCACTAAAATTTGATAAAACCAATTAGGCTCATTTTCTCTCTCTAGATTTCAATGCCCTAATTCGAAGACTTATAATGCACGATTTAAATTGCCAATCCAAATAAAAATAAATTTCAACTTTTAATATCACCGAAATTTGATGTAACCAGATAGGCTCACTTTCTCTCTCTAGAATTTTGTGCCCTAAATTAAAGACTCTTAATGACTGATTTAAATCTCTAACTAAAATTTAGAACATTTCAAAACCACAAATCACTTAAACTAGTTAAAACCGATTAGGCTCACTTTCTGTCTCTAGAATTTTGTGCCCTAATTCAAAGATTGATAAACCATGATTTAAAGAGCCAGTAAGAATAAAAATACACATTTCAAATTTTAATATCATTTAGATTTGATATAACTGATTAGGTTCACTTTCTCTCTGTAGATTTTTGTACCCTACTTGGAAGACTCTTCATGCCTGATTTAAATTTCAAATAAAAATCAAGAAAATTTTAAAACCACATATCACTAAAATTTGATATGTCGATTAGGCTCACTCTCTCTCTCTAGATTTTAGTGCCCTAATCTGAAGACCGATAATGCATGATTTAAGTTGCCAATCCAAATAAAAATCCATTACAAATTTTAATATCACTAATATTTGATGTAACCGATTAGGCTCACTTAGTCTCTCTGGATTTTTGTGCCCTAATTTAAAGACTCTTAATGCCTGATTGAAATTTTAAATCAAAACCAAGAACATTTCAAAACCACATATCACTAAAATTTGATGTAACCGAGTAGGCTCACTGTCTGTCTTTAGATTTTTGTACCTTAATTGGATGACACTTCATGCCTGATTTAAGTTTCAAGTCAAAATCAAGAACATTTTAAAACCACATATCACTAAAATTTGATAAAACCAATTAGGCTCACTTTCCCTCTCTAGATTTCAGTGCCCTAATACGAAGACTAATAATGCATGATTTGAATTGCCAATCCAAATCAAAGTATATTTCAAATTTTAATATCACTAAAATTTGATAAAATCGATTAGGTTCACTTTCTCTCGCTAGAATTTTGTGCCCTAATTCAAAGACTCTTAATGCTTGATTTAAATCTCTAATTAAAATTAAGAACATTTCAAAACCACATATCACTAAAACTTCTTAAAAATGATTAGACTCACTTTCTCTCCCAACATTTTAGTACCCTATTTAAAAGACTCAGAATCTATGTTTTAAAGAGCTAGTCCAAATAAAAATACATTTCAAATTTTAATATCTCTAAAATTTGATGTAACTGATTAGGATCAGTTTCTCTCTCTAGATTTTTGTACCCTAATGGAAGACTTTTCATGCCTGTTTTAAATTTTAAATCAAAATCAAGAATATTTCAAAACCACATATCACTAAAATTTGATAAAACCGATTAGGCTTACTTTCTCTCTCTAGATTTCTGTGCCCTAATCCGAAGACTGATAATGCATGATTTAGATTGCTAATCCAAATAAAAATACATTTCAAATTTTAATATCACTAAAATTTGATGTAACTGATTAAGCCCACTTTCTCTCTCTAGATTTTGGTGCCCTAATCCGAAGACTGATAATTCATTATTTAAAGAGCCAATTAGAATAAAAATACATTAAAATTTTGAGATCACTTAAATTTGATGTAACCGAATAGGCTGACTTTCTCCCTCTAGATTTTTGTACCCTAATGGAAGACTCTTGATGTCGGACATCGCCCGATCGATATCAAGTATGATGGCTCGGTCCTGATAAGGGATAATGGTATCGAACGTCAACGGTGTTGTCGTCTGACGGATGCAACCCTACGGGTTATGTAACTATGACGTGATGAATGGGTGTCCTACATGTCGTACGTGCAGGCTCCGACTCGAGGGAGGCGCCGAGCTCCAAGCTTGGACAGGTCGTCGGGTGATGGCGACGGTGGCCTCTCGAACCTCGTCGGAGCGACGAAGGTGTCTACGGCCGAATGGAATCTATATGTAGGGCTCGCACGTAACGGACGGTCTCGTCTGTATCAGTAAGACACTCAGAATCGTTAGTAGTTTGCTCTCAATACCTCTCAATACCTCTGCAAGGAGTAAGTAAACAAGAGTCAGGAGAGGACGGCGTTCCTTGTCGGGGGGCTGGTGGTATAGAATTCGATGACAATCAGCGGCAGTCAGAGCAGAAGTGGTAGAGAGTCGCCGGAGAGATCACAGCGGCTCGACGAGCAAAGGGTGTTGCCGGAGCTACTGATAAAGGTCAGTGGAAGAGGGTTCATAGTCGGGGCCGAGAGAAATCGTCTCAAGCATAATTCTGAGCTCTGGCGCACCCCTTTGGATGACTGGCGCAAGCAGATTCAGGTAGGCAATGTGAGAAGCGATGTTCGGCACTTTGGCAGCACGCAGGATTATTCACAAGCGGCGATCGATAGTAGACGGTAAACAATCTGGACACGGTGGATCACCGTTCTATCGGCGGGTACTTCAGGAGTTTTGGCGGTGGACTGAAGTCGAACCAACATGGCAGTGGGCCAGATGGCTGGTGTCGATTGAGCTTCTACGGTGTTCTACAGTGGGAATTGTTGACAATGGGCATTCCTCTCCATGGGCGAGGGGGAGGGGCCTTCGAGCAGGCTCAAGAACCTCGTCCGATGGAAAATTGCTTGTTCCCTCAATTGGATCGATCGACGTTTTGGGATTCCGATCGGTCGAAGGGCTCGTCCAGCTTGCCGGGGTGCCCCTCAGGGGACGTCCTTTGCTCAAGGGGGGTGCGTTTGGAGTTGACCCCGCAGCGGATAAACTGGCCCCTTGAGAATTTTCCAGTTCCCGTTCTTTGGCATCCGTCGGGAGATCGGGCACACCGGGAATGACTATGCGGGGGCAGGGAGGAGGACGGCCATGGCAATAGTATTGCCGAGAATCGTCCAGTCTTCCCCTAGAATATCACGCATCCAATGATTGACCGGAATTTTGTCCATGCGGTGGAGTGGCCGGGCGAGGGGGGAGAACTCCGCCGTGAGAATTGGCCGCCCAGAAGGAATGGACGTCAATACTCCAATCAGAGCAAAATTGTGGGGGGTAGGGAAGCGTTCTCTTTAACGAGGAAGGGAGACCAGACAAAAATCAAACGTAAACGTCTCAATTGCTCCTGGTCTAAGGGGGCACGGGCACCCCCCTCTCCCCTTATAAAGGGGAAGAGGTCAATGGGCCCTCCCCCCTTAGTGGGTCAACAAAATAACAAGAGGGTCCATAAAGTGGGCCCTTATAAACTGGGCCCCCATTGCACATAGAAAAGGGGGGGGGGGGATTTAAAACAAAATGAAATAGGAAAAGGGGGCAAAGGAAGGCCCCTTTCCCTTGATGATAAAACGATGGACAGATGAAACACGTTGCGAACACGACGAAAACACAACGACGAGAATGGGAAAACGAAACACAAAACACGACAAAGGACGAGGAAAAAAAAACGTGATAATTCGAGCAATTTCACCGGATCTTCGGCGACGGTGTCAGGCAGCGTGGACGACGTCGTCGACGATCTTTAATGGCATGCGCCATCAACTCTTCATGCCTGTTTTAAATTTTAAACCAAAATCAAGAACTATTCAAAAGCACATATCACTAAAATTTGATAAAACGGATTAGGCTCACTTTCTTTCTCTAGATTTCAGTGCCCTAATCTGAAGACTGATAATGCATGATATAAATTGCCAATCCAAATAAAAATACATTTCAAATTTTAATATCACTAAAGTTTGATGTAACTGATTAGGCTTACTTTCTCACTCTAGAATATTGTGCCCTAATTCAAAGAGTCTTCATGCATAATTTAATCTCTAATTAAAATTAATAACATTTCAAAACCACATATCACTAAAAATTCTTAAAACCGATTAGGCTCACTTTCTCTCTCTCTCTCTCTCTCTAGATTTCGATGCCCTAATCCGATGACTGATATTCCATGATTAAAATTGCCAATCCAAATAAAAATACATTTCAAATGTTAAGATCACAAAAATTTGATGAAACCATTAGGCTCACTTTCTCTCTTTAGATTTTTGTACTTTAAGTGAAAGACTTTACATGTCTGATTTAAATATCTAATAAAAATTAGGTACATTTCAAAACCACATATCACTAAAACTTGTTACAACTGATTAGGCTCACTTTCTCTGTCTAGATTTTGGTGCCCTAATCTGAAGACTGATAATCCGTGATTTAAAGAGCCCATCCAAATAAAAATACATTATAAATATTAATATCACTAAGATTTCATGTAATCGATTAGGCTTACGTTCTCTCTCTCTATTTTTGTACCCTAATTGGCAGACTCTTCATAACTGATTTAAATCTCTAATTAAAATTAAGCACATTTCAAAGCCACCTATTACTAAAACTTGTTAAAACCGATTACACTCGCTTTTTCTCTCTAGAATTTGGTGCATAATGCGAAGACAGATAATGCATGATTTAAATTGTCAATCCAAATAAAAATACATTTCAAATTTTAATATCACTAAAATTTGATGCAAACCATTAGGCTCACTTTCGCTCTTTAGATTTTTTGTACCTTAATTGAAAAACTCTTCATGCTTGATTTAAATTTCAAATCAAAATCAAGAAAAGTTTAAAACCACATATCACTAAATTTTGATAAAACCGATTAGGCTCACTTTCACTCTCTAGAATTTTGTGCCCTAACTCAAAGACTCTGACATCTAGATTTAAATGGCTAATCAAACTTAAAAATAAATTAAAAATTTTGATATCACTAAAACATGATATAACTGATTAGGTTCACTTTCAGTCTCTAGATTTTTTAAACTTCATGCCTGATTTAAACTTCTAATTGAAATAAAGAACGTTTCAAAACTACAGATCACTAAAATTTGATAAAACTAATTTGGGTCACTTTCTCTCTCCAGAATTTTTTACCCTAATTTAAAGACTTTTAATGCCCGATTTAAATGGCCCATCAAAATAAAATTGCAGTTAAAATTTTGATATCACTAAAATTTAATATAACTGATTGGGTTCACTTTTTCTCTCTACATTTTTGTACCCTAATTGGAAGACTCTTCATGCCTGATTTAAATTTCTAACTAAAATCAAGAAAGTTTCAAAAGCACATATCACTGAAATTTGATAAACCTGATTAGCCTCACTTTCTCTCTCCAGAATTTTTTTCCCTAACTGAAAGACTCTTAATGCCTGATTTAAATGGCCAATCAGGATAAAATGACATTTAAATTTTGGTATCACTAAAATTTGATGTAACAGATTAGGTTTACTTTTTTCTCTCTAGATTTTTGGACCATAATTAGAAGACTCTTCATGTCTGATTTAAATTTCTTATTAAAATCAACAACGTTTAAAAACCACATATCGCTAAAATTTTATACAACGAATAAGGCTTACTTTTTCCCAGTAGAATTTTTTGCCCTAACTCAAAGACTCCTAATGCCTAATTATAATAGCCAATCAAAATAAAAGTACACTTAAAATTTTGATATCACTAAAATTTTATATAACCGATTAGGTTCACTTATCCTCTCTAGATTTTTGTATCCTAATTGATAGACTCTTCATGCATGA
The DNA here is from genome assembly GCF_029677425.1 of Wolffia australiana. NCBI lineage: Eukaryota > Viridiplantae > Streptophyta > Magnoliopsida > Alismatales > Araceae > Wolffia > Wolffia australiana. Next base: position 8,762,459 of record NC_135841.1, on the reverse strand, counting down.
CTTAAATTTCTAATTAAAATAAAGAAAGTTTCAAAATCACATATCGCTAAAATTTAATAAAACCGATTAGGCTCACTTTCTCTCTCCAGGATTTTGTGCCTTAACTAAAAGACTCTTAATGCCTGATGTAAAAGGCCAATTAAAATTAAATTACATTTAAAATTTTGATATCACTAAAATTTGATATAACAGATTAAGTTTACATTCTCTCTCCAGATTTTTGGACTTTAATTAGGAGACTATGCATGCCTGATTTAAATTTCTAATTAAAATCAACAACGTTTCAAAACAGTATATCTCCAAAATTTGATAAAACTGATTAGGCTCACTTTCTCTATAAAATTGCAGTCAAATATTTATTATTGCTAAAATTTGATATAACCAATTATGCTCACATCCTTTCCCTACATTTTTGTACCCTAATGGAAGACTCTTCATGCCTGTTTTAAATTTAAAATCAAAATCAAGAACATTTCAAAACCACATCTCCCTAAAATATGATAAAACCGATTACGCTCACTTCCTTTCTCTAGAATTGTGTGCCCTAATTCAAAGACACTTAGTTCCTGATATAAATGGCCAATCAAAATTAAAAATTCATTTAAAATTTTGATATCAATAAAATTTGATATAACTGATTAGGTTCACTTTCTCTCTCTAGATTTATGTACCCTTATTTGATTTAAATGGCCAATCAAATAAAAATACATTTAAAATTTTGATATTTCAAAATTTTGTCATAACCCATTAGGTTCACTTTTTCTCTCTATAATTTTGTACCCTAAATGGAAGAGTCCTCATGCCTGCTTTAAATTTCTAACTAAAATGAAGAACGTTTCAACGCCACACATCAATAAAATTTGATAAAACTGATTAGGCTCACTTTCTCTCTCCAGAATGTTGTGCCCTTACTCAAAGACTCTTAATGCCTGGTTTAAATGGCCAATCAAAATAAAATTACATTTAAAGTTTCGATATCACTAAAATCTGATGTAACAGATTAAGCTCACTTTCCCTCTCTAGATTTTGGTGCCCTAAGCCGAAGACTGATAATTGATGACTTAAAGAGCCAATTACAATAAAAAACACTAAATATTTTAATATCATGTAAATTTGATGTAACCGATTAGGCTCACTTTGTCTCTCTAGATTTTTGTACCTTAATGGAAGACTCTTCATGCCTGTTTTAAATTTAAAATCAAAATGAAGAACATTTCAAAACCACATATCCCTAAAACTTGATAAAACCGATTACGCTCACTTCCTTTCTCTAGAATTCTGTGCCCTAATTCAAAGACTCTTAGTTCCTTTCTCTAGAATTCTGTAACCGATTAGGTTCACTTTCTTTCTCTAGAAGACTTTACATGTCTGATTTAAATCTCTAATAATAATCAAGTACATTACAGAACCACATATCAGTAAAATTTGATAAAACTGATTAGGTTCACTTTCTCTCTCCAGAATTTTGTGCCCAAACTCAAAGACTCTTGAGTACCTGATTTTAATGGCCAATCAAAATAAAATTACATTTAAAATTTTAATATTACTAAATTTTGATATAACCGATTAGGTTTGTTTTCTCTCTCTAGAGTTTTGTACCCTAATTAGAAGACTTTAATGCCTGATTTAAATTTATTATGAAAATCTACAATGTTTCAAAACCACATATCGCTAAATTTATTTTCTCCCCCTAGAACTTTGTGCGTTAATTAAAACACTCTATATGCTGATTTAAATGGCCAATCAAAATAAAATTTCATTTAAAATATTGATATCACTAAAATTTGATATAACTGATTTGGTTCACTTTCTCAGTCTAGATTTTTGTACCCTAATTGCAAGACTCTTCATGCGTGATTTAAATTTCTAATTAAAATCAATAACATTTTAGAACCGCATATCTCTAAAAAATTTTATATTAAATTTGGCTCACTTTCTCTCTCCAGAATTTTGTGCCCTAATTCAAAAACTTTTAATGCCTAATTTAAATGGCCAAATAAAATAAAAATACATTTAAAAATTTCATATCACCAAAATTTGATATAACAGATTAGGTTTACTTTCTCTCTCCAGATTTTATATCCTAATTAGAAGACTCTTCATGCCTGATCGAAATTCTAATTAATATCAACAATGTTTCAAAACACATATCACTAAAATTTGATAAAACTGATTAGGTTCACTTTCTCTGTCCAAAAGTTTGTTCCCTAGTTCAAAGATTCTTAATGCCGGATTTAAATGGCCAATCAAAATTAAATTACATTTAAAATTTTGATATCACAAAATTTTGAAATAACCGATTAGGTTCCCTTTCTCTCTCTAGATTTTTGTTCCCTAATTGGAAGACTTTAATGCCTGATTTAAATTTACTATGAAAATCTACAACGTTTCAGAACCTTATATCATTAAATTTGATAAAACCGATTAGGCTTAGTTTTTCCCGCTAGAATTTTGTGCCCTAACTCAAAGACTCTTAATGCCTAATTGAAATAGCCAATCAAAATAAAAATACACTTAAAATTTTGATATCACTAAAGTTTACTATGACCGTTTAGGTTCATTTTCCCTCTCTAGATTTTTGTACCTTAATTGGAAAACTCTTCATGCATGACTTAAATTTCTAATTCAAATAAAGAACATTTCAAAACAACATATCGCTAATTTTTTTCTAAAACCAATTAGGCTCACTTTCTCTCTCTATAATTTTGTGCTCTAATTCAAATACTATCAAAATAAAAATACACTTAAAATTTTGATATCACTAAAGTTTACTATGACCGTTTAGGTTCATTTTCTCTCTCTAGATTTTTGTTCCCTAATTGGAAGACTTTAATGCCTGATTTAAATTTACTATGAAAATCTACAACGTTTCAGAACCTTATATCATTAAATTTGATAAAACCGATTAGGCTTAGTTTTTCCCGCTAGAATTTTGTGCCCTAACTCAAAGACTCTTAATGCCTAATTGAAATAGCCAATCAAAATAAAATTACATTAAAAATTTTGAGATCACTATAATTTGATTTAACAGATTAGGTTTACTTTCTCTCTCTAGATTTTTATACCCCAATTAGAAGACTCTTCATGCCTGATTTAAATTTCTAACTAAAATCAAATACGTTATAAAACCACATATAACAAAAGTTTAATGAAACCAATTAGCCTCACTTTCTCTCTCCAGAAATTTGTGCCCTAACTGAAAGACTCTTAATGCCTCATTTAAATGGCAAATCAAAATAAAATTAGATTTAACATTTTGATATTATTAAAGTTTGATGTAAAAGATTAGGTTTACTTTTTCTCTCTAGATTTTTGGACCCTAATTAGAAGACTCTTTATGCCTGATTTAAATTTCTAATTAAAATCAACAATGTTTCAAAACCGCATATCACTAAAATTTGATAAAACTGATTAGGATCACATTGTCTCGCAAATTGAAACACTCGAAATGCCTGATTTAAATATCCAATAAAAATAAAAATACATTTAAATTTTGATATCACGAAAATTTGATATAACCGATTAGGTTCACTTTTTCTCTTTAGATTTTTGTGCACTTATTGAAAGACTCTTCATTCCTGATTTAAATTTCTAATTAAAATCAAAAAAATTTCAAAACCACATATCACTAAAATTTGATAAAACCAATTTGGCTCACTTCCTCTCTCCATTATTTTGTTCCCTGATTCATAGACTTTTAATGCCTCATTTAAATGGCCAATCAAAATAAAAATACATTAAAAATTTTGATATCACAAAAATTTAATGTAACCGATTAGGTTCACTTTCTCACTCTAGATTTTTTTACCCTAATTGAAAGACTCTTCATGCCAGATTCAAATTCCTAATTAAATTAAGAACGTTTCAAAACCACAAATCACTAAAATTTGATAAAACCGATTTGGCTCACTTTCTCTCTACAGAGTTTTGTGCCCTAATTCATAAACTCTTAATGCCTGATTCAAATGGCCAATCAACATAAAAATACATGTAAAAATATGATATCACTAAAATTTGATATAACCGATTAGGTTCACTTTTTCTCTCTCGATTTTGGTAGCCTAATTGAAAGACTCTTCATGCCTGATTTCAATTTCTAATTAAAATAAAAAATATTTCAAAACCACATATCACTAAAATTTAATAAAACCAATTTTGCTCACTTTCTCTCTCTAGAATTTTGTGCCCTAATTTAAACACTATTAATTCTTGTTTTAAATGGCCAATCAAAATAAAAATACATGGACCGGAACCGAACCAAAGTTTAGGTTAGGTTTCGGTTTTTGCTGAAAACCCAGACCAGACGAGGACCGTCAAATCCTACTCACAACTATGGCTAAAACCAATTTGTGTGTCATGTGTCCATCCGGACAAGTCATGACGAGATGGATATTTTTTTACATGTTTCAATATACATTTGTTACTTTAAGACTAGTTATTTTGATACAAAGTTAGTTGAAAGGAAGAACTTGTTATTATTTAATATTTCTCTTGTAATGAAGTAGTCTTATTTTTAGTAAGATAGTCATCAGTAAATGCCACGAAGGCAGCCATCGAGAAATGTGAGGAGAGTAATAATTATGAGTCCCATTTTTTAATATCACAAATACAATAACAGACTGTTTATAATAACACATGATTTAAAACTATTTATTATCATTTGAAGCCCGAGTACATTCACGAACTCACATGAATCAAATGCTATTGCAAGGACACTAATCATTTGCATCATCATTTAAACCACTTCGCTTCATTAAAAAATATGTTTATCCTCAGCATATACATCATTTATTGAAATTCAGGGTTTTCCATCTCTTCAGAGTCAGATCTTCAAAACTAGAATTATTTCAAAATTTACCTAATGCATCTAGAATTTAAATTATTCTCACGTTTGCTTCATGTTGGCCTCCTGCTTAATTTATTTTGTATGTTCTGCACACATTTTAACATTTTAGTGATTATCCTGCAGTGGTTCAAATAAATTATTATCAAATATTTTGGTCGATATCTCAAGCTGAAGTTGGAGAAATCATTTAGATATCAAGATAAGCCTCATTTGATAATCCAACAGTTAGTTTTTTACCATCATTTTTGTTACCAAGTTTTTCCTTTGATGATTTAAAGTTGATAATTTTTGTCAATGTATCCTATATACATCTGGTGGGTCGACCAAAAGGGTAACCAATTCAATGGTTTTAAAAAACATATGCAGAATGATCGGAAAATAGAACTAAAAGCTAAATCAATGAAAAGAAACCTCTCTAGCCCAACACTACAATTTTACACCTTCCGACATTCATTTTGATAAGTAGATGACGATTTCATTTCATGGAGGCGCTTTCAGTATACCATGGGGATATTCGTAAGAAGATACAACTTTTGATTGAAGAGAAATGGAGAACTCTCATTCATGGGTTTAAAATGTATCAACCTGATCTGCATGATTACATCTTCTTGTCCGACCAAGAAATTTGAACAGAGTATCTATTTGTTATTTTTGTTTTTTTTGTATGTAATATAAAGATACATGTTCTTATTTGATTTATATACTATCGCTCTTATCAATATAATCTTCATAACACATTCTAATTTCCACATTTGCATCAATCTAACTTTACTGTAATCATTTATGTAAGAATGGCAGAAAAAGTAAATAAATAATTTTTTTTTTTGTAAATGGAAAACATGATGCATTTCTCAACAATGGACTTTGTTACTTGCTTCCATGACCACGCACCATCTGCAGAGGTGACACCACTATCGCAGAGATGTTCTGTGTTATGACACGTTGGCAGCATCAACTTCGGACCCAATATCTGAGCATCATTTAAAATTAGATTTGATTTCTATTTACCTCCAAGGCCTAAAAATAGGCCCATGATGGCCCATGGTGATTATATTGAAAATTGAAGTTTTCTTCTAAAGAAATTGTCCTAGTTTTCTCTCCTTCGTCGCCGCAGCTGCCACCACTATTCCCACCGCTGCCACTATTGAGAGGAGGCTGTCCTCCACTACGCCTTGGTCTGATCGCAAGCCCCCCCACGCCCAAACATTTTTAGCATACCACCGCTGTTGTCTGTTGTGCGCAACCGCATCCGTCGTGGTGTGCCGCATGCAACCGCCTGCTTCGTCGCCACCGCGTGCAGCTGCATGCATCATCACCCACCTGCGCCATCCCCCGTCGTGCACAACTAGGTGAGTTGTCGTCCGCCACATGCAGCCGCCTGCATCATCATCCGCTTGCGCCATCACCCATCGCGCACAACTGGGTGAGTTGTTGTCCGCCACGTGCAACTGTTCGGGTCATTGCCTGCCACGCGCAACCGCACCCGTCATCACCCCCTATGTACAACCACCTGTGCTGACACCCACTGCGCACAGCTGCCCGCCCACGTGACCGCCCACCCACGCAATCGTTGTGCGCTGCTGCCCTACCCTGCACCCGTTGCACGCAACTGCCCAGCCCCCACGACCGCTTGCGTAGCCACCACTCGTCAGCCCTACAATTGGATCTGCGTCCACCTTGTCAAAGTGCACATATACTCGCCCCCACCATCAACACGCTGACACCTTTCCGCATCGCCCCTTTGCACAACGCCCGTGCCAAAGGTCCATTTGTTCCTCTTTGGTTTTGGCATTACTTCCTCTATTGTTTCTCATGTATTTTCCACAGCCGTTGGACTTAGTATAATAGGTTTGTGTCTTTTCGTAATCAACCGGAATATTGAATTTGGAGCTTTGCTTTCACCGCGGTGGTTGTAAGACAGTCCTCCCTCCTAGGCCAAGGAAAGGGGCTGCACCATCAACATTTCTTGCTGGATTGAAATGATTGACAATTGATCGTGTTGATTTGTAGACTGTTTTATACATCATTAGTTGATCCTTGTTATATATCCTACCCGCGTCAGTCCTAGTAGTTTTGCATCAAGGCGTGGTAGGGAACATGAGAGAAAGTAAAGATATGATTTTTTTTAAATGGCGAACTTGATGCATTTCTCAATAATGGACTTTGTAAATTGCTCCCGCAAACGATGATGGTGATTTGTTTTTCAGCCTAACAGCAGGTTAACGTTCAACATTGCATTTATTATTATATATTCAACATGCTTAACTTGACCATGGAGTCCCCCTCTAAACATAAACTGCAAATGATCAGTTTCTGAGTAACTGCACAGTTCAAATAATGTCGGATGCATCATACTTCAAAAGTTGATTCTTGATCAAACTAAACTACTAGGGTAACTTCTGCGAAGAACAGAAAACACAAAACATGAGATTTTAAGTATGCACTGCCATTTGATATCTTTTGACATATTAAACGAAAGTCAGTGTTTGTAAATTTGCGATAGCCAGTTTACCGCCGAGACACTGCAGAGAAATAGATGTACTAAAGCATTCAAATTCTATAGTTGTTAGACTTTACTCTTGAAAATTGAATCAGGATATGTAGTACAGTTTTACTTTCTTGACAGTACCACAACATCTCACTGGATTCTACTAACCCTTTTCTCAAAAAATAAGATGCAAATAGAATCTCCCTTTTGAACAAGGTAAAATGATGTAAAACGACGACGACCGGGATCGATTGGCGCGTTTCACGTCACAGGGATATGATGCGAATGTAAGGGATGTAAGCCGAATGATGAGAAAATACGAATGAGCAGATAAGGACTTGACGGATAGCGACGTCGGCCGTACCGATCAACGAGAGAGGAGTGATCCTAAGATCAAACTACCAATGACCCGCTGGACCTACTAGACGTCTACTAAGTGAGGGGCGTCTAACAGCCCTGGAGCGTTCGGTGTCCAAGTCGGATGACAATCTGTCTACCACAAGAATCCCTACGCTGGACAAAGTGGCTAGTCCTATCCGATGATGTTCGAGAATATCATGGTAGCGAACGCGATAGGGGAAGACGAGACTGTCGAAGATAATAATACTAGAGTTTATGGAGGGGAGACGAGACTGACCTTTCTATCGCTTAGTCCAAGGCGTCCAAGTCGTCGAGCGGATGAGTGTCGTTGACGAGGACGAAACTGGGTGCAGACGGTGCGGTCGTAACTACCAGCAGAGAGCTGAGTCCACGGGTGGCGTGCAGCAAGAGTCGGAGCAGAGGGCGCACAAGGCGCGCGCTTGGCTGGCGCACGGCGTAGTCGTGTGGGCGGGCAAGACAGCGAACCAAGTATCGTGGGAATAGTCGTGTGGGTGGGGCAGAAAACCAAGTAATCGGTTATGGCGTAGAGGGTGGGAATCAAGAAATCAAGAAAGATGAGGGCGAGGGGAGGGCGAAGGGGAGGATGAAGGGGAATCAAGGAGATATGGTGAGATCAAGAAATCAAGAAATCAAGAAATCAACAAATCATGAAATCAAGAAATCAAGAATTCAAGAAATCAAGGAGAAAGAAAGGTGGCCGATCAAGAAAGACAAGAGGAGGCGGTTGGGAATCAAGAAACGATGGGGAAAGGAGGGTGGGCGATCAAGAAAGGCAAGACGAGGCGGTTGGGAATCAAGAAATGATGGGGAAAAGGAGGGTAGGCGATCAAGAAAGGCAAGACAAGGCGGTTGGGAATCAAGAAACAATGGGGAAAGGGGGGTGGGCAATCAAGAAAGGTAAGACGAGATGGGGGGGTTCAAGAACGTGAAGGGACGGATCAAGGAGTTCAAGAAAATGGGTGGGGCGTGGTAGAATCAAGAAACGGGGCGAGGGGAAGGAATCAAGAAAACGTGGGGGAGGGGAAAGAGGGGAAATTCAAGAAATGTAGGAGGGTGTTCAAGAACGGTGGTGAGGTGGATCAAGAACGAATAGAAGGGGGGGGGGGGATGGATCAGGAATGGTGGAAGGGTGGAAAAAGGTACCAAGAAATGGCTTTCTTGAACTGTAACAACCAAGAACCCTCCAAGAAAGAGGAGTTCTTGACAGATATGGGGTGTGCTCCCTCGGCGGAGCAGATTTCCCCGGTTGATGGCGTGTCAGCGACGCTTCTTGAATCTCCCAAGACCCCCGGAGTAATCTCGACGAAGGCCTCTTTCGATTCTTAATGGCGGCGGCTTCTTGAAACTCTTTCCTCGCACCGGAGTGATCTTGACGGCGCGCTTTAACACGTCTCCCTCGGAGTGATCTCGACGGGAGAGACGTGGGCTCTACCCACGGAGTGATCTCGACGTGGGATGGGGCTAGCCAAACCCCCTACACTACTCTCTACGATAGGGGAGACGGGTGTGAATAAACTTTTCAACAATGACTCCAAGGTGTTCCTTGGGCATGCCATCCCCTTATATAGTGAGGATGGGTGCCAAGTGAACTTGGGAGAGGACGAACCATCGCGAGACGTGGTTTGGCCTCTCCTTAAAATTCAAAATACAAACATAAAAAGTAAAAACAACGAGGATGGGGCCCAACAACATTGGCCCAGTCCACAAATCCAAAAATACAAACACACATGAAAATGAGCATAAGTAAAAAGATAAAATTTCTTACGCGGGGTACTTAAACCCCGGGTGGCGAGCGTCGGCGCGAGCTGCTCGGCGTGGCTGACGACGTCCCGTCGCGTCATCCTCGAGATAGTTCTTCGTCATCGTGGCGTCGTCCTCGAGATGGTCCTCCATCATAAAACTGTCGTGCGAGTGAACCAAAGCCCTCGAAAAGAACCTGAGAAGTAAGAAACTTACCCTTTACTTTTTTTGTCTCTTTTAATCTCTCGATACCTCCTCCAATATCCCTGCTCTGTCTGAGCTTCTACGATTCCATCTTTTTGGCCCATATAAAATATTGCAGATTCAAAATTGGTCTGATAATTATAAATTTTGCGATCTATTTTCTGATTTCCAAGCATAGTTAGTTCTACACTATAATCTGTTGGCAGACCCTGATGGGGTGGTCGGGTCTAGTCGGGGACTAACAATAACAACCTTTGTTGATGTATTCTTCTACCTAGGACAGACCTAGGCATTTTTTTTTTTGCTCTGCAGGGTTGATTGTAACGGCGATGTGGCTGCAACATCTGAGGCAAGGACTCCTGTCTAGAGTTAATTAGAATCACATTTCTTCTGCCTCCACTGGACGCCTATATAAAGGGCTATGTGTTGGAACTTCATTTTTTCTATGAGGTCTTGGTTTTCGGTTCGTTTTTACTTCGTGTCTTCTTATCTGGTTAGAAATATTCCTGAGTGAGCTTCTCAGCAGACAGAGCCGACAAGTGGTACTAGAGCCACTTGACTCCACGAGATCAAGAGATGGCAAAGAAAACGGATGAGAGGAGTACCTCCGACAAGCGTGGTGGAGAGATGGTGGTTACAACGCCATCTCTGAAGCTCTCGAAGACAAACAACCATGTCTGGGCTATGTCTATGGAGGTAAATCTGATTTCTCATGACTTGTGGTAGGCAATCGTTCATGAGAGCATCTCGAAGAAGAAGCACTGAGTAGCACTCTCCGCAATCATCAGCGCTGTTTCGGAATACCTGCTGGTGATTCCTAAATCTAAGAAGACGACGAAAGCAAACTTGGAGATCCTGCAATAGCGGAATCTTTGCGTGTATCTGGTGATTCAGTCTCGCCTCCAAGGCTTGAAGTACGATTTGGAAATGGTTACTATGGCCAAGACTGACTCCGTCGCGGATTTTGCGATGAAATTCACGGGCATTGTCTCTGACTTGGAGAGTTTGAGAGAGACAATGGAAGAAAAAGAAGTGGTGCGGCAATTTTTGCAGGCAACACCCTCCAAATTTGACGCTCTCACGCTATCTCTGGAGCAGTATGGCGAGCTTGACAAGGTGAGTCTTCATGAAGTCATAGGCTCATTCACTGTTCATGAGCTGCAACTCAAAGAGGGGGAATCTCTTGAAGAGGAGCAGGCCTTACTGGCCAAGGCGCTAAGCAAAGTCAAGATATCATCCGGGGAGGAGTCCCCATCACGCGGAGGGGGACGTCATCGCGGCTGCGACAAAGGAAGAGGAAGAGGTTGAGGCCGCGAACACATTCCATCATCAGAAGAACAAAAAGAGAAGAGATCACTTGATAAGTCAGGTATCCAATGTTATAACTGCCAAAGATACAGTCATTTTGCATATGAATGATGCAGTGGAAAAAGGGAGAAAGAACAATGGGCCTATGTAGCTGAAACCACTCTAGCAGCGACGATGGCGACCTCATCTGCTCAGATGGCAACAGCATCTTCTCTCCTCGTGGCAGCGGAAGAAGCTCAAAGTGAAGTTCTACTGCAAGGCTCTGAGATTGAACATCAGGATTATGATTTGTGGCACCTAGATACATGCGCCACAAACCATATGGTTGGGAAACTGAATTTCTGCATGAAGCTTGATGAATCTACACCTGGTTGTGTGAAATTTGGGGACAATTGTCAAATTGAAATTCATGGCAGAGGTAGTATAACCATTCTTCTTCAAGATGGAGAAAGCATTCAATTCGTTAATGTACTTTATGTCCAAAGCTATGTGTTAATATTCTCAGTCTAAGATGACTTAATGAAAAGGCTACAAGATGATTATTTAGGAAGGTTGTTTCACAATCTATGATCGAGATGGCACACTCCTAGCTGAAGTTCATCGCACACAAGGACCACTCTATTTACTTGAACTCAGAGTGGCATCAGATTGTCTCATTACAAAGGCAAATAATAATTGCCAAAGATATGAATGAGGAAACATTATTACAATGTCATATGTGTATGTCAAAATAAAGATTGATTTTGTATTTTGTAACTGAAAAAATATAGTTGTCAGTTTTTTATCCGATTAAACCATCACCTTATTAAATAATTTTTTGGTGATTATTTTAAACCATAAATTGATTTCCTTAAATCAGGATGAGCAATAATTTTGATACCTTGAGGTTGTGCCGTCCACACATTTTCTTCAAAGTTACCATGTAAAAAACGCGCTAGATAGATCTAGTTAAATATATCGATGATTGGGGATTGGTAAATGAATTGTTTCATGTTTGATTAATAGATTAAATGATTCAGTAAAGTCAAATTCTCTTTGCTACCACTCTGGCTTTGTATCTATCTAAAAGTTCAACCAGTTTGTAAATCCATTTACAGTAAAGGCATGCAAATTTCAGGTTCTTGGAACTGAAATTCAGGTTTTATTTTGTATGAGAGTATTAAATTCTACTTTCATTGCCTGCATCCATTTTTTTTATTTTTGTGCTGCTGTGTAAATAGTGTATTATGCGGTAGTTGACAAGTTTTTAAGAAGACATTTTGGTACTGTATGTCTACCAGCTAAGAGGGGCAGATCAATGGAAAATTGTTTGTTGGCTTCATCTTCCAGGTAGACATCACATTTCTAGTTTTAGTAAGAACCCAGGTTCAGGGATTCGCTCAAGTGTGCTGGATGAGGATATACAATGGTTGTCATAGAATTGTTGGATTTCCTAGAAGAATCATATATCTAATTGGGTAGAGTTTATTTAATTAGTGATAGAGAAATGTTTGCACTGGCAAAGAATATTATTTTTATAATGCGGTGCTATTTGTTTTATTACTAGATGTCATAGGATCTAACCTGCATTAATATCCATAATTAAAGATGTGATAGGATTTAACCAGCATTGAGATCCAATAATTATAGATCTGGTAAGATCTCATTAAAACGATGTGTGTAGGTAGATGATAAAATATACAGCATTATAAAATGATTTTTTCCTGATTGATGTGCTATTTGTTTCTTCACTTGATGTGGTAGGATCTAACTTGCATTGAGATCCAAGAATTAGATATGTGATAGGATATAACCTGCATTGGGATCCAAGAAATATATATGTGATAGGATATCCTGAATTTCTAGATATTTTTTATGGTGATGAGTGAAGATGAAAATGAAATATATATTCTTCAATAATAACATCGTGTGAAATGTAAAGTTAACCTTAATTGATCGGTAAGCACCTGCATTCAACATTCATTGAGCTGTATTCTATGAAGACAGACCTTTCTGACCTGTCTCCATTTTATGTTGTGCATGTGATCTCAAATACGGATAACACAGATGTCCAAAAGTTCCTTAACGATGAATAGTCAGGCGTGATTTTAAACAAAATTTCAAATGGTGACTTATTGATGAGATATGTAGCTGTTGCTACAGTCTCATCCCAAAATATCTTATGAATGTATGCATGACTAGCCAATGCTAATTGTGTCTCTATAATAAATCTATGTTTTCTTTATGAGGTTATGAAACCTGGTGAAAACTACCTGGAGATTTGAAAAATTGATTGCAGGGATTGATACTCTCCACCCCAATTTGACTAGAATATCTAATTTAGCACAACATTGATTTTCTAAAATGTTTTGAATTTCAGTAGAATGAAATAATACTTTAGTTTTCATTTTAAGGGGATACATCTAAGTATATTTACTATAATCATCAATAACACAGCATCTTAAGGACATCCGAAGTGCGATAAGATAGGGGGAGTTCCTCACAAATCAGAATAGACCACTTCAAGAGCCTTGTCAGAGTGATGGTCAGTAAAATAAAATGGGACCTTCAGAGATTTTAGAAATTCTGCAAGATTCAGACAACTGCTGAAATTTGACAGGATAATTCCAAACTTCTTAATCACGAGTTGTTAAATTTGAATTTGAGGCTGTCCAAGGTATCTGATGACATCATTTCCCCAATGTTGCTAGTGGGTTTGGCTTGTTGAGGCTTCAGATAGTAGAGACCATCCTTAATAGTTCTCAAGAGCAGGATTCAAATTGATTTTCTTGTCCTTTGGATGACAATAAGAGATATTTTAAATTAGATAAACAAATCATAATCAAGTGTTAGTTTCTGAAGGTACTTTAACTTATTAGTTTTATCCCAAGCACAGTTAAAATATATTTAAGAAAAAGATTTTGGTCATAGGAAAATAGTTTTGAGTAAACTAAATAAAATTTTCAAACCCACACCTTTACCCAGCTGAAGATGTTTACTTGATAATTTGTTCGATTAAGGATGTCCTGGATTGGATGAAACATTATATGTTGCTCGACTGTCTGGAAACGACACATGGTAATCTGAATTGTTTGTATTGTAGGCTTTAGAGAAATTAGATGGTTTTTTTCTATATGATTGGTCATAGAAACACAAATTACCATGTGAACTCTTCGCATTTTGTGGCTATATGACCAAACTTGGAGTATATATGGGACCTTGTTCAAATTAATTGGTCCTTCCATGTCTGTGTCCATGGTTTTAATAAGAAGTCCTTATCTGATAGCTATCCCTTTGTGGTGCACAATTTTGAAATCATCTTCTTTTAAATTGATTATTATTGGCTCTTGATGAAAAACCTTTGAACGTGTCTTTTGTTGAATGTAAGTGTCATGTGCCTTGAGATTGGTTTCATTTTTTTCAAATTTCAGATGATTAATATTTACATTTACAGAAACCACAAATTTAAAGCATTCGGTTCCTAGCCCGCTTCAGAAAGTAAAGATTTCATCCAAGCCATCTATAGTATAATCTTAACTTATCTGTGCAATCATATTTAGGATTCCTTATACCAACGTCCTTCACTTTGATTGTGTAAGATATTCGTCTGGTTGATTTTCTGGGTAATGCTGTAAAAACATCAGTTTAAAGTCATTTGTTTCATTGCGGCTTTATTGGTTTGTTTTGTGTCAGCTTTGCTAACGATATACCTTATGGTACGTGTTTCGAAGTCTGATAGATTTTGAGAAGCTTTCTAATATTCTTTTGTTGTTCTCTTAAATTTTTTTACTTAAATGTATCATCATTATTTATTTTATGATAGCAGATATTCCAAATACTAGTTGGTAAAAAAATAATGAAAACTTCCTCCTCTGGGAAATTAGAAATACTAACCGGCTTAAGTCAAATTAAAAGATCCATGCTATTGCTTAAACACTGGATTTACCAGTGATACTATTAAATTTTAATATTATTGCATCATAATCATACAGCCTACTCTAAATCTGTAAACATAAATGTAGAACTGTATGTTTATTGAAACCATGTCCAAAGCAAGCATTGAACCCATAGAAAGTCATCTAAATGCTTTATCTTTACCCTTTCTAGAAAATGCCACATCCAAGTTTTGTAGTTCAGTAATGGTAATAAATGTTCCAAACTCACCAATCTTTTATATTGAACTGAATGGCTTTTGTATTATCCTCACAAAAACTAAATCCTCCCTCGACATAAGTGTGCTTCATGGATTTAAGTATGCAGCTTTATTTGTTGAGATTAATAAATTTATTTGTTTTATATGTTTTTTTTGTATTTTTTTCATGGCCTGAAACAAGTATGTTATCATAGTAGTTGGCGCTGTACATGATGAATATAATAATTTTTTTCCTGAAAATATTGTATTTTAAAAGATTATTTAGATGTAAAAATAATGACAAAACAGAGAGTACGAAGGATGTAAAGTGATCTGGAATAACTCCCTCTAATTACTAGAATAGTTGAATCCACGATGTCTTGCAGGTATCGCAGATACAGATTCATCAATGAAGGTATCAGTAAGCTCAAAAATCGGGAACGACTCGCTAGGGAATTCATAAAGAGAGTAAATAAAAAAGGTCAGTTTATCAATACCAATATTTATCTGGATCTCTTGGTTCATGCATATGAAGAATTCATATTTCTTGAGGAATGCTTTGTTCATGTCTTTTTTTTCAAAAATGATTTAAGTAAATCCAAAGAGATGTTGTCTTGCCTTGAGATGAATTCTATGTCATAACTAATGAGTGCGATAAAAAACACTAATGCATGTGCAATGGTGAGTAGATTTAGTGACCTTAAGATGACCATTAATGCATGTACTTTAAAGAAAAGATTGGATTGAATTCATAGAGGTGATGTCATACTTTAAATGAATTGTTTGCCATGATTGAAATTGGATTCAAATTGCAATGATGCATATGCAGTGCGTTAGTATCTACATTTTCTGTTCCCCTGTTTTATTACATTCAAATGCCCAAGTTTATAAGCTTTCGGAATGATCTAAATTTCTCTACACTCTAGAATCTTTTAGATGCTTTTAGAACTTTTAACTTTTTTAGAACCTTTTAGATGCTTCTAAAACAGCTTCATTCTGGATTATTCTAGGAGCTAATGGATCCTACTAGAAGCTTTTGGGTCTTTCTAGATGTTCTAGAAATGTGTAGAAATTTTCTAGAGAGGGTATCTATGAAGCTTCCAAGGAGCTATATAAAAAGAGGTGCCAACCTCATCATGGCCTAAATCCTTGTGAGCATCTTTGTGAGAATCCGGGGGGCAACATGACATCTTTAAAAGGGGCTTTTGTGAGGAGGTTACTATGCTTGGGGATCTTCTTTTTGGTTAGTCCATTTGGTGAACTTGTTCTCTTTTCTAGTGTGTTTCTTACTGTTTTTGGCCTCCTATTCATCATCCTATTCAAGAAGGTTTTTTTTCTCCAATCAGTGGTAGGACTTTTTGTTTGCTCATTCTTTATGCTTTTTGTGGATTCTTCAGCTTGGTTGAGTGCATTTTAGTATCCATTTAGTTAAGATCCTAAACAGGTGTTATGCTCATGTTGTTTGAGCCTTCTCTCTCTCTTCTGTGCTATATTTTCTCTCACACAGTCATCCCTAGTTCTGCTGATCGGTTTTTGAAATGACATCAGGATATCAGAGGTTCTTTCACGGGAGTATCTCCCTACCTTTGAAATCCTCTGCTTTAGCTTATTCCTTGGTTCCGTTCTAAATGTCAATTTATCATTATTGAGGGAGAGATCCTTTATATAGCTATAATCATCCAAGCGTTGTGGGATAGTTTTGATGTAGGTTATTCATTCCTTTCTGGTTGGGGAAGTAACACCGAGTGAGTTGTAGATTCACATTCCTACAAGGAAGTTACCCTTCCCCATAATCTTCTTTCATAGTTTTTGTTTTGCCCTTTCTGTCACTGTGATATATTTTGACTGGTGAACACTCAAAAACATTTAAGTTATACAGCCTATATGTGCCTAATATATTTCCATCGGCTGACTACACGAAGGTACTCTTACTTGGAACTCCAAGTCTATAGGTCAAATAACATTTTCATGACCCAAAGGTCTTTACAAATATAAAGCCCAAAGGCCAAATTATCATGCCCCCTTTTTAGAAAACTATACATGTTCTAGAAACATTTTAGTTGCATGTTAAACTTCAACTAGGACAGGCAAAAGCTATCATTATTCAAAATAGAGAAGGCTATGTTTGGAACTTTGTCTAGGTACAAGGTACGCCTCAAGAATCTCTCACAAATGATGTCCTATCTGGTCATGGATGCCTCTGCAGCGTCATTTGTCTTTGTATGTTTCTTGACAGCCATGGCTGAGGACTTAGAGACACAACATCTGGATATGGACCACCTATGTCAATACTAAAGATCCTATGGCATGGGGGATCCTTGGTGCAGAAGACAGACATAATGTAGAAGGAGCTCATGATATGGGATCTGAAGAGCAGAGGCATCTTTGAAGGAAATGGGGCTGGTGGAGCTTGGCGGGCCTTACAACTCTTTCGCAGCTGGGTTGATCTCTATGGTCGGTGGAGCTCCTTAAACAATTTCCCCTTGGCAGACGTGCAGTCACTTCGTCAACCTTTGTCAGACCATACTGATAATTTGGCATTCACAGGAGAGCACCTTACGGTCCACAATTTTTTAAAATGGACTGATATTGGTTTCAAGAGGAGGGCTTCACGGAGGACACCACAAGATGGTAATAAAGAATACGTGTGTGACCGAGCTGTTGGCAAAGTGTTGACAGATTACTTTAGGATCTTCTCACAGACAAAGGATTAAATGGCGAAGGAGCCTCAGGGCCTGATGGCCTTAGAGTCTTCTTTTATAATGTCTTTTTGGAGACAATCAACATAGAGATAATGGCTATGGTAGAGTTATTTCGATAAGGAAATTTGGGGCTGTAAAAACTATACCATGCTTATCTGTTATTTCTCCCAAAATGTCCAAGAGCCAATATAGTCAGATATTTTTGGCCAATCGTACTATACAACTCCATATATCTTATCATAGCCAAGGTCTTCGCTAACTGGCTGGCTGAGGTGATTGGCAACCTGGTAGGTCTTCTCCAATCTCCCTTTATAACTAGACAGTGAAGAGTTGATGGTGTAGTTGTTGCATTAGAAATATTTACTACGAGAAGAAAATAGAAATTAATAAAGTACATGTGGAAAGTGGATTTTCCAAAGTCATATCACTGCCTTAACAAGATGTTCTTATGTGTCTCTTTGCTGTGCCGAGGTTTTCCAAATGAATGGTTGGGTGGACAAAAAGATGTATCACATCCCACTCTTTCTCAGTGCTAATAAACCAACACCACGAAGGAAACTAGATTCAAAAACAAGGGGTTAGACAATGATGCCCTCTACCACCCCCGCTACTCTTTGTCTTGGCCCTTGATGTCCTTGCCATAAAGCACAACAAAGACTTACTCAAATGAGATGCTAAAATTTTTTTGGACCCTAGTGTTCCATCGTCTTCTGCAACATGCACACAATAGAACTATTTTAAAAGAGGGGGCTGTGGAGGAGGCTAAAAATCTATCCATCCTATTGGACCTTTTCGGGGAATGTTTGGTAGTACATATTGATCATGTCAGATAGCCTTTTTTTCATTTTGTATTATTGTGAGAAGAGGAAGCCCACTGTTTTAGAACCTTGGGGATACTTAGTAGTACACTTGCATGCAATATTTGGGTCTCCCATTGACAAGGGTCATATCGAATCTATAAACTAGCATCTCGTCGTAAAGAAGACAGAGTTGAAGTTGGAGGAATGGTAAATTAAAATGTTGTCGAAGGGGGGGGGAGACGATTGGTGCTATTGCACTACTTGATGTCAGCGATACCCATTTTATACCTCTTAGTGTTTAAACTACCAGTGAGGACCAAGAAGCATCTTGAAGGTATGATGAGAATATTTTTATGGTAAAGTTCTGTAATGAAGGAAGGGAGGGGGATGGCTCTTGTATCGTGGGAAATAGTATGTAGACTAGGTCACTTGGGGGGGTTAGGATTAATGAAACTCAAAATGTCAATCTAGCAATACTAGCCAAGTGGGTGTATAGACTCATGGCAACAGAATATAAATATGGCCCCACAAGTTTTGAAAGACAAGTATGGCTCGAGCTTAGATTAGGAAGTTTGTGGATATCTAATCCAAGCAGCCTCTGCAGTCTATCAAGGGCTGAGGTATGTGTTTCTCCAAATTCGTGATTTTCTCCAAGCCAAGGTAAGAAATTGCACAACATTCTTCTTTTGGCTAGACGCACGGTCCCCCCAAGGCATCTTGAAGACGAAATTCCCTCGCCTGTTTCGATTGCAAGGATCCCCCATGCCATAGTTATAGAGTGATGGGATGGCACATGGACCCCATTTCTAGTAGACACCCTATCCGTCAAAAAAGACTAGAGATGAAAGTTGTCTAGAAAGGATGGTTCCCAAAAGCTTCGACGTTGTGTGTCATATTTTGCAAACAGTGATAAGGATTGTGCTCACCTCTTCTTGAGTGCTCCTTTGCCTGAATGGTGGGGACATGTGGGCCAAGCATGGGGATGGATGTCTCATCAGAGAAGGCATTTTGGACTTCTATGCGAAGTGGAGCACCCAGGGGGCAATGGGGGAGGGTTTGACCCTTCGCAGTGCTATAGCCATTATGGATGCATAGAAACAAAGTCATCTTAAACAAAAGGAATGCATGGAAGGATGTTTTAGTACTAATAACAACAGGTTATACCACTGCATAGTGTAAAAGCCAGTGCCTAGGTCTCGGCCGGCCTTTTAGCCCCTACATGTACTTTAAGGATAAGATATGTTTATCTCATTGGGAGGATACCGATGTGTTGTGATCTTTCCTATTTTTCTTTCAAGAAAAAATGAGACGAGAGGAAGATGATTATGAAAAACATGATTAATGAATTTATAACATTCATTAATGAAAATATGTGGGAATTGGTCTATGACTATATTTGGGTCCCATTTGATCCCCTAGCTTTAATTAATGTCTTTTAACTTCTATATTGGCTTATAGTAATATCCGGAGTCCATCCTAGAAAAGCACACGTGGGAAAATGAATGGTATATTTATTTGATTAATCACTACACATCAATGACTTGGGTGTATTTAATCTCACAAGTCAGAGCCTACATAAATCATAATTAATTTCTTCAAGATTTATGTGTATCATATGACCATCTCTCCATCACGAGAAAATTAGCTCCTCCTTCCTGGAAGTGTCTTCCTTAGCTATTTCACAATAGAGAAAAAATAGAAGTATTATGATACCGCTGACTAGTGACACACCAGCTTCTTTAAGTAACAAGTCCTATCTGAGGACAAGGATAAGCATAATGTGTACCATTTATCGTATCTACCTCCTAAGGTGTATGGATGTATAGCATACATCCATCTATCCACCATGATCAAATTGGCTGCTCGTTCCTTGAAGTATCCTCTTTGGCTTCTCAAACATAAAGAAAACCTTAAGGTGTGATGATCCAGTTGACAAGAAATTCCAAGTGACCTGAAACATCAAATTTGACCCAAATATATGGTACTATGAGTCTATAAACTAAGCAAGGCCTCTTAATGGCCCCATAAACAAAAATCATTGGGATTTTTTACTCTTTGATTATAGGGCATATCCATATTTTTGTCTATAAAACTTGGGTAGTGCAGCCTTTGAAATTTACAGTTATAGTCATACTTGAATGTCCTCTCTTCCATCACCTAGTGAGGGGAAGGATAATACTCATGTGGTAAGGCACCCATCATATGGACCTGCATCAAAAATATATCTCAAGCTTAAGAAAATATATCAAAAAAGGAGCCCATATAATACCATCTTTCTACACAATTTGTGCGAGAGGACAAGAGTTACTCCATTCATTTTAGCACTATGCTTCTACCTGATACTTGCTGATTTTGTATCAAGCATTTCTATTTGTAAGGTTTGTTTTAATCAACAGAAAATACATTAAATCCCTTAAATAATTTCAATTGGAAGGCCATTTTGGACGCTGAAATACATGCTTTCACAAAAAATAACATCCTCACACTTAATGCCTGACGGGCTGCCAAGAAACAAGTCAGTTATTGTTCATTTTAACTGTCAAGTATGTATCAAATTGAGATATGTTGAGATATTAACCTCGATTGGTACCTAAAAGGTCTACACAACAATAGGATATTGAATTTGAATAAACATTTCCCCTTTAGACCAAATGAATATTTTAAGAATACATTCGTATTCCGTCATTGCGATCAAGGGCTGGAAGCTAAGCCAGCTGGGTGTCAAGAATGGTTCATTGCATGGACATTGGAAGAGGAAATCTTTATTCATATTTCATATGGATTAAACAATGACCAAAATGACCACTTCTTCTGAAAATTTACCAAGGCTTTAGGTGGAGTCAAACAGTCTTTAAGAGGTGGGTTTGGAAAATTGACCAAAACCATCTATGAATATTTGTGGATAGAACATCAGTTTGATGAACTTGAAAGTGCTCTTAGAAATCAAATCATGGTATTGTGTGATAATTGGTCCATTATAGCTATTGTTTATAATCCAGTTCACCATGCCAGGGTATATGGAGTTTGCTGAAATTTAATCTATAATTTAAAGGGTGTCATCATTTGTACCTCTCATGTCAACTCTCCAAAATAATGTGCTGATCTTCCCACCAAATGTTGCAGCTGTCCACTTCTGAAGTAGCTGGTCTTCTAGTGGGGAATGGAAAAGATCCATTCCCTGATTGTATAATGTTTTATTGCCTTTGAATCTTTTTGTATACTCTTGTAGTGGGTAGAAATATAAATGTTGTAATAACATAGTTTCGGATATTAATGTCTAAACCTCATTAATTCTTATAAATAGGGCATCAACTGAAGGTTTGGATGGTCCAAGATGTCAGTAAAGACCTAGACCATACCTAAAATTTGGTCCTACTTCAGTCTCATCTTGTTTTGTCCCTTTCGAGTCATGTTGATTAGTCATTGTGAAAGTAAAGTAGAATGTTAGTATGTAAAAAAGGGCATAGACTTCCCTTAAAATTAATAATATATTACAAAGAAATCCATAAATTCAAATATAAAAATAATAGGTACCATTAAATGCTACTTCATAATTCGATAAGGTTCCCTTGAATTGCCACATAACATCCACCATAGTATAGTTTAGGCGTTACCTCGCTGCTTCAATCGAAAAACAGGATAAACTCACATCGTCATTAAGAGTGGAAGGATGAAAATAAATAAAATTACCAAAAAATGATCAAAAAATATTTAGGCTTTGTCAATGTCAACTTCACTCTCGTCTACTTTACCATCTTCCTCTTTTATAATAGGAAACAATGTCTTTGTTTCCTGGTTTATAAGCTTAAATTCTACACTCTTTAGAATGGATTTAAATTCTACATATGGGCATCCTCTTTTATAAGAGATTATCCCTCTTCCCACAAGAAGAAGGTTTTGATTTAGCAGTTGGAAAATACCCAAGTGGAGAGTAACTCCTTTCAAAGCACGGGAAGCTATGGACTGACATCATATCATAAACTATTTGTTTCAATAATAAATGATACCTGTAAGCCATGAAGAAAAATATTAAACATCTTTAAAT
Organism: Wolffia australiana; assembly: GCF_029677425.1. Lineage (NCBI taxonomy): Eukaryota > Viridiplantae > Streptophyta > Magnoliopsida > Alismatales > Araceae > Wolffia > Wolffia australiana. The sequence goes on along the minus strand of NC_135841.1, from coordinate 8,739,834 downwards.
TTTTGTATTATGACTTTGATTTTGTTGTGTTTTTTGCATTCAAGAGAGCTGTCCGAACCCATTATTTTCCCCCTACTTTATTCTCAAAAATAACTGGAGACAGAAGCAGACGAATAATTTTCTAGAATTTCAAGAAATTGCCAACATATATTTCCCACCAATTTTTAAAAGCTTCACTCATCAGGTAGGAAAGATACAATTCAGCAGAATGTGTGCTCTTCGTTTTGGGGGATGATCTCCATATTGACTTTGATTTTCTTCTCAAGGCCTTTTCCTCTAGCCAAAAGCACCCTAGTTTTAAACTATGCTTTTGTTTACACTGAGTTAGCGTCTGAAATTTGTTCACCTTTCTTGCCGGTGAAATACTTCTGAAGATGTGTGAGCTTTCCAAATGGGAAACATTATGTCCTCCGTCAGTGTAACCTTGGCCTTCAAATGGCAGAATCAGTAGAAAACACACAACACCATGATCTTTAAGAGCATAAGAGAGTGATTCTAACTATTTTCATGCAGATCAAGAAACTGAAAACATAAGATTTGTCCAAAAGACCCATGCAATCACAAATTTTTAAAAGCTTTTCACTTGTGTTGTTAGGGTCCCTTCATTGATGTCCTCCTAGCCGCGAATAAGGAGAGGCTTTGTGATACTATTTGCTAACATAAATGTGCTCATCTCATTATAAGTTTCATAGCTTTCCAAAAACACTTTGTCCACGTTTTACTGTTAAATCAAATTAGAGTTGCGTACACCTGATTAGAAATTCATAATTCATTTTGAAGAAATAAAATTAAACTATGTACATAAAAACTGGACAAAGTTTGGTGCTTGCTATAAGCTTAGACTGAGTGATGCGATGCCAGGAATAATTCAGCACATGCTTAAGAACTAGGGCAATCATGAATGCCCCTTAATAAGGGCATTAAGGTCGAGGTGAAAAGGCAAATGTAGACTAATTATGTGACATTGTCAATCAAAGAAAATGACTGACTGATATTGTTGAGTACCTGTAGGCTCACTAAGAAGATCAAGACAAGGAAAGATGAAGGCAAATAAAAGACACATTGATGAAGAGAGAGACAGAGGGAGGTACTGGTTGCTAAGAACATCTGCCCAATCTGTCTCATCGAAAGCATTAATAGTCAAGTCTAAATTTTTACGAATGAGTAAACCATGAATGATGAAGCCTTTAAGATATCTAATTAAGTGTTTAAGAACCCCCCAATCATCAGAATTGGGAGGATGCTCCTTTAGAAGGCTATATTCACTGCCAATGCTAGGTCAAGTATGGTACAAGTATCCATTTATCTGTGATATCATGTTTACATCAAGAATTTCTCTACATCAAGAGTAATTGAAGGCATTAGTGTTATTATTTCAGTGTATAAACAAATAACTTGGAGTTCACAGCTGTTAACGATGTTCCATATTAGAGCATTGTTTTAACTTTTTAGAAGAAAGTATCCATTTATCTGTGATATTATGTTTGTGACAAAAATGTATTTTTCTGGAACATGATCACAAGTGGGAAATTGATCATGTAAATGGCTTAGTAGTTTTTGAATTTAAGTGTAATTGTCTTTTTCTAAAACATTAGAAGGAACGATCACCCAAAGAGTCAGGGACCCTCTTAATAGACCCTTACAGCCTGATCTCGGTATACAAACATGATCAAGCCCTCCTCTCTTCATCCACGACCTGAAGATATCAGGCCACCTTAAGCCCCTCCAACTCATGGATAGCCCCATCGGTAGAAGTCATCCTTCCCTGAATAGTATCTCACTCCTATGTAAGTATGCAGGCACAGTTGCACCAGTACCCGCCTATGTTCTTCCTTTCTTCTACACCTGGAACTCTAGATTGGGCCCCAAAAAGCCTAATGCAAATTCATATCCAACAATGATATTTCTTGGCTGGCCCAAATTGTGAAAAAAAAAGGGCATTTGAAAATTAAATTTTTGGTAGTCTTCTTCCCCTCTTGTGCATAACACACATGCCGACATTGTATTTGGGTGCAGGCTATTGCAAAAGGCATTGGTCAATAGTCTTCCTCGTGATAGAAGCCATGTAAAAATTTAGACCTTCGTCGGGCTTTTTGACGCCTTATGAACCTACACACCTGAATGATTGTTGGGTCCTCCTTTTGTACCTCTCGAATCCTCTGGTATGCCTTCCAAAATAAAAAGGGTATTTGACCCATGTCCAACCATCTTGTTCATTGTGCTAGAGACTAATGCATGTCCAAGAATTATGCAACCCACTATTCTGACAAGGCACCAACTAACATTGGGTTCCACACTCCGCTCCAATTTATGGTATAAAATCTTGGCATCAGGGCTTCTTATGAGTGCATATAAGTGAGTAAATGCTTACGCAACGTGTCGTATGGCAACCATGCATCCAACCAATACTGAAATACCAAGCCATCACCCAACACTGCCGAGAATAAGTTTCATAGACAACAATACTGAAAATCTTGGAAAAGAAATTTTGTGTTGTATGGAGTTGCTTTTCTCTTTCAATTTAACCTCCTGCCATAGCTCTCCCACAGTGCTTGAATTATGAAATTATATCGAGGATTCATAATCCTTTTCACCCTCTATGTTAGCAGTGCTGTGTTAATAATTTGTATGTGTAAGACCCCTAAACATCTAAACTTGATAGGTCAACACACAATGTCCCATAAAGCCATCACGGGCACACATATTTGTTCTGCCTCATCATGTTGTCTATTATTTTTCCAATTCCCTCTGGCATCTTATATTCTGAAAGATCAAAGATGAGGATGGTTGAAAGTACCAATTGCAACAACACCAAGCATCTCTCCTCGACAACATCTTGGTTTGCCACCCTTCCAATCACCATTCTTCTTGTGATGGGGGATGCGTGAATTTCACTATAATGGGGGGAGATTATTACTATGTCATGAGATTGGATTTATATTAAGAAGCCTAAAAGATAAAGATGCATCAGTTTTTTAACCAAGAAGTTCAAGAAACAATAAAAATTTAGGATACCATATTCTAGGTGTTTGTTTGAGTCAATAAGTGAATTTCCTTAAATGCCATATATATTTTGGATTATTAGAGTTTCGAATTAATCCAAATACATTTCTTCTAAGCCTTCGTGTAAGTATGCATTGGTTACATTTAAATAATACATCATCTAATTATTGATATGCAAAGCAATAAAGAAATTAAGGTGTGTTTGATTACATGGGTATAGGTTTCGTTAAAATCAAAACCATCTTCTTGATTAAATTTCTTTGCTACAAGTCTAATGTTGTAACTGATGACATAGAGCTTTGAGTATATAAACTAATATCAATTTTTGTTTTTTATTTAAGCTTCAAATTCTGGAATCATCGCATTGTGGCGTCTTTTGATGCTATTGTGCAATAACTAGGTTCTGGAGACTTTGATATAGTCATAAAATTGCAGTTTGGCACCCGATGTATAACAGTTTAAAACGTTGGGAGAGTATTGAGTTGATTATTTGCATCTTGTAGTTAGACTTCACTGGTATTCCTAGTTTTAAGATTAACTCCAGGTTCAGGAGTTTTATCTAATGTCGTAGATATATCTCCAAGCTGTTCTTCTATAGTTGTTACTGAAGCATTTTTTATTATTTTAGAAGAAATTTGGTCATGGGAAGTTGATCATGTTTTAAGAATTAATGGACCAACAAGGGTACTAGGTGAATGACTTAATATATCTTAGTGTGATTCTTTTGGGCCGTGTGTAAGAGTTTAGTCCTTTCTACTTATGGTGAAATATTCTAACTGGTGATAGTCCCAGCAGATGTGAAGCGTAAATTTTTCTTGAAAGGAGTGAGAATCATCAGTTTCTTATGGTAATTTTTTTTAAGTATGTTGGCAGCCTATTTATGATGTATGAAGCTTTCCCAACATCCTCTTTCCCAAAGTTCCTGCGCATGTTTGCATCGCTAAGTAAACCTGGAGCTGTTTCAAATATATATATATATATATATATATATATATTTTTTTTTTTTTTTTTTGTGGCATTCCATTTGTTTCCAGGTTATGTGGACATGATTCTTATGAATGAGGGCTTGAATTTTTATAAATAAGTGTATTGGTACTCTTGATCCCAGCCTGACTACAAATACTTCATTTTTGTACAATTTTTTTTTTCTACTCAATTTTGAAATTCAATTAATTTCAGTAATACATCACTTTTTGTCTAAAGAGGATAGAACCAAGTTTATTTACTAAAATCATCAATTAAAAATATAAAAGTAAAACCGAAGTGTGATAATATAGGAAAAGATTCTAACAGTGACTGTTGGTTATTTCAAGAGCCTTGCTGGAAAAGTAATTTATGGGAGTAAGCTTAATTTTATTGGATTTATATAGTCTATAAAGTTCACATATGAAATGCTTACTGAAATGAGTATTATAAAGTCCAAATTTTCTAAAAGTTGTTGTAGAGTGTGAAATTGAGAGTGCCCAGGCATGTGCCCTATGCTTGATGGTGTCTTCTCTGCAATCTTGGTAGCAGCATGGACTGGCAAAGGCGTCAGATAAGAGAGGCCATCTCCAAGTGTTCCCTGAAGCATGATGTTATTGGTTTTATTGTCCTTCACAAGACAATAAGAGGGATGCAATTGGCAGTAATATCAATATATAAAGTAAACATGCAAATCAATAACAAATTTTTATTTATTCAAGTCGCATGAGGTATAGCTTTAAGACGTATACGTATATAAATATAAAATAAATATTCTTGAAGAATCAATGGAACTTTTTATAGATCTGCACCATTACCTGGTAAGAGATATTTCTCTCTGTGATAGTTTCTTGGATGTATAATAATACCCTGATCTGCTGTAACATGTTATGTTACTCCACAATCCCAGTACCATACACAACTTTCTGAGCTATTAATGGGGAAGGCTTGTGGAGAAGGTGTGTGAATCAAGGGATTTTCTGGTTATATTGTTTGAATGCTAATTGTCTACTATGTTGGTAAGTTTCTGTCATTCCCTAGCTTTATGTCTGAATTTGAATACGTTCTTTACTCGGAAGTATCAAAGGAGAAGAAAGAGACAAAGGAGGACAATTACTGACATGTGTGGGGCCACATGTGAGAATATGCCTTAAAAGCCAAATGGAGCACGAAAATGAGGGGACGGTTTTATAATATTTGATTCTAACAGCTCTTGAGTCAACATCTCCATTATGTTCTTATCATGGTGTGAATATCGGTAAGGTCAGACATTTACTGGTTTTGATTCCTGCAACAAATGTATTTGATGATCACATTCTCGGTGAGGGGGTAGTGCCAGAGGTGGGTCCAACACTAAGGGATATGTTGTCTTTAAACAGTCAATGCATGAATCTAAAGAAAGCAAATGTACCTCAATAGAATGAATTGCACCCTTTCCGAGTAAAAAATTTGTCCAGTTGAGAGCTTGGATCCGTTCTTGATAAGTCTCCTCTTGTCATAAGCTGATAACTTGGTATTATTCAAATTCGGATGCCCATTGATAGTGATAATTCTGTCTTGATGAAAAATCTTCATCATAAGATGGTTGTAATTGCAATGGAACCATTCCAATGATCAGAGCCATGGAATACCCCATATCAAATCAACATTCCCTGTGGGGGAAAGAATAAACTTTTGGATTACCGTCAATTCTGGTAGGGTAATTGGAATATTAACACAAAGTCCTGTTGTTTGCCTATAAGATCCATCCCCTAGAGCTATGTCAAGTGTATGATATGGTTGGATTGTAATATTGAGCCATTGAACCACCTCATTTTGAATAACATTGTATGTAACTCCACCAAGTATTAATACTTTCAGCTTGTAGTTTTTTATAGAGCTCCATAATTGTAATGAACCATGGGTCTTCATGGGCGTATGATTATTCCCGTGCTGAATGGCAGCTAAGGCCCCCTCTACCTCTAGCAGCTCATCCAGCTGCATTAGATATTCTTTACTGATTCGCTACACTTCTTCTTCTTTTTCTTTTTCTTGCGACATAAAAGTGCTAAGTTTTATAGTTCAACAAAAAAGTGCTAAGTTTTTTTTGGCAACGATGACCCGGCGTGTAAGGTTCATTACGACTGTAACATAAGCCCTTCTCCATCCTCTATATAAATTACTCATTCCATAGCCGGGTTATTTTCCTTTTGCTTGGTTTCATTAACAAATCACCCCCTGAAACCAGAGCCAATTAATGAGTGGAAGAGGTCCCTTGGTGGGGATTATTCAAGCTGGATTGATATGTAGTCGTGCGAGATCGGTTGTGAGTGATAAGGGCTCTTGCTGATGAAGATACTCTAGCTTTGACTCTATCGCCCATCACTTGTACATTAGACTCCAACAAAAAAACATTATATCTTGAACACCTTTGGGCCTGTACTTGTTAAGTTCAACTCTGATTTCTGGTTTAAGACCTCTCCAATAGGCAGTTTCATGTACGTCTAACGGCAAATGCGACAAGAAAGTAACTAATTCTTCAAATTGCGTTTGATCTTCAGAAACAATGCTCGTTGGTTGCAAATTCATTAATTTCTCATAGAGTGATTTTGAATAAAAATTGTATCGTCTTTAAAATTATTGTGAGAAAACTAACCATTGACTGGAAGCAAAATTTTCTTCTGTCTATATGAACAACCCTTGCACTGGTCCTTTCATGAGTAATGACACCAAATGTAATTTCTCCAGATCTGGAAGTCTATTCACCTTAAAAAATCTATCTAAACAATTAAGCCACGTTTGAGGATGCTTACCATTCAAATATGGTAAATAACCTTTGCAAAAAATTGACTTGTTCTCCACCATTGGATCTTGATTCAAAGGTATTCTGCCATATATTGGAACGGATACCTCTGTGGGCATTTTTTTTACTAACAAACCACCTTCAATCTTCAGATTCATTGACTTTAACTGTTGAAGAATTCCTGAAAAAATCTTTATCGTATCTAATGATTCTGTTAACATTGCCTTGCCCTTTTCATTCAATTCGTGTGACGCATCTACATTATTCCAATTGGTTCCCCTTTTTCTATCTCTCTGGTACGACCCTCCGATGCACGTACGTGTGAAGGGGGGAAGCGCAATTGTTTCCCACATGCAGAGCTGGATGGCAGAGACGAATAGACACGAAAATGAAGAATAGAGAGGATTCGAAGAGACTAAGGAAGGGAGGAAGTTCTTGGGTAAGGAGTGGCGGCTCTCCATCTGATCGAGGCTGGAAGGGAATACCCTTTCCTTCAAGACCATGACTGACCAGGCTTCTAGGTTGAGTTATCTTCCCTCTACTCTTCTCTTCAGCAAACGCTGTTGAAACTTGTGTTGCGAGTTTGGACTACGTCTGCATTGTTCTTGTTACGATTTTCCTCTTATAGGCTACTATTACAGTCAGGGGCGTAACATTTGGTATCATAGCCAACGATTCTCAGCCAACCCACAGTATGGACCAATATCCGAGGCCAGAGCAATCAAATCTGGAATTCCAACTAAGAACGATGAATGTCCTTGAACATTTGATGGAGCAGATTGCAAGCATTAATCTTCGTATCAATGGCATTCCTCCTAATGGCCCAGGGGTTCAAGGAAAAAGTGTTTGCTAGACCACCACACGGTCACCAAGAAGCTCCTCCGTATCAAGTAAGGTTAGAGGGCACTCATTTTAAACGAGGAGATTTACAATTTTTTCAAGGAGAAAATGCTGATGGGTTGATCACTTGCATGGAGCATTTCTTTCGGATGCATCCTATGGGCGAGCATGAAAAAATGCAACTTATCTCAATTCATCTTGACCATTCTTCACAGATTTGATTTATTTACACAGAGAAGGAAGTGGGATTTCATGATTGGGCAGATTTTCAAAATAAATTCTCCAACCGATATGGGCTTTCATCTGACAGTTTATATCAAGAACTAATGGAGGTAACTCAAACAGGATCTGTTGACGAATATAGGGCAGAATTTGAGCATTTTCTAGCTCAACTTCCTTATATAGAACCAAAGATCAAAGAGATGGCTTATCTACGCGGGCTCAAACCAGACATCCGCACTAAGGTCCGAAGGTACCGACCCTTTTGTCTTCAGGAGATGATGGATTTATCTATCCAAGCAGAAATAGACCAGGATGCCCTATGGAACACATGCCAGGACATCTCTATCTATCCAGGTGCACACACGACAATGAATTCTTATCAAAAGACGACTTATACATCCTAGCCTGGATCCTCTGAAGCTCTTTTCGCCAGTCACCAAGCTCCACAGCAACACAATGCAAATTGGCCACTTATATCAGCCAATCCAACAAATCAACAGCTGCCACAAGATCGGACAAATAAACGGCCTAATCTGAAGTTGACAGAAGGCGAATTTCAATTGCATAAATCCAATGGCCTTTGTTTTATTATAATGATCGTTTTGCTCCAGGTCATAGATGCAAGCAAGATTTAAATCTCATCATGGTGATGGATGGTGATCAGGATCCCCTGCCAACCGAAGATATCGAGGACTTCATGCAGACAAATGAAACTTCTATAATAGAAGGTTACCTATTTACAGCTCAGCTCTCCTTTCACTTTTCTCAGTCCATGTCTCCTAACAGAGTAGTCAAGTTGTGGGGCAGCATGAAGGGAAGACGGTCCGAATACTCATTAATGGAGGTGCCACTCACAATTTTATTTACTCATATTTGGTAACCGCCTTATCCATTCTGATTTTCCAAGGGGGACTAGTTGATATTCTCTTGGCCAATGGAGTGCCCCAGCGTTCAATTGGCATCTGCTTGAATGTCTCCATAAACATGCAAGGTCTCTAGATTAATCAAGATTTAATACCTATACCTCTCACCAATATGGAAGTGATATTGGGGGTACAATGGCTGAAATCCTTGGAGTGGTTCTGCAGAAATTATAAACTGTTAAAGTTAAAGGTTTTATGGAATAATCGTATCTGCTATCTTGCTTTGGACCTAGAGTTATTGAAACAAGGTGTTTCTCCGATTCAAGATACTCAAGCCATCATTCAGAGTAAGAGATAGTACAGAGCATTACATGCCGCATGCAATCCAGATCGTCTAACGGTATCCCATCTTCAACTAAACTCTATAACTACTAAATTTGATAGACTATACCCCACTATTTTTACTCAGACTCACAGCTTACCCCCAAAGAGATCATGGGACCATGAAATACACCTACTTCCAAATTCCAAACCTTCAATCTTAGACCTTATAGGTATTTGCATCTGCATAAAAATGAATTGGAAAATTGGTTCAAGAATTACTGAATTCAAGGTTCATTCGACATTCATCTAGCCTGTTTTCTAGTCCTGCCTTGATGATTAAGGAAAAGGACGGGGGTTGGCATATGTGCGTCGAATACAGGGATCTGAATTAGATCACAGTCCCTAGCAGATTCCCTATTCCTTTTGTGGATGAGTTGTTAGAAGAATTGTATGGATCGACTATTTTCACACAATTGGATTTAAAATCAGGGTGTTATCAAATCCGCATGCATGAAGACAATATACAGAAAACAGCCTTCAAGGCTCACCAACGTCACCATGAATTTGTTGTAAATCGTCACCAACGTCACCATGATATACACTAATGCCTTGGCTGCCTTTCAGGCCTTGATGAACTCGATTTTCAAGGCCCAAATGTGCAAATATGTCCTAGTCTTTTTTGATGATATACTGATATACAATCGAAATGATGAAGAGCATGAAAGTCACCTCCATGTAGTTTTTGAAATACTAAGAGACAATCAGCTATGGATCAGTTTGACCAAATGCAAATTCGCCCAATATAAAATTAATTTCCTTGATCATTGGATTTCGCATCAAGGGGTGTCTACCGATATAGAAAAGGTTGAATCCATTCTTCAATGGCCCATACCCACTACTATAAGGCAACTAAGGGGATTTCTCGCACTGACCAACTACCACAAGAGATTTTTGGCTCATTACGCTTCTAAGGCTCAACCCCTAAATCGATTGCTGAAAAAGAATCTCTTTGAATGGAGCAAGGAATCAGCTACTTCCTTCAACAATCGAAACAAGCTTTATCCACTACCCCTATATTGCAATTAACAGACTTCACTAAGCCTTTCATTGTGGAGACCGATGCTTCATGTGTAGGCATTGGAGCAGTGCTAACTCAAGCCAATCATACGATCGCATATTTCAGTCAGGTGTAGTCACCTCAAGCTCAATTGAAATCAACTTATGAACGGGAAATGATGGCTGTGGCTTTATCAATTCACACGTGGAAACATTATATCTACACGGACCAATTCAGTCTGAAATTTCTGAACAATCAGAATGAAATTCCTCAGTATCATAAGTGGGTTGCCAAATTTCTTGGGTTTGATTTTGAGATAAAGTACAAGAAAAGGAAAGACAAACACTGTGGCTGCTGTTCTCTTTAGATCTATGACTGATGTGACAGTATAAAATCTCTCCTTTTCCACGATCCATTGGCTTGACAAGGCAGTCCTCATTAATGAGATCATAGCAGATCTGAAATTGTCTAAAATCAGGGAAGCCCTCCTCTCCAATGAAGAAAATCATGAAAATTATGCCGTTCAAGGCCAACTCCATTTCAGTAAAAGAAACTTGTACTTCCCAAATTGTCCACTCTTATTCCGCTTATTATACAGGAATTTCATGATACCAATATAGGAGGTCATGGTAGTTTTCTCAAAACCTATAAGAGGATCAATCAAAAACTGTATTGGCAAGGAATGAAGACACAAATCAAATCATATGTCTCCGAGTGCCCGGTTTGTCAACAGAACAAGTCGTCCAACTTGAGTCCAGCAGGTCTACTCCAACCTCTCCCTACTCCCAAGTTAATTTGGGAAGACGTCTCATTCAATTTTATTGAAGGATTACCTACATCTCTTGGCTATAATTCAATTATGGTGGTCGTAGACAGACTGTCAAAAAATACAGTCACTTTATTCCACTCAAGCATCCTTTTTCAGCTCAATCAGTTGTGGATAAATACGTAAAGGAAATCTTCAGATTGCATGGAATTCCAAACTCCATACTCTCAGACCGCGGCAGTGTATTCACTAGCTCTTATTGGCATGAACTTCCTATACAACAAGGCACCACAATCAAGCTGAGTTTGTCATATCATCCAGAAACTGACGGCTTAACAGAAGTCACTAACAGAAGCCTCGAATGTTACCTCCGATGTTTCTCTTGCGAGTGTCCAAAGCTTTGGATCAGATGGCTCCCTTGGGCGGAATACAATTATAACATGTCGTATCATTCTGCTATCAAGATGTCACCTTTTAAATTGGTTTATGGACGTGATCCACCAACCTCAATCCTCTATGGGTCTCAACCATCCCCAATTGATTCTCTAGACCAAATGCTTCAAGAGCGAGATATTACATTGGACAAACTTAAGACATCTGGCTAAGTCACAAGCTTATAAACACCGCAGAGATGTTCAGTATCAAGAAGGAGACAAAGTCTATCTAAAGATTCCTCCCTACCGCATGAAGACCTTGGCAAGAAGAAGTTTTGAGAAAATGTCACCTAAATTTTTTGGTCCTTTTACAATATCTCAACGAATTGGATCAGTGGCCTACAAACTAGATCTATTTTAATCCTCTTCTATCCACCCACTTTTTCATGTTTCCCAACAAAGACCAGAAGTTGGCGATCCCCAACATATTACACCTCTAGCCCCTCATCTCTCTTCTGATTGGTAATGGCTGTTTTGTCCTCCGGATCTAACAAGGAGGGCATGCAAGTTCTTGTTAAATGGAAGAATCCACCCAATTATGAAGAAACTTGGGAAGATGTTCTGATGTTGCAAAGCCAGTTTCCAAATTTCCAAATTGAGGACAGTTTGGTTCTCAAGGAGGGAAGCATTGATATGACCCTCCCACACACGTACGTGTGAATGAGGAAGCACAACCATTTCCCACATGCAGAGCTGGACGGCAGAGATGAATAGACACGAAAATGAAGAATAGAGAGGATTCGAAGAGACTAAGGAAGAGAGGAAGTTCTTGGGTAAGGAGTGGCGGCTCTCCATCTGATCGAGGCTGGAAGGGGATACCCTTTCCTTCAAGACCATGAACGACCCGGCTTCTAGGTCGAGTTATCTTCCCTCTACTCTTCTCTTCAGCAAACGCTGTTGAATTTTGCGTTGCGAGTTTGGACTACTTCTGCACTGTTCTTGTTACGAGTTTCCTCTTATAGGCTACTACTACAGTCAGGGGCGTAACACTCTCTTCCCTAGATCTTGCACTTCTTGCCTTTTCTTGAATGCCAACCCCCCTGGATCGAAACCTGGATTTGATACCAAATTGATACAATCACTTGTATCAGCTCTTGAAAATAATTATGGAAATAGAATATCTTCAATATAGAGCATATTATTATGACTCAACACCAGCGTTGCAGGTTCTAAACAGAATCAAATTTAGAAGAGAATTCAAGAAGATAGAATGAAGAAGAAAATTGTCCCCGACTTGTTCTGCCCCCCTCCGGCCACGGGGCTCCCACTGCTCTAGCATCCGATCACTCGATTGCTCCTTCTTGAAAATAAAACCGTCCCCTGATTTTCCCGCTAGATTTGGATTTTAAGGCATTTTCTCACCTGCGGCGGCGTATGTGTCAATAACTACCCTTCTTTGTCTCTTTATTCTTTGATACTTCCGATTAAAGAATGCACCAAATTGTGATCATATCTGACACCTCGGCTGAAATATGTTGCTCCTATCTCTTCCACGTCCACAACTTTTATTAAAACTACTCAAGACTGATTGGTGGAGATCAGAGATGACATGACTAAAGAACCAAGAAGACTGTTTTTAACCCCGGCCTCACGCTCAACAACATCACTTACAACATTGAGCCTAATCCTAAGTTCAGAGAAGTCGGGCATTGGGAAAAGACTTTGTACAAATTTCAGCAATTTGGTTGTCTTTCCTGATGAAACTAATATGCAATGCCTTGGAAGCAACTTTTCCACAAACAAAATGAATCTCAATCGCGATGTGTTTCATGCTCGCATGGAAGACAAGATTTGCAGCAAGATAAGTTGCTCAAGATTCGCATGCAAGTGAGTGGGTGTTGAAGATTTTAGAGGCACCATTAGTGAGAGACTTAAACTCAGCTTCGGTGCTAGAGCGGGAGACAGTACATTTTATCTTGGAGTTCCACGAAATCAGATGGAGTCTCATGTACCCAAGATAACCACCAATAGAGCAATTGTCCAAGTGACAGCGGCCTAGTCAACATATCTATAAGCATGGAGAGTGAGAAGGCCATGTAAAATGGTAGCTTATAATTAACATAGTAAATATTATAAATCCTTCCAATCAGTGGGTATGGAATTTTGCATGTGCTAGCAGGCCTGGTTGACGTCATAGGCTATGTTAGCACGAGCGAGAGTGACGCGTTGTAGTAACCCCATGATGCCGCGATATTGTGAAGCGTCAACCAGATGACCTCACGAGGAGGAGGTGGATAAGAGGGAGAGATGAGTGGGAACAGGTTTATGACTAAGCATGCCAGTACTTTGTGCAATGGTGGAGAGATATGTAGACATAGAGAGAAGATAACCTTTTTGATGAGTGAGAAATTAAATGCCCAAGAACTAGTGAGCATGACCAAGGTCTTTCATGGCAAATTGAGTATGAACAAGACGAAGAAGGGTTTTAATGCCACAGAGATGAGGACCAATAAGTGAGATAGCATCAAAGTTGATTAAGATAAACATTGGAGAGGTGGAATCAGGCTTGTATAAAAGAGAGGTATTGCATTTAGAACTACGGAAACCAAGACTAGATAGGCAGGACACAAGTTGTGGAATCCAGATCGTAAAGTTAAATTGATAGAGACGATCAGGAAATGGAAATTCATGAAGTTTGGAGAAAGGCGTTAGAGACATCTAACAAGTGGATGGGCTTTTTGTTACTGACATAATGGAGAGAAGAAGGCTGATCGGCGTATTCTTGATAAAATGGCTGAATGTTTCATAAAAGTTAAAGGCCTATTGTAGGTTCTACCGTGTGGCAGCAAGGGTGCCTTGTTTCTCATGAATTTCCCGACTACATTTCTAGTTTATAGATGGTTGGAGAAGACAGTGTTGAGAGGAGAAGGAACTTAGTGATTAGGATAGAGGCATTTATAGGATGAGCAGATTCAGGGCAGGATGTGATCCAATTAGTGTTGTAATACGGTATATAAGTGAGTCAGAGCCCTTGTTGGCAAATTGGGACTTGGACCCAGTACCCTTGGGAGGTCACTAACTGTGTTTTGATGAGAAAAGGGAAATGTCAGTTCACTGATAAGAACATGTTGATAAATGTAAATTTTACCTGATTGGAGAGATAGCGAGAGCCCAAATTGAGCAACCTAGATCCCAAGAAAACATATAGTTTGGACCAATCATCAAGTTTATGCTGCGCTAGGGATCTTAAAGATAACCAAAAGATTTTAAAAGGGTGTAGTCAGGTGGAGATTTAATTAAAACTTTACAGGGGGATTTGTGGTGAAGCAAGGGGTAATCATATAACTTATAAGATGAGCTGCATTGGCTACAGTTTGGTCACAGAATTTCATAGGCATAGTTGCTTCATGTCAAAGCGCTAATGCAATTTCAAGGAGATATCTTGTTTTTGTTATACGGTGCCATTTTGTTCATGAGTATAAAGGTGAGAAATACAATGACTGGTAAAATGGATTTTAAAACATGTGTGAAGAGGTTGATATTCCTCTCCCCAATCAGATTGGAAATATTTAAGTTTCGTGGAGAACTGATTTTCTATCCGTATGTGGAATTCAGAGAAAGCAGAAAGTAAGTTTTAAATTTTAGAGGATAAAACCAAGTGAATTTGATAAAATCATCAATAAATAATACATGCTCATTAGAAGTGGAAGGATATAAAATAAGGGAAGGACTCCATAAATCAGGAAAGATGACTTCAAGTGGGTGTTGTGATCTATGATATGTGAGTGAGAACTGAACGTTATGAGATTCTGAAATACGGGAAGCATTACATAAGATATGTTTTCTGACATAAGGAGGAAGACCAAATTTCTTAATTGAATGATGGAGGATGCATAAGTGTGGATGTCCAACATGTGCAAGCCACACTTCAGTCGAGGTGTGTTCTCCCTGCCATGCTTTGGGGTTCCATGAGGATATTGGAAGGCAATAGTGGATGTCCTTAATGGTCCCTTGAAGAAGGATCTGGTTGGTGTTCTAGTCCTTCGCAAAGCACGATGAGGGATGAAACTCGCTATAAAGTTATCTAAGGTTAATGTATGGACATATAGCAGGTTTTTAGTGATTTGAAGAATCTGCAGACTATAATTTAGATATATTGGTCTATCAGAAGTTGAAATTTGTATATATCATTTTGAGACAATGTTGAAACCTGATCCATTGCAGAATTGTAGTTGATTGGTGCATTGGTATTAGTGGAGGAATAGAGCATACATTGACCTGCGGTGACATGGTGTGTAGAATTACTGCCAGGGTACCATGATTTCGCTGTAGGATCGAGAGAGTTGACCAGATATGCGCGAGGCTGTGGTTGGGATGGAAGTCCAAGTTGTTTTCCCGTAGCTCTCCAACTTTGATCATTTCCGCAGAATCTATCATAGCACTCTTTAGCTCCTTGACTAGATTGACAGCAGATTTGGCAACGTGGTTGAAATCATTTTGTTATGTCATGTTCTTGTCCATCATTTTAATAATGACAGTCGGCTGGCTGGAAATGGGTGTTATTTGCTAGTTGGGTAAAGCCTTGTCCATTGATGCCCTGTTGGTATGCTAACTGAGCATCATGTGCCTTCGAATGTGTAACAATATCCTCAAACTTTAAGTTGATTTATGTTACCATTTATGCTAACTATGAACTGTGCATATCCAATGATCAGACCCCTCAGCTGTAGAGTTACGTGGTCGATGATGAATGATTGAGACTTATCGTGAGGCTGCTTGGTGGAGATCAGAGATGATGGGGCTGACGAACCGAGTAGACTGCTTATACAGGCTGGTCCACCTTATAATGTCGGACTGGGGTTCCCCGTTATGCCCATTCTAACTGGTCGTAACTCCAATATACCCAAAGCTACCCAACCCTCATGAATATAGCAGATGGTTCAATGCTAATGTCGCTAGAACATTCTTTCCGTTATGCCATCACGACCTCTCTCTTGCACAGTCATGTATGGCTGATGTTGATTAGTATTGGGAATTTCATCACAATTGTTAGTACATTACTTCCTTTTTGTGTCGCGCCAGATCACTGACAAATACACCTATAGAGATCACTTGATCGCTTTGCCCACAAGTCGTTTGGCAGAAATTTTGAAAACGTCGGTACAAGTTTAACGGTCTTGCATAGCTGAATATATCCTCTGTTGGTACCGCCAGTTCTTCTGAATTGTTAACCAATGATTGGTTTTGATGCACGATATGCTTTAGGGTTAAGCACCACTAGACCTTCTTTGAACAGTACATTCACTTCAACGCTGAACGATACACCACAATTTCAGCGTTCAAATCTATTATCTAGTTAAATTAGTCGGTCATTTGTGCCTAAATATGATTTTAAGTGTCGACTTGCTGTGGTCGGCCAAACTACAAATATTTCATCCCAACCATAGCAGGAATCATTGACACTTTCATTGTTCTCCATTGAGGTATAAGAACTAGCAAAAATATACAGTTCAAGAGTAGTCAGAATAGAAAAACATCGAAGCGATGGCTGGGTAATGCAAAAACATTTCTGGGTCATATTTCGTGGTGCTCGGTGTTTCCTAAGATTGTGTGTTATATTAATTTTGCTTTGAAAGAGTGCCCTTAATCTATTGTCAACCAATTCCGCACCTGATTAAGTGAAGTATATTTTATCCCTTGTCCTTCCCCAGATTTTCACGAAATAATGCAGAGGATTTGTACGAAAAAATTTTTTATTGGTATCCGTAAATGGAGAAAAAAGGCAATGTTCCTTTAAAAATGGATGATTTTTATAGCAGCTCGCATGAAAGTTTCATTAAGGTAACTCTAGATGGCAATTGGGTAGGCCGTATGAAGCTTATACTTAACGAGATTAAGGATCACATGTAAAATGAATTGAAGATCTGTCGCGTTATCTTGAATAAAATAAAGCATAAACATTATAAAGATCCTCGAATGAAAATTTTGGCATGTTATCTATATGTAATCATGAGGCCCAGATTAAAAAAATTTATATTGATGTGACTGGTCCATCTCGCTTCAATCAAAATTTGTGCCGTCTTACAAAGATACAATTGGTCTGTTAGCGCATCCATAAACTAAAAATACATCATGTCTTTACGATGAATGGCTGAACTCGTTAAAAACATACAAACTGCCTGGAATTCAGAAAACAAGAATCATTCTTCCTAAAGGTACCCATAAAGAGTAATGTCAAACCGTAGATAAACTTTATTTGGTATTAATGTAACTGCTCATCATAGATTAAGACCACCCTATGTTTACGTTCAGAGAACATTTAATTGCAGGTCAATCCACCAGATCAAGAGACGATCAATTCAAAAAGTGACTGATAAAGGTTATGGATTATCTAATGAGGATTACCTTCACGTTCAACGATTTTCCCAACTTAATTTGATACTTTGTATCATCTATCAGGCCCTGTCTTTGAATCTTTGCAGGAGAATGATACATTGCATTACAAAGGTGCCTAATGATCAGGAAACAAGAATTACGCAGGGGCCTAACATAAAGCTAAACAAGGATAAATTAACTCTAATGGAATGAAATAAATATCCTAATACTTTAAAATTTTTAAACTGTGTAACAGGAGGGAAGAACTTTCCATGTAACACCATCTAGTATTCGCCATGGATCAGTAGTTGCATGAAACTTTTTGGAAACTTTTCGGTAAGATCTTACGATATTATTTGATCTATGAGAGTTGCTGAATGTATTAGGGGTCTTCGATAAAGACCAAGAAATACTGAAACAGAAGTTATATTGAATGATGCAGAAAACCATTAAATTTGCATTGAAACTGAAATTTAATCATTTCACGCAAAAAACACTTTTCTGCTATATTTACGGTATGGAATTCATAGCTTAGCTCATTGCTAATTTTATCGACCTTTGTATAGTTTTGGTGTAAATCTCTTGGACTTTTTTTGGGGTAAACACTCTGAAGTATTCAAGGGGAATCTATTTTTCAAAAACACATCAGAATGCCAGAATGGTGACCTTCCAAGGATATAGCGTTTAACTTGGGAGATCTAGATTCTTGTTGCCATTCAAATGTTGTAGAGGGTCCATCAGCTATTTGGAAATAATTTGCCCAAACTTTCTAATGACTGATTAATGAAAGCTTTTGCAGAATGTCAATATTTTATAAAGTAAGTAATTGAAACATGACCTCAAAGGATCCCGGTTGAATTTTTCTTTGTGCATAATACGAATGAATATTTCTCTTGCTGCCACGGAAAGTAGTAACCAAATATAATACAAATAAAATCTATTTTTGAGGGATATTCAGTTATCTCGCGGGCACGACGAAGCAGTTACCAACCGAGCCAGCCGTGAACTGCCCGTCAACTTTACCTTCATAGGAGTGCATCTTTATCCAAAAATTTGGGTGTTTAGTCAGATAATTTTTTATTGGTGAAGATGACGGAGGAAAGTCCATGGAAGATGAAGATCGAGAGGCCATGACAGCTCGAGTGTCGCCTTATCATCTTTCGTCTTCGTAGTGTTCATCGGGGTTTCCAAATCATGGGTCGTGGAAAAGTGAAGCTCGAGCGCATCGATGACCAGGGACAACGGATGATCTGCTTCTCAAAGCGTCGGAATAATTTGCTTAAGAAGGCTAGCGAGCTTGCCCACCTTTGCAATGTTGAAGTCGCGGCGGTAGGCTTCTCACCCAACGGCAACCGTTACTCCTACTCCAGTCAGTCCAGGTATATCCTTGATCTCACAACGTCTGGGAATGGTATCCGATCTGCCTCTTGATGATTCACTATTAGAAATGATTATAATGAATCGCTTTATAATCCCTTGGTAATCGGAGGGTTGTTTTCATCGGATAAAAGACAAAATAACTCTATTGGATAAACTAGGACTTATCGAGTCAAGCCAAGCGGAATATTTGTTGGGCAATGAAGCAGCTATATCTATCCCTTGAGAATTAAATTAGTCATAGAATTATTTCCAACTAGAGTAGTGACTTACGACTATTTCGTTGCGTAATGCTCTAGTTTGCTTTGTTTAATTTATTCTACCGAATGGGAACTGAAACCTCTTCTATTTAATTTCAGCCCGAAGGAGACATTTGACCGCTACAAAAGATTTATAGAGTCGAAAAGGAACGCAAGGAACTGCTGTCCTGTACAACACATACAAACTATTGACCTTTACTTTAATTGCACGTCTGTGTCAGTATCTGTTAGACAAATATACGTGTTACCCACTTAATTTAAAATTAATACACAGAAGCTGATGGGAAATGGTTAACCGTTCTTTTTCTCTCTCTCCTCTCTATTCTTTGACTTTTCTTCCCATCTCTCTCACGTTCTTTTTTCTCTCTCCTCACTCAACTCATTTATTTGACTTTTCTTCTCCTCTCATTCTCTTTCTTCTGTGTTCACTCATCCTTTTTAACCGCCTACAACTATTGACTATTCCGCCTTTCTTTTCCTCTCTAATTTTCTCTCTTTCTCTTTTCTCTCGTAGCTCCCAATTTGACTTTTCTCATAACCTCTCCCTCTCACCTTTCTCCACAACTTTCTCTACATGGAACCACCCTTCTCCATACCATTTCTCTTCAACCGCCTTTCCGAATTGGACAGTTTATTTTCCTTGTAACTGCATGTTTCCTTCCCTTTAAAAGGGCCATGAGCCTGCTTGTATGGACATCTTTTGTTGAAGAACTATTGTGAAGTTATTTTGTGAGAAAAGAGTGATTCTTGGTGATTTCCTTTGGCGATAATGACAACGGGCAACGGATCGACAACGAAATGAGCTCGTAGCTTGTCTACTTCAACATTGTCAACTCCTCTTGGGTTTCTTCTTCCTCTTTCTCCATACTTCCCTATCCATAACTTACCCATTCACTTATCCCCACCATTCCCCATCATTGAACACTTTCCTTCAAATTAACCCACCATCTTCACCTAGTTCAATCATACTTATTCATTTCACCAATTCCCACACCGTGTCCCATCCAACTCCTCCAACCTCACACTTCACCTCCACCCCTTGCACCTTACCCATCAACCTTCTCTTGTGCCGATCGATTCTCACATTTTCTTTTTATCCGTATTCCCACACCTTCCCTTCTCTCCGTTTGCATCACTCGTGGAGCTTCAGTTCAATGTAACTCAAGGCCATTCAACATCAAGATACTCAAGCTATTGGCTCCCATCTCTCAGGTACCTTGAGACACCTTAACTTTTGAGATATATATGGTTCATGATAATTATTAATTTGCTCAAGTGAGAGTTTCTTAGAATTTCTGTGTTACGCTTTAGACGACCATTTCAAATACTATATTCCCATTAGTTATCACGTTATTGTATTACCAAAGTGCCTTGTAGAGCCACCGCTCCATTTACGTAATCCATTCCTATAAGATTATACCCGACTTCGGATCACCCTCAAGGAATCATAATTACCAACATATTTGTGTTATTTTATTAAGATTCACGAATCTATTTTGTGTCCTGCATCAAAAGCTCCATTGGCAAAAGAGTATTTCTATAGCTGACATAAAGTAGAGTTTTTTTCGTAGTATGGTAGCTTTCATTTTTCGGAAAGGACTTGACCATTTGATTATCATTCTTAGACTTCGTGGGAGTTTTATTTGTTTCTGAAATGATGATATGGGTTTTCTTTTTCCTGTACAGCATATGCCTACTCGGTGTTCATGTTCTTAAAGTCACAACGGGTTGAGATCAGAAAATGGGTAAGACAATCTAGGACGCAGACATCACATGATATCATTTTCAAATTCTTTAACCCGCCAAGTTTTCCAGGCACCTAAAACATGAATTCTTAGACCAAAGTGTGAGCGACCTCAGTAATTTGGAGGAGGAAATCATTAGAGAGTTAATAAAGATAAAGTCACTAAAGGTCAGTTTCCTACAGCCCTTTTTTGTCTTAGACGCGTGTTTATTCGGAAGATGGTTTCACCGTGTTTAAAACCGATGTCATGTTTGCATCTTACTTTTCCGAAATATATTATGCTGAAGGAAGGAAGATATCGTTATGTCTTCAAATTAGTTTCAATAAATTATTTAACCCGACTTATTATATGATAACAGACCAATCAAGTTAGCGACATGTACCGTTGATTTTCTTTCCGGTGGCTCTGAGTGGACTAGAGATAAACACGGAAATAGAAAACATTGAATCTCTTTGTCCGTGAATCAATATTTTTATATGCATGAAAGTTGAATACGTCGCATGAAGTCAAATGGTCATCCAAACCTAGGTATCGCGTCCTTTTTTCTCTCTGCTATTGAGAACAGATAACCAATTCATTATTTTGATCCAGAACAAACTTTTGAAGGACGTTGCACCCAACATTGGCTGAATAATTATCTTCAATGTAAGAGTACATCTCGATTTATGGAGCGGATGGAAAAAACAGTTCTTCTGCTCACAGCGAACAAAATTTCTCTTTTGTTCTCTTTTTCCTTAAATTATTATTTACATAGAATAACCATAGGATGTTCAGTGACGTGTAGTTGATGCCATAATTGAGTTGGCACACCAAAATTACAAAACTATCTTTTTGCAAGTAGGTTAAATATGCATGCTGGTTAATGCTAAGCTGAACCTATCTCTGATTACAAATAATCTCTCACGTACTGAGGGGGGTTGTTCATTTATTTTTACTCTCTTTTGTTTGTTTCTGTCTTGTGCATCGCCGGTTACTGGATGGAGGCAATTAGTGTGTTGTTTTTAATGGCATTATAAATTTAAGTCACCTTTGTAGTTATAGAAACTCACTCAAATATATATAATGGGAGCGAGGTCATCTCCACAAGACATGACCTTTAAAGATAAATGTTGTAATGGAGTAAGTGAAAGGGTGGAAGATAAGTAGCAAGTTGAAAGTAGTAGTTAAGGTAATGAAGAAACTAGGATTATGTATAATACTCATTAATAAGTAGGAAGATACAATTTCAGATAATATGTAATTATGGGTAATAATTGTTTTAAGAGAATTAAGAACAAGGAAATGCTATCTATTTATAAGAAAAATACTATTTATATTATTATCAGGAGTAATATTTTTATATATATTGGAGATAGTAAGTGAGTAGAATTATAAAGTTGATATAGGCGATTGTAATAAATGGAGAGAGTAAGTTAGGTAGTGGAATAATTGTTTATATATTTGGATTAAAATATAAAAGAAATAAGCTAGAGGGATATTAGTTCGGACACTATTCTTAGTAGGAGGTATTTTTAGTGTGATGATTTGTTTTATTAATTTAAGGTTTTGTGAGATAGGAGATAGAGATATTTTCATTAAAGGAATATCAAAGTTTAGGAAGTAATCAATAGTACAAGATAACAAGAAAGATGAAGAAGGGGATAAGCATTAATGGATCTAACCATGTAAGAGGAGGTTCTTCATTTATATATAAATTAATCAAATTAAAGATTGATATATGACAAGCATTTAAGATTAAGTGAAATTAGAGACTTAATTTTTATATTTATTATCCTGAATATAAGAAGTTAGGCAGAGAGGGAGGAATAATAAGATAATAGGTAGAATAGGAGTAATTAAGAGGTTTTATTATGATATGGTTGGGGGTAACTAATAATTAAGCAAGTGGTCTATAAATTTTTATATAATTAATATTTAATTTTTAATGTCTTTAATAAGAGAAAAGCAAAGGAAAATTGGATAAAATGGTTATGCATCATAACTTTTAGTCAAAATGCCTCAAGGGGCGGATCTACTCATATTCAATGAAATCCAACTTCAAACTGCATTTAATCTAAATCAATAGATTTGGAGATGTTAGTGAAAGTAATGTCGATTAGATCGAGTTTAGAAACTCAATAGAATCATCATGATGAAGGCAAGCTTATGGTGGGGGTGCCGATCATTGTCAGCTCACTTTGGTATACGACTTGACTCATCCTCCTATATGCTGGTTTGTTTCCTGGCATTCATGACCTCCTATGGCACCTTTTTCCAAACAGACGTGCCTCCATCGAGCTATGATGGGCTCCAATTTGGACGAGCGAGCCCCGAAGAAGTCTCCTACTACCACTATGAACTTTTCTCGTAAGATTGTGAAGTTGGGGTTGAAGACCCCTATTTAAGGCCACATAATGATTTTATTGTGCTATAAATTGTGTGAAACTGCTTAGGGATCCTCTTAGGGCATTGGATTGTCTGTGCCCTTAGGTCCCTTTAGGGCATTAAATTGTCTATGGTACTTCTTGGGTTCCAGAGGCCTAGATCTAGATGAAGATTTTAAAATGATCCACAGCAAAAGACTTAAACAAAATGGAATGGCATCGATAAAATTATTGGAACAACGTACCTTTGCACGGATCACATCCTTATTTTTTAGATCCCATAGTGAGATGAGTTGAGATGCTCAAGCGTGCAGCCTCTAGATGTATCCACGCAATCATCAGTGCGTCAGATCTCTTCCTTCTCGTTTATGAGCCCCGTTCAATCTGCATTGGCGTTGTTACGCCATCTCGATCGCATCAGGAGTGGAGAGAAGTCATGGGCAGAAGGGAGAAGAAGGGGAAGGCCCTAAACAATTCTGGCATGGGTGAATTTCATTCAGGGCCTTCCCCTATTTATACTTAGTGGGTATTTTTCATAAAACCCCCCAAAACCTAAGTATATCTTTCGACGTCCAAAAAACCTTTTGTGTGTGACCCTCTAAGCCCATGTATCAGTCTAGTTAATGATTCCAATGACCCAATTACCTTTAGTAACCTGCCAAATCAATTAACTATATCATCATATAGATTAATTAACATCGGATCGATTTTAGCCCAATCGATAGGTTGAGTCTCCAACACATGGCGTGCTCTAGAAGATACAAAGGAGTGTGTATGGACTCCTCATGGAATATGTTCGTCATCGATTACCTTGTATGTATTTTTCGTCATACAGTTGACGCTCCTTGGATGACTTAGGGTATTATCTGTCAAACCCTAATCAGTCATTTGAGTTAGTACTAATGCATTTAGAAATCAACAGAGAACTCTTCTCCGATATTTCACTACCTTGGCCAAGGACTTCATCACATCGTCTTCCTTGAGGTGTCACCTCTTATATCGCGGGTGGACGATCCCATCTTGACTGCTCAATCATGTTCGTGAACTCCTTGATGTACCTGAACTAAGTCGTTTAGAATTCCATGATTAGAGACTTGTTGGCCATAGTCAAAGTACAACCATCCTTCTACAAGGCATCTTTGGAGTCTCAAGTCTAAGGACCACTTACACAACCGTGACGTGAATCAACCTGGTTGACAGTTTGGTATAATACCATTCAGGGATTTGTAGGGATCAATTCAATGAACTCTTTCCACTAAAGAGCACCCACTATCTATCCTTGGTGTCTCCACACTAATGGTTATGGGATCGGCAATACTCGTCATATGAGTGAGACTAGATTGCGTTATTCTATTTGGATACTTCAATGTCCGTCTCGCGTATCCTTTGAATAGGAATATTTAGACCACATGCTTAAAGACTAGTGAGATCCGTATTACGATCTCATCATAATTCATTAAGTCCGATCATGTATTCATGGACTTCATTATAAGTATCACACGTGCACTATAATGAATATGTTCTATTAATGAACATGGAACAAAATGTGGAATGTGTGATTGTCTTGACGACCACATATATTTTCATCAGTACTTCCCCATGGCTGGAAACTATCCTTCTGATTGAGGAGGAAAATGACCAGGGCTATAAATAGAGATATTTTCCCCTAGTCTAGATCTGTCTTCAAAATGAGTTCCATCTGCCATCAAATTGCAACTGTGGCCTTAATTAATACTCGATGTATTCGATGAACTCACATTTAGGGTGTTCATGTGTCATTAGCATTGAAGTCAGTCAATAATAATTCAACAACCTTTCCTTATAAAATAATTTTAATATTTAGTGATGAGAAAGAGTCGTCTCCACATAGAATGGATATTAACGTTTAACTCCTCTCTAAATGATCATACAAGAGGAATAGTAGGGTAGGAGGATTGTGATCATACATATGAAATAAGAATGAATTATCTACTAAATATGATTTGTATAATAATTTCAGTAATGGGGTAGGAGAATGTGGATAGGTCAAATGGAAAGGGAATAGTGAGATAGATGAAGAAGTGAATTGATGATGGAGGTAAACAATGAATATGAAGATATGATGATGAAACGGGTGAAGGGATGTGAGTGTAGGTGGATGGATAATGGTTAAATAGAATGATGGAAGACGTAAAAATAGTGATCTAACTAATTGATAGATGGAAGAATAGATAGGTGGAGAACATGGTGATGGAGTAGATGATTTAGGGTTTTTATATGAGAGGAAGGCGACAATATTGATATCAAGATTGGAGATGGTCATGGTAGAGTGATATGATAGAAGATTGTGATGAGAATGAGATGATGAAAATAATAATATAGATATAACTAAATGTCTGGGTATGAAAGAAACCAATGTAAACTAAGAGACTAACTTTGGATCACAATATTTTGTTAGGATCATGGGATTTTCGTAGTGCAGATCAGCCTCTCTACTTCTCAATTGATCTTCCCAATCACACAAAACAAAAAAAAACACTTTGATGGACCTTCAAATTTCTCACTCTCTTTCAGTGAGCCTCTCTAAGAGAAAGACAGTTAAGAGATAAGTTTTGCAAACATCTGAGGCTCTTTTTATAGCTCCAAATTTAAGGATAAAAATATGTAGAAAAGAGAATGTTAACCTCAAAATTTTAGCCATAAAATCTTTTTGGATTGTCAAATATCATGATTTAAACTTTGATTATTTTGAGCCCATTGGTTTATTTAGAAAAGTTCAAAGATTCATTTTAAATAGTCCAAAAATTATTAATAATATCAAAATGTTCAAAATATATTTGGTTTGAACCTGAAATGATATCATTGCATATAATGCCAAACGACTCAAGAAAAATCATATTCTGACTCAAACAATCATATTATTTTATAACATCACATCAGGAAAACATTAAAAATATTTAACAATGCATAAATTTGAATTATTATTCTAAAAAATATTTGATTTTTAGGCTTAATAACATGCATATATAATATGTCGCCTCATCTTCTATTTTCATGCTTTTCGAAACCACCATGTGTACCTGCAAGGGAAAAGGATAAAAGCCACTCTTCCTTTATTAATCAATTTTCCATGACGTGGCCACGTCAACACTTTTTATTTTTATTCTTTTTCTATAATGATTTGCCATAGTACATGTGTGTGCCACGTATACTGTCACAACTTTTGAATTTTCTTTTTCTTCTTTATTATATTCTTATTTTCTAGATTCTTGATTGCACTTATTGTGATAAAAATGGTTCCTTTTTCCATTGGTTCACATCACCACCTCCAAAAAAATGTCAGCATGTCAGATAACAATTGGCGCATTATGGCATCACAATCCACGATGCGATAATGGTGCCTTCCCATAGTTATTAACACAGTTAATCATTTTGGAAGTGTGGGATTGGTCGACATTTGACGAACCAAATGGCAAAACGTGGCAGTCACATTTTAAATCTAAAAAAAATCATAAATTATGTTAAATAAATTTTAATTCATAAAATACAATAAATATATATTTAAAATTAGAAAACTGATCTCTTTGGATATAAGTCCAAAAAAATTCTAAAAATATATTTTGCATTTTAAAATTAATTTCTTCTAGAAAAATGATGTCACAAAAATCCTTGAAAATTCATTTAAAAACCAAAAAATCAGAATATAAATCTTAAATTAGTTTTAAGTCTCTTAACCTTGATAATACACTGATTTAATTATTTTAATGCATAAAACATGTAAATATCATAGAAATAAACTCCTTATTTGTGTGTTATCACCGAGCATTTGACGGGCTTGAAGAAACTCTCCCAAGAAGCAAGTCAATGGTGGAAAAGATTACCCAAAAGGTACTTGATACATAGCATGTTTTAAAAATTATTTATGAAATGATCTCATGCTCTCACTGCTGAAAGTTAGTTTCATGCATCAAAACCATAGCCTCACAAACCAATAGATTGGCACCCATGGGCCAGACAATAGATCTAACCCATTGGGTTAGATCATTCCTTGATTAATGTTTGAGATGTAGTTAAGTAATAAGGTCGGCCCAATAAAGGTTATTGGGCCATTAAAGGTATTGACTAGACTAATACGCGGGCCTAGAGGGTCACACATACAAGGTGTTTGGAGGCTGGTGGATATACTCCAATTTTAGGGACTTTAATTGTTCTCAAACTATGGACTTTAAGAAAATTTTCCTCATGCAGTATAAATAGAGGGGGCACACACCTCATTTGATACCCATTCAAATCAATTTGAGTCCTCCCCTCTTTCTTCTATTCTTCTTCCCGAAGTGGCGCATTCAATGGGGGACTAGATGGAGAGGATATCATATTTCCAGTGAAAGAGTTCATGGAAAGACGTAGAGATCCAATCCTTTGATGATCGCTTGGATACGTCAAGAGACAACACATCTGACAATTTAAAGATTCTCACTTGAGGAACTAAGAAATCACAGCTCTAATCTATGAAAAGATGAGGTTTTTGGTGTTTCTATGTTATTGGTTTTTAGATCTATTTTCAATTTAATATTCCTCTACATAATTGAGCTTAGATCCTTGTCGATTGAGGTCCTAAATTTCCCAAAAATGAATTTACCAGTTGAGTGTATAGTGGAATGCTCAAGAGGTGGTGTATCAGTTAGATGAGACCCTCGAGGGATAGAAAATGGAGCCTCCATATTTCAAGTTTCTTGTTGCCAGAAGTACTTCTTCTAGGAAGACATATATAGTGGGAGAAAAACTACTCTCAAAATAAAATATAGATCCATAATACCTCACAAGTTGAGGTCCCTCACTATTTTTAATCCCTAAATATCATGATAATGATACATGTTATCATTATTTTATGATGTTTTTGCCATTGCCATGCCATTTTACTAATTTTAATTTAAAAATTATTTAGAATGTAATACTATCATTTATTCATGTTTGGCCTTTTTCAAGGTCAAACTATTTTTAATCCCTAAATATCATGATAATGATACATGTTATCATTATTTTATGATGTTTTTGCCATTGCCATGCCATTTTACTAATTTTAATTTAAAAATTATTTAGAATGTAATACTATCATTTATTCATGTTTGGCCTTTTTCAAGGTCAAACTGTTGGAAATTAACCTTATTTATCGAGCTTAGTTCTTTAGGAATTAAGTGATAAACAACGAAGGAAAAGGAAGAAGACAATTAGAGGAATCAAAGTCATCTTTTAAAGTTTCCCTAGTTTGACTTTTCAAGCTCAACTAGTGATTCATGTAAGACAATGAAAAAGGCCTTATAAATTACAATATATGCATTTAAAAATTACATTCATTATTTCAGAATTTTAATTTTTAGGGCCAAAAAAGTGTGTAGGCATGAGCCCATGGCAGAAAGTGTTGTGGTGCACCTATGTGGAGGTGTTCCACCAGCAAGTGCAGCTACATGGGCCCAATGTATTGTCTTCCTGGGCCATGGGGACTCATAGATGGTCAAGAGGGGTCATGTCTCATCAATATTCAATATCACCCTTTTATACTCTTCCAAGAATTAAAATATTTCCATATGAGATTATTATTTTGAAGTTGTATGCACATACATGTAGAAGAATGTGAATCATTGGACCAAGATCTCACAATACGTATTTATTTGAGGAGGCAATCACTACGGAACCCATGACATGCAAGATGTAGCAAGATGTAGCCTCTCCCGTGTGCCACATGACATCATCTCAACTTTTTGGTTTCATTAAAAAAATGGACGACCGAGATCTTTCACATTCATGTGAATCTACTTAAGGTCTTTCTCCCTTCACTACAAAAAATACCTGATAAATCCATGATTGATAAATTATGTAGTGATTCTTATTTGGTCAAGAATACGGTGATTTGGATTGTTGACTCAATGGTGCATCTTGGTGCAAAAATCTGATCAATACATCAGCAGAATAGTGATTAACGAGCTTTGAAACTGATATAAGACCTAATTTTTTGGGGTTTCTAGATTGGAAAGATGTACTATTTGTTTATTCTAATTTAGAATGGCCTAAATTTGAATTTATATTACAAAACATGGAGATTTTGATTGAATGATCACCGTCTCTCCTCAAATTTACCTTAATTTCTTTCGTACCTTCAGTGAAAGATTTCTAATTCCTTGCTCAAGAAAAGCTTATGATTTTGTGGCAGTAGATGATTTATTTGATTCATCTTTCTATTGATATGTAATAATAATAATTATGTGTATATTCGGCCTCCAAAATCTTAATTTGACCTCCGTCATCTTCAAGTGAGTCATAATTTTTGGGCGTTATTTTTCCAAATCAATATCTATGTATTAGAATATCCATATTTTATGATTTTTGTATTTTTATAATCCTATTTTACGTAATTCTCTATCCATACCTCATTTTTATAATTAATATGTCAAAGCATCTGATCAATCTCTTGACTTTAACCGGATGTAATAAATCGGGTCACTGCCAAAGCATGGACCTTGAAAATTGATATTAACTCCACCTTATTTATTAATATTTCCTTACTTATATGATATTTATCCCATATCTCTCTTTCTAAAGATATAACTTTCATAAATTTATTTTACTATTTCTACCCTCAAGTCACCTAAAGACAATGGGAGATCAAATTCAACATTTTTAAATGATATTAATTTTCTTTTTAATTTAAAAACGATTACAAAAAATACTTATAATAATCCTTAAATTATCCTTTTTCAGAAAACATAAAAATCTTTGACTTAATGACATGACTCAGTGATAAGTCAAAATTTAAGGTTTTTTTATCGTAGTTTTGATTTAGACTCAACCAACAATTTTTATGAAAATGTTCCACTTAAATACTCTATAATTAATATAGGGAAAGTAAGGGGTCCATCCACAGAGAGGCGTAAATCTAATTTCAGACTTTTGTCAAGCTTAGAATGAAGGAAGTGAGTTTAAAAGTGAGATATATAATTCTTGAGATTTTTTTGGATATTTAGTCAATTTATATAAAATCCTATGATCTAAATTTAAGCATAAATAAATAAAAAGTACTAAAAATATATTAGACTAATTTTTACAATTTTTATTAACATTAGAAATAGGAAATATATATTTTTTGAATTTTCTTTAATTTAATTAACACAAAAAACTAGAAATATTAAAACCGAGAGGTAAATATTTTTTTAATTTTTGTAGATGTTAAAAACACTGAATATTGATTATATTAATTTTAGGGATTTTTTATTTTTTTAGAATTTTAAAATACATAAAATAAGGGAAAAAATATTTTTATGAAAATGTTCCACTTAAATACTCTATAATTAATATAGGGACAGTAAGGGGTCCATCCACAGAGAGGCATAAATCTAATTTCAGACTTTTGTCAAGCTTAGAATGAAGGAAGTGAGTTTAAAAGTGCGATATATAATTCTTGAGATTTTTTTGGATATTTAGTCAATTTATATAAAATCCTATGATCTAAATTTAAGCATAAATAAATAAAAAGTACTAAAAATATATTAGACTAATTTTTACAATTTTTATTAACATTAGAAATAGGAAATATATATTTTTTGAATTTTCTTTAATTTAATTAACACAAAAAACTAGAAATATTAAAACCGAGAGGTAAATATTTTTTTAATTTTTGTAGATGTTAAAAACACTGAATATTGATTATATTAATTTTAGGGATTTTTTATTTTTTTAGAATTTTAAAATACATAAAATAAGGGA
Source organism: Wolffia australiana (assembly GCF_029677425.1). Lineage (NCBI taxonomy): Eukaryota > Viridiplantae > Streptophyta > Magnoliopsida > Alismatales > Araceae > Wolffia > Wolffia australiana. Next base: position 8,708,783 of record NC_135841.1, on the reverse strand, counting down.
AAAAATATTTTTATGAAAATGTTCCACTTAAATACTCTATAATTAATATAGGGACAGTAAGGGGTCCATCCACAGAGAGGCGTAAATCTAATTTCAGACTTTTGTCAAGCTTAGAATGAAGGAAGTGAGTTTAAAAGTGAGATATATAATTCTTGAGATTTTTTTGGATATTTAGTCAATTTATATAAAATCCTATGATCTAAATTTAAGCATAAATAAATAAAAAGTACTAAAAATATATTAGACTAATTTTTACAATTTTTATTAACATTAGAAATAGGAAATATATATTTTTTGAATTTTCTTTAATTTAATTAACACAAAAAACTAGAAATATTAAAACCGAGAGGTAAATATTTTTTTAATTTTTGTAGATGTTAAAAACACTGAATATTGATTATATTAATTTTAGGGATTTTTTATTTTTTTAGAATTTTAAAATACATAAAATAAGGGAAAAAATATTTTTATGAAAATGTTCCACTTAAATACTCTATAATTAATATAGGGACAGTAAGGGGTCCATCCACAGAGAGGCATAAATCTAATTTCAGACTTTTGTCAAGCTTAGAATGAAGGAAGTGAGTTTAAAAGTGCGATATATAATTCTTGAGATTTTTTTGGATATTTAGTCAATTTATATAAAATCCTATGATCTAAATTTAAGCATAAATAAATAAAAAGTACTAAAAATATATTAGACTAATTTTTACAATTTTTATTAACATTAGAAATAGGAAATATATATTTTTTGAATTTTCTTTAATTTAATTAACACAAAAAACTAGAAATATTAAAACCGAGAGGTAAATATTTTTTTAATTTTTGTAGATGTTAAAAACACTGAATATTGATTATATTAATTTTAGGGATTTTTTATTTTTTTAGAATTTTAAAATACATAAAATAAGGGAAAAGATATTTTTATGAAAATGTTCCACTTGAATACTCTATAATTAATATAGGGACAGTAAGGGTCCATCCACAGAGGCATAAATCTAATTTCAGACTTTTGTCAAGCTTAGAATGAAGGAAGTGAGTTTAAAAGTGAGATATATAATTCTTGAGATTTTTTTGGATATTTAGTCAATTTATATAAAATCCTATGATCTAAATTTAAGCATAAATAAATAAAAAGTACTAAAAATATATTAGACTAATTTTTACAATTTTTATTAACATTAGAAATAGGAAATATATATTTTTTGAATTTTCTTTAATTTAATTAACACAAAAAACTAGAAATATTAAAACCGAGAGGTAAATATTTTTTTAATTTTTGTAGATGTTAAAAACACTGAATATTGATTATATTAATTTTAGGGATTTTTTATTTTTTTAGAATTTTAAAATACATAAAATAAGGCAAAAATATTTTTATGAAAATGTTCCACTTAAATACTCTATAATTAATATAGGGACAGTAAGGGGTCCATCCACAGAGAGGCGTAAATCTAATTTCAGACTTTTGTCAAGCTTAGAATGAAGGAAGTGAGTTTAAAAGTGAGATATATAATTCTTGAGATTTTTTTGGATATTTAGTCAATTTATATAAAATCCTATGATCTAAATTTACATAAATAAATAAAAAGTACTAAAAATATATTAGACTAATTTTTACAATTTTTATTAACATTAGAAATAGGAAATATATATTTTTGAATTTTCTTTAATTTAATTAACACAAAAACTAGAAATATTAAAACCGAGAGGTAAATATTTTTAATTTTTGTAGATGTTAAAAACACTGAATATTGATTATATTAATTTTAGGGATTTTTATTTTTTAGAATTTTAAAATACATAAAATAAGGGAAAAATATTTTTATGAAAATGTTCCACTTAAATACTCTATAATTAATATAGGGACAGTAAGGGTCCATCCACAGAGGCATAAATCTAATTTCAGACTTTTGTCAAGCTTAGAATGAAGGAAGTGAGTTTAAAAGTGAGATATATAATTCTTGAGATTTTTTGGATATTTAGTCAATTTATATAAAATCCTATGATCTAAATTTAAGCATAAATAAATAAAAGTACTAAAAATATATTAGACTAATTTTTACAATTTTTATTACCATTAGAAATAGGAAATATATATTTTTTGAATTTTCTTTAATTTAATTAACACAAAAACTAGAAATATTAAAACCGAGAGGTAAATATTTTTAATTTTTGTAGATGTTAAAAACACTGAATATTGATTATATTAATTTTAGGATTTTTATTTTTTTAGAATTTTAAAATACATAAAATAAGGGAAAAAATATTTTTATGAAAATGTTCCACTTAAATACTCTATAATTAATATAGGGACAGTAAGGGGTCCATCCACAGAGAGGCATAAATCTAATTTCAGACTTTTGTCAAGCTTAGAATGAAGGAAGTGAGTTTAAAAGTGATATATAATTCTTGAGATTTTTTTGGATATTTAGTCAATTTATATAAAATCCTATGATCTAAATTTAAGCATAAATAAATAAAAAGTACTAAAAATATATTAGACTAATTTTTACAATTTTTATTAACATTAGAAATAGGAAATATATATTTTTTGAATTTTCTTTAATTTAATTAACACAAAAAACTAGAAATATTAAAACCGAGAGGTAAATATTTTTTTAATTTTTGTAGATGTTAAAAACACTGAATATTGATTATATTAATTTTAGGGATTTTTTATTTTTTTAGAATTTTAAAATACATAAAATAAGGGAAAAAATATTTTATGAAAATGTTCCACTTAAATACTCTATAATTAATATAGGGACAGTAAGGGTCCATCCACAGAGAGGCGTAAATCTAATTTCAGACTTTTGTCAAGCTTAGAATGAAGGAAGTGAGTTTAAAAGTGAGATATATAATTCTTGAGATTTTTTTGGATATTTAGTCAATTTATATAAAATCCTATGATCTAAATTTAAGCATAAATAAATAAAAAGTACTAAAAATATATTAGACTAATTTTTACAATTTTTATTAACATTAGAAATAGGAAATATATATTTTTTGAATTTTCTTTAATTTAATTAACACAAAAAACTAGAAATATTAAAACCGAGAGGTAAATATTTTTTTAATTTTTGTAGATGTTAAAAACACTGAATATTGATTATATTAATTTTAGGGATTTTTTATTTTTTTAGAATTTTAAAATACATAAAATAAGGGAAAAAATATTTTTATGAAAATGTTCCACTTAAATACTCTATAATTAATATAGGGACAGTAAGGGGTCCATCCACAGAGAGGCGTAAATCTAATTTCAGACTTTTGTCAAGCTTAGAATGAAGGAAGTGAGTTTAAAAGTGAGATATATAATTCTTGAGATTTTTTTGGATATTTAGTCAATTTATATAAAATCCTATGATCTAAATTTAAGCATAAATAAATAAAAAGTACTAAAAATATATTAGACTAATTTTTACAATTTTTATTAACATTAGAAATAGGAAATATATATTTTTTGAATTTTCTTTAATTTAATTAACACAAAAAACTAGAAATATTAAAACCGAGAGGTAAATATTTTTTTAATTTTTGTAGATGTTAAAAACACTGAATATTGATTATATTAATTTTAGGGATTTTTTATTTTTTTAGAATTTTAAAATACATAAAATAAGGGAAAAAATATTTTTATGAAAATGTTCCACTTAAATACTCTATAATTAATATAGGGACAGTAAGGGGTCCATCCACAGAGAGGCATAAATCTAATTTCAGACTTTTGTCAAGCTTAGAATGAAGGAAGTGAGTTTAAAAGTGCGATATATAATTCTTGAGATTTTTTTGGATATTTAGTCAATTTATATAAAATCCTATGATCTAAATTTAAGCATAAATAAATAAAAAGTACTAAAAATATATTAGACTAATTTTTACAATTTTTATTAACATTAGAAATAGGAAATATATATTTTTTGAATTTTCTTTAATTTAATTAACACAAAAAACTAGAAATATTAAAACCGAGAGGTAAATATTTTTTTAATTTTTGTAGATGTTAAAAACACTGAATATTGATTATATTAATTTTAGGGATTTTTATTTTTAGAATTTTAAAATACATAAAATAAGGGAAAAAATATTTTTATGAAAATGTTCCACTTAAATACTCTATAATTAATATAGGGACAGTAAGGGGTCCATCCACAGAGAGGCATAAATCTAATTTCAGACTTTTGTCAAGCTTAGAATGAAGGAAGTGAGTTTAAAAGTGCGATATATAATTCTTGAGATTTTTTGGATATTTAGTCAATTTATATAAAATCCTATGATCTAAATTTAAGCATAAATAAATAAAAGTACTAAAAATATATTAGACTAATTTTTACAATTTTTATTAACATTAGAAATAGGAAATATATATTTTTGAATTTTCTTTAATTTAATTAACACAAAAACTAGAAATATTAAAACCGAGAGGTAAATATTTTTAATTTTTGTAGATGTTAAAAACACTGAATATTGATTATATTAATTTTAGGGATTTTTATTTTTTAGAATTTTAAAATACATAAAATAAGGGAAAAAATATTTTATGAAAATGTTCCACTTAAATACTCTATAATTAATATAGGGACAGTAAGGGGTCCATCCACAGAGAGGCATAAATCTAATTTCAGACTTTTGTCAAGCTTAGAATGAAGGAAGTGAGTTTAAAAGTGAGATATATAATTCTTGAGATTTTTTTGGATATTTAGTCAATTTATATAAAATCCTATGATCTAAATTTAAGCATAAATAAATAAAAAGTACTAAAAATATATTAGACTAATTTTTACAATTTTTATTACCATTAGAAATAGGAAATATATATTTTTGAATTTTCTTTAATTTAATTAACACAAAAACTAGAAATATTAAAACCGAGAGGTAAATATTTTTAATTTTTGTAGATGTTAAAAACACTGAATATTGATTATATTAATTTTAGGGATTTTTTATTTTTTTAGAATTTTAAAATACATAAGATAAGGGAAAATATATTTTTATGAAAATGTTCCACTTAAATACTCTATAATTAATATAGGGACAGTAAGGGGTCCATCCACAGAGAGGCATAAATCTAATTTCAGACTTTTGTCAAGCTTAGAATGAAGGAAGTGAGTTTAAAAGTGAGATATATAATTCTTGAGATTTTTTTGGATATTTAGTCAATTTATATAAAATCCTATGATCTAAATTTAAGCATAAATAAATAAAAAGTACTAAAAATATATTAGACTAATTTTTACAATTTTTATTAACATTAGAAATAGGAAATATATATTTTTTGAATTTTCTTTAATTTAATTAACACAAAAAACTAGAAATATTAAAACCGAGAGGTAAATATTTTTTTAATTTTTGTAGATGTTAAAAACACTGAATATTGATTATATTAATTTTAGGGATTTTTTATTTTTTTAGAATTTTAAAATACATAAAATAAGGGAAAAAATATTTTTATGAAAATGTTCCACTTAAATACTCTATAATTAATATAGGGACAGTAAGGGGTCCATCCACAGAGAGGCATAAATCTAATTTCAGACTTTTGTCAAGCTTAGAATGAAGGAAGTGAGTTTAAAAGTGAGATATATAATTCTTGAGATTTTTTTGGATATTTAGTCAATTTATATAAAATCCTATGATCTAAATTTAAGCATAAATAAATAAAAAGTACTAAAAATATATTAGACTAATTTTTACAATTTTTATTAACATTAGAAATAGGAAATATATATTTTTTGAATTTTCTTTAATTTAATTAACACAAAAAACTAGAAATATTAAAACCGAGAGGTAAATATTTTTAATTTTTGTAGATGTTAAAAACACTGAATATTGATTATATTAATTTTAGGATTTTTATTTTTAGAATTTTAAAATACATAAAATAAGGGAAAAATATTTTTATGAAAATGTTCCACTTAAATACTCTATAATTAATATAGGGACAGTAAGGGGTCCATCCACAGAGAGGCGTAAATCTAATTTCAGACTTTTGTCAAGCTTAGAATGAAGGAAGTGAGTTTAAAAGTGAGATATATAATTCTTGAGATTTTTTTGGATATTTAGTCAATTTATATAAAATCCTATGATCTAAATTTAAGCATAAATAAATAAAAGTACTAAAAATATATTAGACTAATTTTTACAATTTTTATTAACATTAGAAATAGGAAATATATATTTTTTGAATTTTCTTTAATTTAATTAACACAAAAAACTAGAAATATTAAAACCGAGAGGTAAATATTTTTTTAATTTTTGTAGATGTTAAAAACACTGAATATTGATTATATTAATTTTAGGGATTTTTTATTTTTTTAGAATTTTAAAATACATAAAATAAGGGAAAAAATATTTTTATGAAAATGTTCCACTTAAATACTCTATAATTAATATAGGGACAGTAAGGGGTCCATCCACAGAGAGGCGTAAATCTAATTTCAGACTTTTGTCAAGCTTAGAATGAAGGAAGTGAGTTTAAAAGTGAGATATATAATTCTTGAGATTTTTTTGGATATTTAGTCAATTTATATAAAATCCTATGATCTAAATTTAAGCATAAATAAATAAAAAGTACTAAAAATATATTAGACTAATTTTTACAATTTTTATTACCATTAGAAATAGGAAATATATATTTTTTGAATTTTCTTTAATTTAATTAACACAAAAAACTAGAAATATTAAAACCGAGAGGTAAATATTTTTTTAATTTTTGTAGATGTTAAAAACACTGAATATTGATTATATTAATTTTAGGGATTTTTATTTTTAGAATTTTAAAATACATAAAATAAGGGAAAAAATATTTTTATGAAAATGTTCCACTTAAATACTCTATAATTAATATAGGGACAGTAAGGGGTCCATCCACAGAGAGGCATAAATCTAATTTCAGACTTTTGTCAAGCTTAGAATGAAGGAAGTGAGTTTAAAAGTGAGATATATAATTCTTGAGATTTTTTTGGATATTTAGTCAATTTATATAAAATCCTATGATCTAAATTTAAGCATAAATAAATAAAAAGTACTAAAAATATATTAGAAATAGGAAATATATATTTTTTGAATTTTCTTTAATTTAATTAACACAAAAAACTAGAAATATTAAAACCGAGAGGTAAATATTTTTTTAATTTTTGTAGATGTTAAAAACACTGAATATTGATTATATTAATTTTAGGGATTTTTTATTTTTTTAGAATTTTAAAATACATAAAATAAGGGAAAAAATATTTTTATGAAAATGTTCCACTTAAATACTCTATAATTAATATAGGGACAGTAAGGGGTCCATCCACAGAGAGGCGTAAATCTAATTTCAGACTTTTGTCAAGCTTAGAATGAAGGAAGTGAGTTTAAAAGTGAGATATATAATTCTTGAGATTTTTTTGGATATTTAGTCAATTTATATAAAATCCTATGATCTAAATTTAAGCATAAATAAATAAAAGTACTAAAAATATATTAGACTAATTTTTACAATTTTATTAACATTAGAAATAGGAAATATATATTTTTGAATTTTCTTTAATTTAATTAACACAAAAAACTAGAAATATTAAAACCGAGAGGTAAATATTTTTTTAATTTTTGTAGATGTTAAAAACACTGAATATTGATTATATTAATTTTAGGGATTTTTTATTTTTTTAGAATTTTAAAATACATAAAATAAGGGAAAAATATTTTTATGAAAATGTTCCACTTAAATACTCTATAATTAATATAGGGACAGTAAGGGGTCCATCCACAGAGAGGCGTAAATCTAATTTCAGACTTTTGTCAAGCTTAGAATGAAGGAAGTGAGTTTAAAAGTGAGATATATAATTCTTGAGATTTTTTTGGATATTTAGTCAATTTATATAAAATCCTATGATCTAAATTTAAGCATAAATAAATAAAAAGTACTAAAAATATATTAGACTAATTTTTACAATTTTTATTAACATTAGAAATAGGAAATATATATTTTTTGAATTTTCTTTAATTTAATTAACACAAAAAACTAGAAATATTAAAACCGAGAGGTAAATATTTTTTTAATTTTTGTAGATGTTAAAAACACTGAATATTGATTATATTAATTTTAGGGATTTTTTATTTTTTTAGAATTTTAAAATACATAAAATAAGGAAAATATCTTTTCCGGCGATCGCCGGCGGCGGAGTGGCGGCTGCAACGGCGGACCAGATGAGCCAGCGGTCCTTTTGTGGCCCGTATAGAGCTGGCCTTAGCGGGTCAACACTCTAAGGTTGTTGTCGTGCATTGACCAACATGATACCAACCGTTTTAATGTGTTGATGTGGGCAGAAATTGGTAGGTGACATATCCATAATCTAAGATATTTCTGGGTTGACCTCGGTTGGCTTCGAGTCAACGTGATCAATTTAGGCTGTGTCCCCTACTTTGTGATCCATCTTCATGATATGTGCTCCACATATTGGTCCACTGTCTCGTTTGACTTGCCCCTAAGCTCTCATTGGCTTACTAATACTGCTCATATTGGCATGTTAATCTGCTGTCCTCTGCCATTGGCTTATCCTATGAAGCTTTAAGCCAAGGCCTGCATCCATTTGGCTTGCTAAGCGGCCCACTTTGGCATCTAATAAGCTCAACATTTCTGAAATAAGTATAAAACAGGAAAATTATATCTCTTAACATAAATTCTAACTTTCTTGCAAAAAATAAAAACCAGAAAATTCGGGAAAATCTTTAAAATCTAGACTCATAATAGCCTTAGGAAAATTTCATAAAATATGAGGCTTCATTTTCATGCGTAATTTTTTATGATTATTTCTTTATTAATACAACATAAAAATAACCTTTTATGTTAGATCAATATTAAATCAGTAAATTTTATATACAAGTATTAAAATTCAGATGAAATGCTGTAGAAAAAAAGGAATAAAGCTCTGTACATGATTGAGGTATCCCGTAAAAATCTATTTCTCATATGGAATGAGATGATCGAGAACGACATTTAAGAGTAAAGCTCCATACAAAATTTAAGAAGCCCATAAAAATTTAATCCTCGTATGGAATGAAATGATCCAAAACAATTATCTCCAAGAATCTCACAAAAATTTGGATCACAATTATCGCTTGAAGTATTTTTCACAAGAACTTTCATCATCATCTAATGTTCTCTTACTTACGCCGAAAAATGGAACTTATGAAAATGGGCCGGCCAAAGGGAAATATTTCCCTGATATTGGTAATCAATTTACCCCCCAACTAGCTACAGCCCACGTTTCCACCTGTTCTCTCCACGTCAGCGTCGTTCAAACCTCGATTCGTCGCCGAGTTCGAATCTTCTTTTGTCTCGTCCGCTCGACCAAATTTCAAACACCCTTCTACCGCGCCTTAAAAACCGTCTTCTGACGTCATCAGAGAGATACATATATAAAATTTTACTAGTTTAGACTTTAGAGTGAGAGACTTTACTGTTAAGATGAAACTGTGAGTTGTTGAGAAAGGAGATGAGGGATAAGAACACGAGAAAGAATAGATAAATAAAAAGTTTTGCTCGCCGACGCTTCAAACATCGCGGAAAGAGGTAATTTTCCTACTGTTCATCGTCTTCTTCTTCTTCTTCTCTCTGGATCTTGTATTCTTACTAGGTTCGTGTCTGGGCAGCCGCCGGCGGAGGAGCTTCTTTGCGGTTTGATTCGTGGACAAAACCCTAGGTCGACTCCAGGTAATTATTTCTCTTGCATATCGGTGCTCGACTGTTTCTCACTGGATTGCTTCGTTTGATGTGTTCGTCGGGAGGGGGGGGGGGAGGGGGGGGAAGTCTCTTGAGAAAGACTGCTCGATTCTCCTATTTTCTCATCGTTTCCGTGATTTTCCCGAGACTGATGCCTCGTTATCCCGATCCAATGTCGATAATGAGTCGTCCTTCGAGGTTGCATTTTCTTCTGGTCCGCCCAGATGCATTTTCGGCGATTTTTTTTTCCTGCTTTTGGTGTCAGCCACCGGTCCCGCCGATATTTGCCCCTCCTGATTTTGGCATTCTATGTAGACTCATTGTTCCCATTCTCAAAGTAGAGTGGGTCATGTCGCTCTGTGCTTTATAATAATTCATTTAGCTTCAATTTCTCATTAAGTTCCTCAGATTTCGTGGCTGATGGAGGTTCGGTTTACAATTTATGTTCAAGACCTCGCCTTCCATTTGTTTCGAAACCCTAGCCTACGAAAATGTTTCGTTGTTCTTGAGTTTTTTATCTAGTTATAATTCAGCAGGTGGATGGATCGAACCGAATTGGAACTCGCTTCTGATAAATATTTTAGTTTGAAAATCAAGTGGAAAGAGTGTCTAGTTGTAATCGAAACTTTATCAAAGTTTTGCTTGTTCGTTGAGTGCTCTAGTATAATTATGATTTTTACACAATTACTTTCTTCTACGATAAATGTTTCATTGGAATGTAACATTTATCACGAGGAAATTGGTTCGTTCTTTTTGGTACTCATTTTCAGATTACGCCTGGCGACAGCAATTATCTAGTATATACAGAAAGTGGAGGTATCTGGATGGTATGGTCAGTCGGATTTCTTTTTGACAAGTGAAAAATTTTAAAAGATGCAAACGAGAAAGAAAATTTCTGCAAAATACGTTGGAGGAGAGAATGTCGGCTCTAAACCAGCCAGACAGCAAAAGAAAGCGACCCTTCAGGCGGAAAAGAAGACTGTTTCAGAGCTAATCACCTCTTCTGCAAGGAAGCAAATACCTGGTAATTATTATGTGTAATAATATGGTTTTCTAGAAAAAGAATGTGTAGTAATATGATTTACATTTCTCTGGAAAATTGACCCATCGTTACGACTGTGACAGATCTGAATTCGAAAAATGCAACAGAGGATTTGGCACCTGAGAAATGCAAAATCTCTGGTTCTTTGCCCATGAAAGGTGACCCTCAGGAGCATCTCTCCAGCAACGGTTCCATTGATGCCAAGGTGACGATGCTTTTTGAAAACATATCTTGTTTCCACTCAGATCTGTAAAATATCTTGCCCATGGTTATTCATATTTCGTTATTTTTTCCCAAAATCTGCAGAGATTCGATGAGAGTGACCCACAGTGTGTCCTGGACACTCTATTTTCCCCAAAATACCATCTTCCTCACGATTTCTGTGGAGCAATATCTGATGAACAAGGTTAGATCAACTTTGGGGAATATCTTCTTTAATCTCAATGAATTTTCACATTTCTGCTTCACGAAATTCTATAGGTCTCGACAGCAAGGATGATCAGATGGACTGTGTAGATCAGCCGGCAAATGGGTCTGGAGCGATGGTAACAAACGAGGAAGATCATGGACGAACTCCGGCAACACTATCTCCGGAGGTTTCAGCGATTTACCTGGCAATGCAGCACTCCAAGCTGGAGTGTCACGACGAACAGTCACATGATCCGATGGCCACAGACGGCATGGACGCCGATGAGTGCGATGAGTATGATGATTTCAATCCATATGTTTTCATCAAGAATCTCCCCAATCTGTCCGACGTCGTCCCTTCATTCCGGCCAATGCTCCTCCCAAAGCAGACTCGGAGTTGCCCGTCTGTCACGCTCGTGCTAGATCTCGACGGTACCGATCTCTCCTCTTTAAGATTCCTTCTTGATAGAGTTTGGCAAGCCAGAGCATGGCGAAGACGTGACGATGATGGAATCAACGTGACAGAGAACATCATTGACCGTCATCGTCAACCGTGTTGGCATGCGTCCATGAATTAACTTTCTTTCCATTGAATTACATCTATACTCATTGTTATTTCAAAGATGACGGTAATTGATGATGTCAACGCCCATCATGTACAATATAATATATTTTAATGTAACTTTTAAATTTTTGTCCATCTTGCAAAAAATGCAAGCTCAACTCACACAAGTTGCATTTGTGGCCATAGTTCTGGATCGTCCAGGACGTGGACAAAGGACGGGACGGTTTTTCCTCCATCGACAAAAAAGCTGTCCCTTCCGATAATCTCGGGACGGTTTTTTGTCCCGTCCAGTCCTCCGTGACGAATTTTCGTCCCGAAATTTGTCCCGGATGAAAATTACCCATTTTATATTTTTAATATATTAATATGGATTTTTTCAAGTTTTTTAGGGAATTACTGAGGAGATAGAACGCAAATGGACATATCTACAATTATTTCTGAGTGACGTCCATTTGCACCCATGTAAAAATACATGGACTTTGATGCAAATTGTCATTGCGAGGCCACGTGGCAACATCTCAACTGTCAGATTCATCCGTCCATCGCCCGAGATCTCCGGACTGACAGTTTTTTCGTCCCACGAGATGAAAACTGTCCCGTCTGGTGGTCCCCGGGATGAATTTTCGTCCCGAAATTTGTCCGTATCCTCGGACGGGACGATTTTTTCATCCCGGGACGAAAAAATCGTCCAGTCCGCGTCCCTGCACTATATTTGTGGCCCTCTTGCTCCTACCCAGTCGTCTTTTATGTAATATACAATTAGATTATCAATTTTAATGATATATTTTCCCTCCAATTAATATCGTATCATAATTTGAAAACGTCATTTTCCCATTTTTCGAAATCGTCATCATAGTTGATTCCTCAACGATCATGGTTGACGAGTGCAACATATCCATACGGTGTTCATGGCGATCCGATCTTGATGGCTTCTTCTTGCTCGATTCGAGGTCGCAGAAACGCTGGTGCATTCATCGCTGGAGCCCTGCGGCGACGTGGATTTCACGTTCCCGGTGAAATTCAACCTGAGAGAGCACACGATCTACGTTCGGTGCCGGCCTCATCTCCGGGAATTTCTTGAGAGAGTATCGACTCTGTTCGAGATCATCGTCTTCACGGCGAGCCAGGGAATCTACGCGGAGCAGCTCCTCAATGTTCTCGATCCGAAGAGGAAGCTGTTCCGCCATCGCGTCTTCCGCGAATCTTGTCTCTACGTGGAAGGCAACTACGTGAAGGACCTCACCGTTCTCGGCCGGGATCTGGCTCGAGTCATCATCGTCGATAATTCCCCTCAGGTTTGCCGATCCTTCCGATCTCCGATTTTCTGTCGTCCGTCGATCTGGAAATTGAATCGAGTAATTTGCGATTTGTTTGCCCCGCAGGCGTTTGGATTTCAGGTGGACAACGGGATCCCGATCGAGAGCTGGTTCGACGACCGATCGGATCGTGAGCTGCTCTACCTGCTTCCGTTCCTGGAGAGCTTGGTCGGTGTGGAAGACGTCCGCCCTCTGATCGCCAGCAAGTTCAACCTCCGCCAGAAGATTGCTTCTGCGACGTAGCCCCGGGAGGATCTCTTCTTCTTCTTCGTCTTCTTCTATCTTCTTCTCTGGAAAGCTGGTCCGTTGCCGGAACTAACCAGTCGAATTTATAGAGGCGGATAATTTTTATTGGATACGAAGGTGGGCGTGAGCCGTTGATATTCCCTATCGTCGACATCGACGACTATATTTAATCTGGTTGTTAGCCCAACGATACGAGAAAATCAGCAATTTTAATGCAAATTTTAACTTTTTCCCAAATTTTGCGGATGAAAATAATTTTGCTTGTCGGAGGAATAACCGATGTCCATTTTGAACTGAACGACCATCTGTGATTTTGTACAGATCGGCATCTGTCCGTATTGGGTGTCGCCATCACTCCCAGGCTCCCAGCCCATATTTTTATTTGTGATGAAAAATAGAACCAACGATGGACCGATAGATGACAAAATGGATGACATGGACGCAGAGAAAATTAGAGAGACAGAGAGAGAGCCTACGAGAGATAGAGTGAGACTGATGTCGACGACAGTAGTCATCATCGTCCCCTTGGATGACGGTTGCCGGCTCCATCAACAACAGTCGTCCTCCCAGTCGACAACAGACATTGGCATCATCATTGATGAAAATCATGGTCCTCATCGTTGACGGTCAACGTCCCAGCCAAGAACATCATCATCTCGGTCAAACAGGGCCATCGTTGACCATCAGTCGTCATGGGTTGGGTCGTTGTCCCTACCATTGATGACATTCATCATCCTCATAGTCTTCCCAGTCAACAGCAGTCACTGTCATGTTCTCTAATGGTCATTATCCCGATAAATGACAGTTATCATCCATGTTAACTATGGTGGTCATCGTCCCTATGGACAATAGTTGTCATCCCCATCCACCACGGTCCTCTTCTCCATCCACAAAAGTCTTCTTCCTGTTTATAATGATCCTTGCCCCCATCCATGACAGTTGCAGTCCCTGTCAATGACGATAGTCCTCACCGCCTTCCATGACCTCCAGTCCAATCCATGACAGTTCTGGTCCCTGTCAATGATGACAGTCCTCATCGCCTTCCATGACCTACAGTCCAATCCATGATGATGCTCATCCCAGACAACAATGACAATCATCATCCTGATCAACAATAGTCTTCATCCATGTCCATTACCATCCTCGTTCCTGACAACACTGGTCCACGCCTCCATCTATGATGGTCTCCATCCACAATATTTGTCATCCCTCTCCGCGACGATTATCATACCTATCATCGATGATAGTTGTGATTGCCATCTCTATCTAGAACAGTAATCGTCCCGTCCATTGTTATCATCATAGTCTCTCTCGTTGCAAGTCTATTAATTGTAGATTACATTAGTTATTGGGCATGAATAATTATTTTCGGTCAAATAAGTGTTGGGCCAATAGACATAAAATGCCTGAATGGTTGGAGTTAGGGTATCAACAAATCAATGAACCTGGCGATGAGGTAGAGCAACGACGACGATGAGTCAGCGACGGAGGTACCACAATGAGTCAACGACGGAGGTATGAAGGCAAATTAGTGACGGAGGAGTTAGATAGTTCCAAAGGCAAGTCGGTGACAGAAGTGTGACACCGAGTCGATGATGGAGGTGTGACTGAAATGCTGGTGTGATGGAGGTGCAAAGGTGAGTTGGCAAAGAAAGTGTGGTTGAGACGGTACTGCAACCAAGGTGCATAGGCGAGTAGAAGATGGAGGTGCAAAGGTGAGTTGGAGATGGAGGTGCAATGGCGAATTGCTGATCGAGGTGTGACTTAGACAGTGGTGTGACAGGTGAGTGACACTACGACAAGTGGTAGCAGAGCCGAAAGGTCTTGCATGCTTGTTTGATTGTCTTTTTTCTATATATATATATAAATATTTTATTTACTTTGTTGTTTCTTTAGTTAAAAAAAAACATTTGATTGTACTTGTTTGTACGTTTTATCTCATTATGATGAATTGATAGGGTGTAGATTATTCTCAAAAGGATAAAGATTCTAATACTCCTGTAGAAGAGTATATCCCTCCTTGGGCAAAAGTGATTATGGATGGCCTCAAAGATGTAACACGGCGTTTAACCCCTTTAGAAAATAGTAGAACTAAGACTCCTCCACCCATATAACATCCCAGGAATTCCAACCATGATTTTCCTAGAAACATTTACAGGGTCAGAATCCGAACCTAGACGATCAAAGATATGTTTCTGGGAGGATTCAAATCCAACACTCTGATAATGATTATATGCACGTGAAAATAGATATTCTCACTTCTGAAGGTTCTACTAGCCAAGAGGAATATCTGAATTGGGAATCTCAAACGAATAGTTATTTCTCATGGGTAGATATGGAGGCTCGTAAGGTTAGGCTTGTGGACTTGAAGTTAGTAGGTCCAGCTAAAACATTATGGAACAATCTGGAGTGCCTCTTAGATAGTAGATTTCAGGAACCCATCTATACTTGGGAGGAAATGAAAACTAAGTTATGAGAAAAATATTACCCTTCTAATTACAAAGATAGTCTCGTTGATCAATGGCAACGAATTCAACAAGGCAATCGTAGTGCTTTAGAATATGTGACTGAATTTGATGAACTGATGATGACTTGTGGCTTAACAGAAGATTTGCACCTCACCTTGCCAAGATTTAGAACCAGACTATGAGATGACATATGACAAGAAGTTATCTTACATAATGTTAGAACATTAGAAGAAGTATATCGAGCATCCACTGATTTAGATTCTTTTCTTCATCCTCATCTGTGTATCCTAAGAGAATCATCTACCCCCAAGGCTCCTCAAATCTCCATAGACCTATAAATAATCTTCCCCCATCACATATCCATGCTCAAGTAGTGATCTACAATCTTCTCGTCCTCTACCTTCAAGAACACCTCCATATGTACCTCCAAATAGGAAAGGGAACACATAAAATCTTCTGATGAACAATAGAAAAACATGCTATAAGTGTGGGAAACCAGGTCATATTTTTCCAAATTGTCCTACACCAGCATTACTTCTCGAGGAAAATGATTTGTCAATGGAAAATGAACCTCTAGATGAAAGTGTGGAAGAGTAAGAGTATGAGGTTGACCCAACTATTATAGAATTTGGAGATCCTGAACATCACCTCCATATATAGAATTTGAATCTGCGACATTTTATGACTTTCTTGTTAAAATTTATAATTTTTTCTTGCTTCCATTGTGTTGTGATGTTGGTATAGAAATTTTGATGATCTCTCGAAGCTAATCCCAATGAATTTTCACTCTTACTTAAATCAATACCTTTTATTCATCATTTTCTAGGGCATTGGAGCACTTTTCCATGTATTTTTATTTTTATTTTTAGAGGAAAAGCTAGAGACAAGGGTTTCTTTTATTTTTCATCTCGAATGAAATACAAAATTTGGTCATACACATGTGAAGCACTTAAGCCAAAAATATGTTTTCTTCCATTAGTATAATACCTACATTAAATTCTTCATCGTAGCCTTTCTGAAAGATATTGTTATACACGATAGACATCTATTTGAATGTTAGCTCAATTGGTACGTATACTATTTTCATGGAAGCATTTATTTTCTAGTCACGCCTAGTTGTGAATTATTGTTTGTTAGAGACATCTATTACTTCAGTATGAAGATAATGCAAGTTGTTGCATTTGTAACTTTTTTACATACATACCTTAATCTTCACCCCTACCACTTTGCCATGGCGAAGGCAGTGAACACTTTACCCCAAATACAGGAGGAATTGTCTTATGAGGAGCTACTAGGAGAGCATACATGTGACACACCTGAATTGTGTGGTTGAGGCAAACGATCCCCAAACAAAACAAATACATCACACTTTTATGGGATTTCACATACGAATGTGACATTTGTCGCACCAATAACATGCCAAACGTCGTCAAAGTCAATTGGCATCCAACATATGATAGTATAAGCATCTTATGGTACCACTTCAGATTTGTCCATCCGAAGAACATGATGCTTTGAAGGGTAGCAGTAGTTCGTAGGGTTATACAGAGGACTCTTGGATGACAAGACATTGAGTCTCTTTAGTGGAAGGCAACCCTAAAAGATCAAACACTAGGGGAGAAAAATCATGTCATTAGTGTTGGGTTTTAGGTCCTTGTCCTGGATGAAAAAAAATAATAACTCACATCGAAAGACTTAAACAGAATCGTAACGACATCAACAAAATCATGAAACGAATCACCTTTGCACAAATCATATTCATGTTTCCTTTGATCCTTAAACAAGTCGTGTGGAGCTATTCATGTGTGTACCCTCTAGAAGTATCCATGCAATCCTCGACATGTCGAATCTCCACCTTCACCTTAACAACCACCATTCACCATTCGTCGTCATTGTTAAGTTGTCCCAATCGCATATGGAATGTATTGGAGCTATGGGGAAGAAGGGAGAAGAAGGAGAAGGCCCTCAAAAAATTATGGCATGAGTGAATTTTTTTTTAAGGTCTTCCCCTATTTATACTCAGTCATTATTTTCATAAAAAACCCTCAAACTATATTTATACTTTCCGATGTTCAGAATGTCATTTGTGTGTGACCCTCTAAGCCCATGTATTAGTCTAGTTAAGGACTCCAATGGACCAAAATATTGGCCTTAAAAATTAATTAACTAACTATATCATCATATACATTAATCAATTTCAGATCCATTTTAACCCAATTAATAGGTTGAGTCGCCACCATGTGGGGTGCCAAGTTACACCTCATGCTCTTGTAGATACAAATGAGTGTGTATATATTCACTCATGGAATATTTATGTCATTGGTTAATGTGTATGTATAGTACCTCATGCACTTTATCCTCCAAGGATGACTTAAGGGATGATCAACTATCAAACCCTAATCGGTCATTCGAGTTAGTACCAATGCATTCAGAAATCATCAGAGAACTCTTCTTCAATATTTCACTACCTTCTCCAAGGACTTCATCTTATCATCTTCCTTGAGTTTCCTCCTCTTATACCAAGGGTGGACGATCCCATATCGGTCCCCTCAATCCTCTCTATAAACTTTTTGATGCACCTGAACTAAGACTAATTTGAATCTCATGATTAGATACTCGTTGGTCATAATCAAAGTACAAATGTTTGTCCACAAGATGTCTTTGTTATGTTATGTCTAAGGACCAAATACACAACCGTGATGTGAATCAACCTGCTTTAAAGTTTGGTATATCCTCCATGGATTCGTATAGAGGAATTAGTGAACTCTTTCCACTGAAGAACACCCACTATCTATCATTTGTGTATCCATACTAATGGCTAAGGGACCGTCCATATTCATCAAAAGAGTGACGGTAGATAGTGTTATTGTATCCGTGTACTTTGATTTTCTTCTCAAGTATCATTCGAATACTAATATTTAGAACACATACTTAAAGAATAATGAGCTTTGTATTATAAGCATACGGAGTTCACTATAAGCATCACACGTGTACTATTATGAATATATTGTATTAATGAACCAAAAAAGAGATATGAATGTGTTCTTGGCTTGCCAACCACCTAATTTTCCATCAATTAGTCGGCTTGTATGGTGCACTAACTTATCGTGGCATCAGGTTGATACTAATGTGCGGAAGGAGACATGTTATATCATGCATAGTGAAGTGACTTCTCCCATTGCACAAATCTTCAAGCTGAAAACAAAAAAGTTTTATGAGTGGTTAAAGATGGAGATCATGCCATAATACAGATTTTTTTATCGCTATTAGAATGGATTGCCAGCTCCTCTAGATGGATTCAAGAACTTTCTATGTAATACACACCAGGAGGTAATGAAACTAATTACATCAAGTGGGATAGTAAAGTTTTTCTTATCTACCCAATGCTTGGAAATATTGTGCTTGAGTTTTTATCATTTTCACTATAAAATATGCTCCATCAGAAAAGTTGTTTCTGGTCGGTAGAGCAGTTTTGCCTACAAGCAATCTTGGCTGGTGGGGCTAAGTATCAAGAAACTAGTTCGCGTAAAATATTGGTGCCGCTGGGTGTTTGTCTTGACATCGTCATCTAAGCCAAACTAGAAATGCCAGCTATTAATCATAATTAACTATCATTTATGTGATGGATTTTATGTGGGCATTGAGCCAATCACATCACAACATTTTTTTATTTAAGTTCATTGAATGAAAATTTTCTTAATTTGTATCACCATGTATTTTTATAATGGAGTCAATCAATACGTGTAGTGAACTATTGAGTTATTATGATATCATAATATTATGATTTCTAGTCTTTAAACATGTATTCTAAATATTTCTATTCGATGTGATGGATATTATGTAGATGTCAAGCCAATTACACCGCCATGTTTATTTAAGTTCATTGAATAGAATATTACACTCATTATTATTCCAACATGATGTTTATAATGAAGTCCATGACTAAGTGCAATGACATAATGAATTATAATAAGATCACTAGTCTTTAAACGTGTATTCAAAATATTCCTATTTGATGGATATTCGAGATGTACATCGAATTATCTGAATAGAATACACTAACTGATCCTAATTATATGATAACTATAGCTGATCATGTGGCTATTAGTGTGGCGACACTAATGATAGACAATGGGTGCTCTTTGGAGAAAGAGTTCACTGAATTGAGCCGTATGAATCCTTGAATGGTAGTACACCTAAATATCAATCAGGTTGATTTAAGTCACGGTTGTATAAATGATCCATTGACCTGAGACACCAAAGACATCTTGTGGATGGGAAAATACATTTTGACTTTGACTTACAAACTTCTAATCACGTGATTCAGACAAGTCATAGCTCAATGTAGTAAGAAGCTCACGGAGATGATTGAGTGGTCAAGACAGGATTATCCACCCTTAGTATAAGAGGAGATTTACTCAAGGAAGATGATGCAGAAAATCCCTGGCCAGAGTAATGAGGATATTGGAGAAGCTATTCTCCAATTATCCCCATTACGCATTAGTACTAATCAAATGATTGATTAGGGTTTGACGATAAACCATATCCTAAGTCATTCGAGAGTATCGCACAGATGATGGATTGTACATAGACGGTAACCGATGACTGTAATGGTTCCATGAGATAGTTCAAAAACTACTCAGTATCTTCTAGAGCACGAGGTGTAGCGTGGCACCCCAAGGGCTGGAAACTTAGTCTATCGATTGGGTTAAATAAATCCTTATTTAAATAATCTATATGGTGATATAGTTAATTAATAAGGTTAGCCAATAATTGTTATTGGGCCACTAAAGTTATTTACTAGAATGATACATGTGCCTTGAGGGTCATACACATAAGATCATAAGGGCAATGGTGGATATATTTACTCTGTGGAGTTTTTAGAAAAAAATTAAGTGAAATATAAATAGGGAAGGGGCACTCATTTTAAGCACCCATGCCAGCCAGATTTGAGAGCCCTCCCGTTCTCCACTCTACTCTCTAACTCCACTCAACCAAGGAGAGTGTCTTCTTGGCGAGAAGATCTTCAATATTTTCAAGGAGAGTTAAAGAAGAAGAGGTGGAGATCCAAGCCCCAAGTGATCGCATGGATACTTCTAGAGGCCGGACGCATGACGGATTCAGATTGCTCTCAGAGTTGGAAAGTCAAGGGTGGAACAAGTTCACCACAAGGTATACTTGATATATTGATTTTAAATATCAATTATGTATCGATTAACACGCTTTTGCTTCATGGAAACCAGTTTTCATGGTTGAACCAACGCACAAAACCCAACATAATGGATAGTTGACATGGACATAAAGTTATACGGATTTGATCCTACTTATGACAAGTATGGTTAATCTTGTGGCCGTTAGTGTGGAGACGCTAAGGACAGATGGTGGGTGTTTTTTGGAGAAAGAGTTCATTAAATTTATATGTATGAATCCCTAAATGGCATTATACCTATATGTCAATAATGTTAATTCATGTTACAAGAGTGTAAGTGATCCATTGACTTGAGACACCAATGATATCTCGTGGATGGATTGTTTAAGAGTCTCTGATCAGGGGATTCAAATAAGTTTTAGCCCAAATATAATAAGAAACCCACATTGATTATTGTGTGGTCAAAACATAATCATCCGCCTATGGTATAAGAGGAGATTTACTCAAGGAAGATGATGCAGCTAAATCGTTGGCCAGTGTAATGAAGATATTGGATAAGACATTCTCCAATGATCACCAGTACTCGTTGGTACTAATCAAATGATAGATTAGGGTTTGACGATTAACCATACCCAAAGTAGTTGGGAGCCTCACATGAGTGAATGATTATACATATACGATAACCGACGACAATAAAGATTTCATGAGAGAGTTCAAACACTACTATGTATCTTCTAGAGCACAAGGTATAGCTTGGAAACCCACTTGCTAGAAACTTTGTCGATTGGGTTAAATTTTTCCTTAGTAAATGATGTAACACGACGGGCCGAGATCGAGCGGCTCATGTTACACCACAAGGGTCGGAGGGCTGATCGGTAGCATGGAAACAGAGGGCTGTCGGGTTGGTAATGATGACCGGTGAACATTGGACCTCAACGACGATGACGTTAGGCGTCGCTACGATGTCGTTGGTTGTGACAAACTAATTCTATCTATCGGCGAACGGAGGTAGGCATCGGCGGTGATGGCAGTGGCAGTTCATCATGCGGCGGCATGTACTTCACGGCAGTGAAGCGGCGGCGGCAGGTTGTCCGACGATTGCTCTCCTCGAAACTACCCTAGGGATCACTATGTGCATGTGGGACGCGTGTAACTACGGCAGCGGGCTCGGAGGCGAGTGCGGTGGTGAGCACGATGAAGGCGCAGCTATGCGCGGTGACGAGCTCAGAGGCGAGCGTGGTATCAAGGACGGTGGCGCAACTGGGCACGGTGACGGGCTTGGAGGCGAGCGTAGTGTCGAGGATGGTGGCGGTGCAGCTTGGCGCGGTGTTAGGCTCGGAGGCAAATGTGGTGCCACGGACGGCAATGGCACATGTAGGTCGAGGGTGGCCGAGGGCGGCTAAGGTCGGCCAAGGTGGCCGGAGGCAGCCAAGGCGGCCCGAGGCGGTCGAGGTGGCTAACGAGGACGGACAAGGCGACCTGAGGCGGTTGAGGCAGCCGGAGGTGCCCGAGGTGGCTGGATGCGGCCGAGGCAGCCGTGGCGGCTGTGGTGGCCCGAGGTAGTTGAGGCAGCTTATAAGGGTGGACGAGGCAACCTGAGGCAACCGGATGCGACCGAGGCGGCCGTGGTGGCCCGAGGTAGGCGAGGCGGCTGACAAGGGTGGACAAGGCGGCCTGAAGCGGCAGAGGCGGCCAAAGGCAGCCGAAGGCAGGTAACAAGGGTGGCTGAGGCGGTTGGGGTTGGCTGAGGCCGCCGGGGTCGCCCAAGGCGGTCGCTGCGGGCGGCTGCGGTCGTTCTGGCCGCGGTTGCGGTCGTTCCGCCGACTACGGCTGCTTTGACGGCTGTAGCTGCTGCGTGCGACTGCGGTTGCTCTGGCGGCCGCAGCCTGCTCCAGCAGCTGCGGTCACCCTGGCGGCTGCGGTTGCTCTGGCGGCTGTTCTTGCTCTAACGGCTGAGGCCGCTGTGCTGCGACCTGGTCTGGTGACGACGGGTACACTCTGGCCCGGCGGCGGCGGTGCTCCGGCGAAGTAATGATGGATGCCCTAACCCATCTCTCTGTCACAGGGGCAATTTCATAAGTAACTCGAACTTTAAACCTAATAAAAAAATACCAAAAATAAAACCAAAAAAGCACAAAGGACTACATTTTCAGAACTTTCTTTTTCACTTGGCTCTCTCTTTCCTACGATGGACACCCCTCCCCTCTTATAGGGGGAATATGGGCCTTCCCCCTTAGAAAAAAGGGAAGAAGACCCAAAACTGTAAGAGGGACGGCCTAGTTAGGGAAAACCAACAAATACACGCTGTGCGTGCGAAAAAAAACACAAAAGATACGCCTGTAAGGCTGGATGGTCCCCCATCAGTTAATAAATCTATAGGTTGACATAGTTATGGAATAAGGTTGGTTGGTTAATTTTTATTAGGCCACTAAAGTTACTAACCAGAATGGTATATGGGTCTAGAGGGTCGCACACATAAGACCATAGGGGCATTAGTGAACATATTTTAATTAGTGGGTTGTAATAAAAAATATTAAGTAAAATATAACTAGGGGAGGAGCACCCTAATTTAGGCGCATAGGCCAGCCAGAGCTACCCCCCTCTTTTCTTCCTTCTCAATTTTCTCCACTCATCCATGAAGATAGTCTTCATGGTGAGAAGATCTACAAGAACTTTGAGAATATTTGGAGAAGAAGGAAGTGGAGATCCAAGAGAAACTTGATCGAGTGGATACTTCTAGAGATTGGACATGTTAACAACTTCAGAACAATCTCCAAGGAAATAAGTCAAGGGTGGAACAAGTTCTTCAAATATTTCCTTGGAACAAGTTCTCCAAGGAAATATTTGAGAGATCGATTTATGATCATTCACTACTTCTGTTGCATAGAAAAGAGTTTTCTACCCTTCAATCAAGGCACCATATTCCAATATTAGTCCACAAAGCCTCGTGTTGGTGATGCAACAAAATTTCCAAATTGTGATGCCAATTACCTCTAGGATGCCTCATAACATTCTCATTTGTTAATTTCATTGTTCAATAATATATGTTACTGTTTAAAGATGGAATATGTTGGATATTTTGGTGACACAAAAATGTTATTACTTGTCTTTTTGTCAAAATCCTACATAAAAAATGGGATGTCGAATCTTACATGTACCCCTGAAGTACACTATAGACAGTCGTAACGCCCAACCACCTGTGGAAGCGTAAGCCCAACCTCGATGCATACCATGCTTGAGTGTGTGACTCCTCCAACACCATCTGGCCAAGCAAATATAAGACTCGGGTGTGCACATCATTAATTCATACTTTACATCCGAGGATGACAAAATTGTTGAGAAGAATCAATTTATGATGTTCGCACATACAATGCTCTTCCATTCTCATCGGAGAAAATAAAATTGACTTTGGGTAGCCAAAAAAATCTTTGCAAACCTTTGTCTTACTCCAGTTGACCCCACAACCAAGCCATACCTTATGATTAGCCATAGTACATGCTCCAACATATGACATGATCACATCTGTTGGAGCATTTTGGGACCTTTTTTGCTAATCTTATGATTAGCCATACCTTATGATTTCATGGATCTTCCAATTTGGGACTTTTTTGCTAATCTTATCGTATATCAAATCTACAGCTAGCCAACCATGACAAATGGATATCTCACGGAGTTCGCCTATAATTAGTACCTCCATGTAACATACATAATTACACATTAAGCTCATAATGCACACCAAAAATCATTTTAAAAGGATCTAAAAAACAGCTCAATCAAAATTATTCATCAAAATTTGAAATAGGCATTATTTTGAGTATCAATTACAATATTCCTACACGGTTCCCGATACTTGGGTTAACTGATATTGTTGATATCCCATAACAGATAATTGGATATGGATAATGATACTAGCACCCTTTCCGCGACTGTAGTTGTGGATCGTCCCGGATGTGGACGATGGACGGGACGGGACTAAGATCGTCCTGTAAGGACTGACGGTTTTTCCGTCCCGTTTTTCATCCAACCTTGCAGACGGGACGTTTTTTCCGTCCTGAGGCGAAAAACCGTCCCGTCCGCGTCACTGTACTTTAATTGACCATGACTAAAGAGGGAAGATGACGACTCATGATCGTCATCGTCGTCGCGGCTAGTTAAGAGATGAAGTTGGAAGCGGGAAAACCGAAACTGAGGCGGACGTGGGCTATTCGTTCTTGTTCTTCGTCGTTCTGCTCGCGGCAGCGACGATGTCGGAGTGGGAAGCGGAGGCGAGGGCGTGGCTCTCCTCTCTCCCCGAAGGCAAGATCCCTACGGCGGAAGAGATCGATGAATGGATCGACTATCACCGATCGCTTTTGTCGGATGATCAAACAACGCATGGCACTGTGATTCGAGATCGGATCCTTGATGTGCACCGAGAGATGTTCCCGGCAATGAGCCAGGGAAGTGCTGTGAATCGGCGAAATACCGGTGGAGTTGCCGAGTCCAGTGGCGGAGTGAACGATTCGTGGCGGAGTCTTTGTCGCGCCGAGCATTGGCTGCCTGTGTACTCTTGGCTGGAGTCTCTCGACACAGTGGAGGTGGTGAGCAATAAAGAGATCAAGGATTGGTTCAGGGAAAATCCAGATATCAAGGAAAATCTGTCCCGACGCACGCGGTACCATTTAATGCAATATATTCAGAAAGTTCACGCGAAGATTTTGAAGAGAAAGGGGAACTTTCAAAAGGCATGGTGTTCGAAATGGGCTGAGAAATATCTTACTTTTGCGTTTTCTTTCGTTTTGTTCCCAGCAAGTGAAACTTAAGTACATCTGTCATTAAGTTCTCAGAACGCAGTGAAATTGGGCTTCATCGGTGGAGTTCATAGTTGCCAAAGTAGCCAATAAATGTTGGAATTCTAGTGTTCTTTTCTCTGGTTAAGCGTACAAATTTTATTTTACTTTAAAAATTATTTCTTCTGCGGTAAGAAATGAACCTAGCACCTTTCTTTTGAAATCAGGGTATGGAAATAAGGAAGAAAAGGACAGCGGTTAAGGCTAGTAGGAAAGAATTGATGGGGAGTTCTCCAATTCCATGTATGCGTCCCTCGCTAAAGTTTTATTCGTGACTTTGCAGTTGGAAAAGTTGTCTAACGTTACTTATCTCTCAATCATTTCTTTGGCCCAATGATTTACTTCTGTTATTGATGTGAATCAATTAATGAATTTTTCTCAAGTATTATATCATTATCAATTTCTCTGATGCATACATATTCTTGTCCAATTTGTTGTCTTATCCCCTTTGTATTTATTGTATCACCGGGATAGAATCCTGCAGACCAGATCAGGACTCTATTTATTGTTTCAGTCACCCAGGCTGGGGTGTGGAGGATCTCCCTTTTTTCCTTATTGCTTGGCATGATAAAATTTACGCTCCTTTGAATCCGTCTCATTTCGTTAAGCATGTCATACCTTTCATTGAGCTGTTTTTTGGTCTTTGAAATATTATTTATTCCCATCTTCCTTGAATAAGTCTGCTGAAGCATTATGCATTATTTCGTCTCTGTTTTGTGTTAGCCCTGTTCGAATGTTGTCATCTTCTGACGACATTTTTTTCCAGATGAAAATTCGGGGGCAACAGTTAAACCCAATGCCCTACGATCTCTTCGAAAAGATGCGGCCTTCCTCAGATATGAGCTGTAAGTAGAGAAACTAGGTTCTCCCTAGAATCATCTTTCCTAACCTGAGGCTTGCATAGTTTGACTGCGTTGCAGAGGGAACTTGAAAATCTTCTCTCTGAGGGCCGTTGCAATCCTGTACAGTTCTCCCTCCCAAAGAAGAGATCCCCAGAAACTGAAAATTTTTCAGGGTGTGATCGAGAAAATGGGAATGGGGGATCCATGAAAGCTGGAGAATCTCTTTCTCCTGTTCCGGATAACTGTCATGCTTTGAAGGGATCAAAATTGAATGATGTCATGAAAAGAAAGAGGATAAAGGCCGAGTTTACTCCGGCGTGGTCATTTTGTGATGTGCTTTCTGGTATTCTCATCAGCTCCCCTTTCTCAATCCCTTCCTTGCCATGTTAATTAATTTTTTGTTTCGTTGGCACATCCTAATTATTTGATTCTATTGTGCCTTTAAAAGGTATTCCAGGAGCGCCAAATAAATAGACTTATTTTAGTTGGTTTTAGATGTGATTTCTTTAATGGAGTCTTCCAGGATTTCTCCAGGAACCGTAGGCCTCCTCGGGTTGCCACTAAATATCCTATTTAATAGTTCAGAATCCCATAAGTCTGCCAGCAAGTGTAGATAGCCCATTTTAGGTTCATGACTCCTATAACCACAAAGGGCTGAAACATGATTGTAATCAAGTGGGGTAGAATGAAAAAGATGTGAAAATAAAAGGGCGGTAACGGATTTCTGTTTTTCTCGCCCATTTCTGCGTCTTTTTGAAATTATGTTAGTGTTTGCCTTTCAATATCAAACAATCTAATACCTGATATCTGGGAAAGTATGGACGGTATGAGATAATTGTATTGGATATTAGATATTTTGCAGATATCAGATACTAGAACGGTTCTGGATATTGGAATCTGATATCTGCACTGAGATCCGGTATCTGGTTATCGTATTTTTTGTAAGGAAACTTTGTCACTTATGAAAAAAAATGGCGCATGTATTGTTTGATGTGAAATCAGTATTGAATAAGAATCCTATCTTGAATGAAGAGTCACTACGTGGATTGCAGTCGGTAATTAGTCATGGTTAATGGTTAAGTTTGGGTTGGTCAAAGTCGTTTCCTCTTCTCCATAGGCTATTTTGGATTTCTTCCATCCACGGTCCTCATTGGTTAACTTAATTGTACTCCTAGTTAGGTCGTTTCACATTATACTACACATAACAAACGAAAAAGATAAAAGATTTAATCCGATACCAGAGAATCCAATATCCATGATGCTATGCGATATCGTCATCCAGCCCCTCAGTTGAAACCGGATGCAGATATCAATACTGTAGCAACCAATATCTGATATCTCATCCAATATCTGGATGTCAGTCACGACGAATATCAGATGTCCCCTTTCAATATCCAGTATAGCATTGGTCCTGATATCCACATTCAGATGGCCAAATACTAAGATATGTTAGCGATGTAAAAATCTATTTCTCATAAATTAATTTTTGCAATTGATTTACATTAGAAAGATGTGTATAGTTTCATGTCTTGAAAGGTGGGCCCTTCAATGGTGTATATCAACATTAATTTGCTAAACATGTAAACGAACGAGCGCATTATCTATCTTTCTTCATGATGGGTATCACTTATCATTTACATTTTTTGGAGAAATTATTTATTCGTGAATCCCCAAGCCATATCATTGTAATTTCATGTGATATGTCTGAGTTCTTGTGTGTTTGAATGCTCGTTGAAGTTAATCCTAAGTATGCGTCAGTTTCTTGATGACTCAGATGAATCTGGGTTAAATGTACAGGAAAGGCTGCAGCATCCTCTACCCAAAACATTGTGAGGTGCTTGAAAGGGAGAGAATTGGGTGCAAGCTGGGCATGTTGCAGCAGGGATGCCTACGTTGGAAGAAATAAAGAAAAGTGGATTCCATTCCTTGAAGGCATGGCAACTTGTGTTTTTCCTAACAAAAATCCTATCTGCAGCTATTTTTATATTCCTTCTATCCTCATAGCCGTGCGGGCCCAGCTGAATGTTCACTGATACTTTGTTTAATGTTGCTTATTTATTTATTTATATTTTAGGTTGGAAAACCCTTGGGAGTCAATTTGATGGCCCTGCCGTGCTGGCCAAACGTAGGAGCTATTCCTCATGGGTTCCCACATGGTGTGCATACACATCGAGTGCTGCTGTTGCCCAGCCTTTTGGCAGAGCTGATGTGAGTCTAGCGCAAAAATGTTATGGCCAAATGTTATGTTAGATCATTCAATGTTGACCACTGGAGATTTACTATCTGGTATCAAACATTTTTTATTCCTAGTGAAAGATTCCCTAGGGGCGCAATAGCCTTCTGTTACTTAAATCATTTGGCTGAATGTTTATATCCCGGTGCACTATGTAGGAATATAATCCTGTCTCTATAATGGTACATGTCGAAACAATGAAACCATGTTAGCCTCTCTATTCTGAGCTGACTATTCACCTATAATTTGTTTGTTTATGACAACGTTGAGTAACTCTTTATGAGGATCTAATTTGGACTTTTTGGCCCTTGATCAAGAGAAATGTGTCTTCTTTGCACTTTCAAAGTTTAACCTATCCTAAATGAAAAGTTTCATGAGAAGCGATTTTTTCAATCAGGAGTTAGTTCAGCGCACGGTAAAGAAATAAAGTTATAAATGAAAGAATCATTTTCTTGAACAAACAATTTAGGTAATTTTCTTTTGTTTCTTCAAACAACTATTTTCTATTTACTGAACAAGTCATGGGTTGTTTTTTCATCGCATGTGATGAAATTTATCATAATGCTTTCCAGCAAAGTGTACAGAAAGTCCTAGATGTCAGATTTCATCCGGAAGGGGTTGCTCAACTCGTGTGCAGCTCTAATGAGGAAAATGATCAAGAGAAATGCGTCTTCTTTGCACTTTCAAAGTTTAACCTATCCTAAATGAAAAGTTTCATGAGAAGCGATTTTGTCAATCAGGAGTTAGTTCAGCGCACGGTAAAGAAATAAAGTTATAAATGAAAGAATCATTTTCTTGAACAAACAATTTAGGTAATTTTCTTTTGTTTCTTCAAACAACTATTTTCTATTTACTGAACAAGTCATGGGTTGTTTTTTCATCGCATGTGATGAAATTTATCATAATGCTTTCCAGCAAAGTGTACAGAAGGTCCTAGATGTCAGATTTCATCCGGAAGGGGTTGCTCAACTCGTGTGCAGCTCTAATGAGGCAAGTTCTCTTATTAGTGTTAATTTTGGTGACTTATTTTGCTTTACGAAGACATCTTTATCAATATCTTGTCATTATATTTTACAATTTATGAATAATTGGTTCAGATCCAATTTAAGCTATATGCATCTTAACCTTACATGAAAGAGGTTGTAATTAAACGACAACAATGTTTTGATGTGAGTGAGGGTTATCGTCTTTAAAAACCAATAACTATTGAAGGGTTGAAGTATGTACTCTCAGGACAACGTTGAATGTAAGAGAAAATGCATATTGCTATTGCACTTGGTTGAAATCTAAATACAGATACTGGTACAATGGCTAGTTTTAATTTTAGTGGACGTATGACGTGTCTGACACATGATACGTCTATTACAAAAATATGCAACACCGTAGGCTGTATCTGTTGATTCAATCTCACTCCAATGCAATCCCAAACGCTTCCAAAACAATCACAATCCAGTTGAATGTCAGGTTCCCAACGAACGGAGCAAGAGAGAAGAGGAGATAGAAAGAGAGAAGTTTGGCAGGAGGGACTATGCTGATGGACTAGATGGGAAGGATGACTTCAGATTTTCCTGAGTCAGGAGGATGCCTTTCCACACAAACAGGGATGGATGTCTGCGAGAGGAAGCAGTTAGGGTGGCGATGGACGAGAGGGGTGCAAGATTGCTCTCACGGTGTGTCAAAGTCTTCTTCTCTGGGGTGGATGGCTTAAGAGGCATCTGTTGTTTGGCCAGCCTTGGCTGGGTCAACTTATGCTTTTAAAACTGAGCTGCAGTTGTTGTTCGTATATGCCACTCTGTATCAGCAGTCTCACTGTAGTTTTCTTCCAGGGCTCAGGCAATATATTTTGGATATTAACATGATATTTTTTGAAAGAGATATTAAGATGATATGATGGCTATTTTATGAGGCTATGTATTTGATACGAACCTGCTGGTTTGTATCAGTGAGAAGATGGGAAGGGAGGGAGAAGACGCCGGGTTGGTAGTCGGCGTGCCGGGATGGACTACGGCAGGTGGGGCAGACGGAGTGGACGTCGCCTACGAGAGGGGTCCGGTGGAATGGACGTCGCCGGAGGGAGCCAGGCACATTCTTTTGATACTTCTTGGCTGCCCTCCTCAAGGGAGGGCTGTTCTATTTAAAGAGATTACAAAAGGTCCAAATGACCTAAATGCCCCTATTGGGCTAAATGATTAAAAAGGCCTAGAATACGTGGGGGTCGTATCAGTATTCAGTAGCCTTTTTGGATCTGTATATTGCAACTTCCAGATTCAGGGGGTTCACCAATTCATCGGGTGTTCACCCCTTTTATATTTTGAAAAAATTTCCAGGTTCTGTGAAATAAAGAACTATGATTAAATGGCCTTAAGAGTAAATTATTGATTTAATTTGATTTTTTTCTTGCTTTTCTCCGTGACCTTTCCTTTGTATTTTCTTAAAATGCAGGCGCCAAATGAGTTGCTTCTCTATAATCTTTTGTCCGGTAAGAGCATCCAGCTGTCAGGTCATAACTGCCAGGTATTCTTTTGCCAGGACATAACTAAGAGTCTTATATCCTTAATTTTTTAAAAAATAGTCTTATATGCTTCACCTTTTTGGGCATATTTAACTAAAGTCGCATCGATGTTCTTCTGTATCAAAATTATTTGCTGGATTAGATTTTCTGCCTCTTTCAGTTTTTCTCAGCTTGATGTATTTGAATCTCTTGATTTTAATGAATCCTTGAGAAAAGATGTTTGTCTTTCGAGTAGACTCTCTTGAGGTGGATATTGATGGAGATCAGACTTTACTGTACTTGCTTTTGGAAAAATACGGAAGAACGTGGATTTTAGACATCAGATTGTTGAGAATTTCATGCAGAAACCAGCAATTACAATTCCACCATATACGGTTTCTGTTTGTTTGGGAACTTGCGTTTCGATCTGAAGAATTTAACTTAATTACCATTTCTAGTCGCTATGAAATTAATCCTTCTGCAAATCAGGGTAGTTTTTTTTCTCAGAGGCTTTTATGTAAAGGTTAGGGTTACTCTGCCTGTTAAAGGTTGACAAAATATCGCAGACAGACTGCATTTTCTGCCCCCTGAATATGATTTTGACCTTGCATTTTCTCCAGTTTCTCCCATCTTCAAATCCTTGCTTACAGCTATTTTAACCCTCCCTTTACATGGATTGTCTTAATCTGTGGAACAGGTTCAAGCAGTAGAGTTCGCTGTTCAGGGTGCAAGTATCGTTTCCTGCGGTGGCAATTTAATGAAGGTATTTTATTTGGATGACCTAATATTCATTACGCTCAATGTAAGGCTGATCCTTTTGTGAGAGCTGGAGTGCTGTTCAATGGAAATTTAGATGCAGGATTCGCGGATGATGAGGATTTTTTCATCATCATCCGCCCATATCGTCATCGTCATCCATTGATGGAGAGTGGACAAGGACGATGATGACAGCGAAGTCATGATCTGCCCATAGATAATAGTGATGATGCTATGATGGTTTGTGACTAGAGGGCGTTAAAAAATATTAAATTTTAAGAGACATCTACTCTCCTCTCCTCCCTTCCATTTATCTGTCTCCTCTCTCACTCAATCTCCTTCACTGTCTGTGTGTCTGCCTATCTGCCTCTCTTTGTGTGTATCTCTAATATGTATTTATATCTCTCTGCCTCTCCTGATTTCTAGTCTCTCTTTATAATTTTTCATTTTCTCTCTCTCTCTCTCTCTCCTGATTTCTCGTCTCTCTCTTCATATTTTGTCGCTTTCTCTCCTCTCTCCACTCATGGTATCCTCTGTCATCTTTCTCCTCTCTATTCCTCCGTCTCTCTCCACTCTTTGTATCCTCTATCATATTTCGCCTCTCTATCCCTCGCGCCCTCTCTATACTTGTTCCTGCATCGTCACTGTCCTTGTAGTCATCTGCCACTGGGATGTTTGATGGGTTCTTCATTGTCTTTGTTATCATCATCCTGGCGCCAACAAATGACAAGGATGATGACAACTCGTCATTGTCATCAGGAATGGCAGACCCTATTTGGACGTGATATGGTTCTTCCATCATTTGACGAGCTCTTTCATTTGTTCATCGTTTATTTATATCAATTCGTATCCCTAGTATTGGTTTCAAATCGAATCCACTGATGATAATAATACAGTTGCTAAATTCTGAAGGCGTTAATCAAGATTTTGTGCATCCTCTTATTTTTTGCTCCCTTATTTATCGAAAATGTTTCAAATGCTCTGTACCAGTTACTTATTACATCGTGTTTGAGCCGGTCTGGGATGCGACCACCGGTTCTTGCCTTTTTACTCTAGGGCCGAACAGTACTGATGGAGGACGGTCATCAGTTGGACATACTAAAAAAATTAGCGCAATGACCGTCAATGGCTACCAATCATGTAAGTCGTCCAGATTGATATAAAAAATGAAATCTAACGTTCGTTTTAGACCTACATTTTAAGAGTTGTTCAGGGTATAATTCTTTAGAACTGCAGAAAGATAGAACTCGGTTGGTCAACTGAATGCACTCGAAGTTCATTCTTTGTTTCTTAGGTCTCGTGGTGACTAGTGGTGGGATGGGAGACGAGAAGCTGCTATTGTGGAATGTGTTGACCGGGGAGCTTAATTGTGACCTCAACGCTATTTTCAGGTGATTTTAGACGTAAACAATGAAAGATAGCCAAATATACTTTTTAAACTTCTATCACGATTATTTTTTAGAGCTAAGAACAAGGCCTCTCCGTCCATCGAAGCAATGGATTTCTACAACCAGAACTTACTGCTCTGTGGCAGTGACTCTTCACATGACGGCTCAGCCATGGTACAACTATGGGACATCGAGTCTCCAGAGTCTTATATATCATTCCCCGCCAATGACTCAGTGAGCTAATTAATTTTTTATTCAACTCTGCATGCTATGGAGCCTTTTTTTGTACTCTATATTTTTTAACTTTTTTTCAGTATATCACTTCCCTGAAAACAAACCCAGACAGCAACATCGTGATCACTGGTGAGTTTCCTTTGGAAAATTAGAAGCAACGACCCCGATCCACTGACCTCCAATTCTGCTTCTGTTCTTGGTCAAGGTGCTGGAGACGGGGCTGTTGACTTGTATGACATCAGAACATGCGGGACTATTTCTCAGCTATCCGTGGGACCTGGCTACGAGGTAGAGATTAAGGCGTGTGAACAATTAAAAGTTAGACTGATTGTGTGTCATTTGATGATTTTGTTCAGTTATGGTTCCGAGGTCAGGATGGATGACTGATGACAGATTGGATCCATCCTTTTCTCCATCCGTTCACGAGCCTTTGGGTAGAATGTGTCCAGATTTTACAGCCAGAGTTGACTTTGTAATTACTGTGCAGGTCACGTCTGTGGGATTCAGCAAATGTGGGACCTACTTCCACGCCTCGAGCACTCAGAATAACTCCATGGTGTGGGACACGCGGCTGATGCCGATTAGCCCCAGGCACCATTTAAGCAGCGTGGCGCTGCCGACTCGGCCTTTGCACTGTCTAAGCCACGGAAAACAGATGCCAACGGCTGAGCACACCGGCCAGCTTCCGGGGTTAGTTGAACCCTGAGGTACAGGGTGAACAGTTTGACTTTCTTTTTCTTTTCTCGCTAATTGGGTATTTTTGTGGCATTTTTAAAGCCACGTGGACGAGGGAGACCAGGGTGTAAATGATGCCAAGTGGCTTCAGAGGGAGCCAGTTTTGGTCACCGTGAGCGGCGATGGCAGGTACAATATAAGAGGCAGCTTTCTCAAGCCTAATTCAATGATTATACATTATTCTTTTTCTTCCAAAAAAGTAATTCTTTTATTTTTGGTGGGTTTTGTAGCATTGCAATGTGGGACGTAGCCCTTGGACAGCCGTGCATCAGGCACCTCATCAGCCACACTAGATGTGTGAATACTGTAGGATTCTGTCTGTCTCCCTCTGATTTATTATTTTCGTGAAAGAAAAGATAATTAAATCTGTGGATTTCACAGGTGGCGGTGTCTTCCGACGACACATACCTTTGCACTGGGGGAGATGATCAGAAAGTCGTGAGTTTCCTCCCAAATCTGAGAGAAAAAGAAAAAGGAAATACCCAAATTTATCTTGAAAATAATTGTGAATGGCCTCTTTGTAATCTCCGAGCTTCTGATTTTCTGTTTCCCCGGCAGGTTTTGTATCACAACCGGTACGGCACGTCCCGCACAAAATGGCGCCTTTCTCACCCACTGTAGACCTCGCCAAGCGGGATGGAGAATCCAATTTTTTGGGCAAACAGATAATTAAGATAAAAACTTCAAATTTTACTGTCAACATGTTTAGGGATCTACATGTCTGGACAACGACAACACATGGCGACGACGTCTTCGGATTGTCAGCCAAATCACGTCAAACATCATCATCAACAAGCTTTCATGTCTTCCGTCTGTCCATCTGTCTGCTGAGTCCCTTAAATCCGTCGTTATTCACATTGATGTCAACGCCAATGCCAGTCTACCATAATTTCCCACCCTGCCCGGAGATCGTCACACTTGCCGCTAGCTGGACCGACTGTCACCCACTCGATGCCAGTATTGCCGTTTTTCTATTCCTCTCTTCCTCGACGCTGCGCGCTGCATAGTCCGTTGTGCCCCGCTGCTTGATGTTTTCCCGTGTTTCCAATATCTTGTAAATAAAAACATGGCATTTTAAAACAAAATTGACCACTAAATACACATTATAAACTCCGGCAGTATAGTCTAGGAAGCCATCTGCATTGTCCGTTGATGTAAGATATGGCGTTGACCGTCATCATCATCCAATACTAACAACATCAACAGACGACTACTGCTGATCCCTGGTAGTGTGAGTCACATGACCAGGGATGCAAACGGGACGGTTTTTTTGTCTCAGCATGGAAAAACCGTCCCGTCTGCGTCCCTGCACTGATTCCGGACGTCAGATGTGACAATCTTTGTCCAATCCCGTCCATCGTCCATGTCCCGGACGATCCGAAACTATACCTGACCCACCTCTCACTATACAAGTAGTATCCTGGTTACCCTTTGCCGACGAACCCGAAGCAGGAGTGCTAATCCCGCCTCTAAAGTTGTGCTGTTTGTTTTTTTTTATGTAAACCTAACGGGGCAGTGTAGTGCAGGGACGCGGACGGGACAGTTTTTTCGTCCCAGGACAAAAAATTCGTCCCCTCTGCGAGGTTAAGATGAAAACCCAGACGGAAATTCGTCACGTGACGAACGGACGGGACAGTTTTCTTCCGCTCGGATGAAAAAATCGTCCCGTTGGGAGGTCTTGGACGGGACGATCTTCGTCCCGTCCATCGTCCACGCGTGACACGTCTGATTGCAGCCTACTGGGCCAGATTAAGTTGGTGTTTTCGGCCCATCTATCATCGGTGAGCCGGGCCCAGTAGCTGACGGTCTCTAGACTGCCAACGTGGCGCCGCTGGATATTAATCGCCGCCAATAGGCGTGGTTGTGGCCACGGAGGCGCGT
Source organism: Wolffia australiana (assembly GCF_029677425.1). NCBI lineage: Eukaryota > Viridiplantae > Streptophyta > Magnoliopsida > Alismatales > Araceae > Wolffia > Wolffia australiana. The sequence continues at coordinate 8,672,491 of NC_135841.1, read as the reverse complement.
CCACACGTCTCACCGCCAGAGCAGCTTAACGAAAAAATCTCCTCCGAGTCTTAGACTCGTTGGCCCTCCTGAGCCGTAAGATTGAAGGTAGACGTTAACTTCAATCCTGTGCCGCGATACGGCAGAACGGTCCTATATTTTAACAGACTTGAAGAATAACCGTTTGTTACTACAGGCAGCTTCCCTTCAACCTTCTCCATGGGGTCTTCTGTTCTTCCTTCCTGCACCCTCGCGGGGAATCATCTGCTTTCCAAATCCGGTGCGAGATCGGGGAGCGGCGATCGATGTTTCCAGGTATTGCGATTCGAATTGCGCAGCAGCGGGAAGATTGGAGGAATTCGATCGCCCTCTGTAGTTTGCGGAGCTTCTGCTCCGGCTTCGGCTTTCGCGTCTTCTTCCAGGACTCTTGTTTTCCGCGATCTACAGGCGGATGACTTCAGACATCCGCTTGACCAGCAGGTAAGCGTATCGGTCTTCTTGTCTTGTTATATCAATTTTGCCGTTTGCTACTGCTTGTCGAGCTGTATATTCCGTTGGATTTTTTATTTTACCGAGGTTTAGATGTCGATGTGCACCGCGCTCTTCCGCGGACTCATTTGCTTAATCGCCTTGCGTAGAACACGCTGCTGTTGAGGGCCGTTCCTGGACTGAAAGAAGTCGGCAAAGCTTTGCTCGGTGAGGATGATGTCCCTTGTTTATGTTTTCGGAAGCTTTGCTTTATCTTTATTTGGCCAATTGGATGAAAATCGCGTTTTCTAATCACGAAATGATAAGTAAATTATTTTTCTCGTTGAATTTCAAGTTCCACTAGGACACGGAGCTTACCCATCAAATCTAGGGTTAGCTGCATAGCTCAACTTTTCCATTTACATTGGCGTCCTGAAATTTCCCAATCAGATAAAAATACTAGTGTATTTTTAGCTTCTTCCGCAGAAAGCTTTTCACGTTTCTTTTTTTTCATTAGATATAGACAGTTCAATGCGTTCAATTTGTTGGTTTCCGTGTTCTTTGAGGTTTTCGTTTATTGTTTTTGGTTATCGAAGCGTAGATTGATTTCGTTGTCGTTATTGCCATCTTAGGTCCCGTTTCTGAGCAAGTTATGCTGCTGGAGAACATCGGAACTTCTGTCCTTGTAACTAAAAATCAGGTCAGTCTTAGGATTCTATTTACGATGTATTCGAGGCACTCCGAACCCGCGCTCTAAAATTGTAGTGGACAAAAAAAAGTCGAAATCATTATCTAACAGCTGATTTTGTTCTGGATTTTCCTCGGCCTAGATTTATCCTCATCACATATCCTTGTTATTCTGCTTTCTCATGTCTCATTTCTTTTCTACAGCTTTCTGATCTGCACCAGTTATTGATAGAGACTTCAAAAATACTGAATATCGAGGCCCCTGATCTGTACATCCGTCAAAATCCTGTTCCAAATGCATATACACTTGCCATTAGTGGGAGGAAGCCGTTCATTGTAGTTCATACAAGTCTTGTTGAGCTTCTAACCAGGAAAGAGCTTCAGGTACTATGTTCTATTTCTATTTTCAAGATAAAAACTTCACCTCATCTCTTCTTACGTCAACGGTTTCATGTGTTTTTTCAAATACCATAACCTATTTGGTCCTAGATTTCAAATAGAATTTTGCATGTTCATGTTGGAACTTGATTCTTCAGCGAACAAAGAGCGTTGAATTATTCCTGTTTTTTCCAAGATGTTAGTTTTAAATGTAATTCTGTCACTCAATGAAGCGGAATCCGATGTATTCCTAAAATAAGGGTCGCAGTATCAAGGAATTTAATCAACGTTCTTGAATACTAGAAAAATCCATCTTTGCTCTCTGTTGGATTGACATGGAAAATTTTCTAGTCTATAAACCTTTGATAATCTGTGAAAACCTAAGAAAACGAACGGATAAGTCATATATCTGTATCGATAATCTTTCGTCATTTTTAGTTCAAACTTTCGGTTGAAGATCAACTTCCTGCCATAATGTTAAGAATATTAGTTGTGCCCTAGCTATCAACTGTAGCTGTTATCACTGTGGTGAGCGCACAAAATCTAACACTTTTCTCTTTTTCATCTACGGTGTTAGTAACCACAAGGGGCACACATACATAAGTGGCTCACTCAAAAGTTTTCGTATCTTTCCTATTGCTCACGTGTGACACGACAGCTCTTTTGGTATTTTGAGATGAATCCCTTTCTGACAACGCTAAGTTTACTTGGGTTTCATTTTCCGACATGTCTTTAATGCTATCTTGGTTGAAAAATACGTAATATATAAAACTTAATAATATTATCTTTCTTAACAATGTGGGTGCTGAGAGCATCATTTCTCATTCAGAACGATCTTTTGTGAACGAAAAGAACCAACCTTAAAATTCTAACTTAAAACCCCTATGATTTCTTCACGTTTTCCTTTACCAGAAATCCCGTTCTGATTCCTTCCTCTGCAAAACCAGGCGGTCTTGGCACATGAACTGGGCCATCTGAAGTGTGACCACGGAGTGTGGCTCACATTTGCAAACGTTCTTACTCTGGGCGCCTATGCTGTACCTGGTAAGGTTACCTCCATTATCAAATCACCATTAAACAGATATAAAATCCGAAAATCTTTACTATCTTTTTTCTGCCTTCTCTTCAACCATACCAGGTCTTGGCGGGTTCATTGCCCAGAGATTAGAAGAGCAACTTTTCAGGTGGCTTCGGTCTGCCGAACTAACCTGCGACCGAGCTGCTCTCCTCGTTACTCAGGACCCCAAGGTAATATACAACCTTACCGAGATTAAAATGAAAAATTTAAACGGAGATCAATCGTTCTTTTTTCTGTTTATTTTTGTCGGATCGATTGTCATCCGGAAATTGTCAAATAATAGGCGATGGCTTATTAGTAGTAAGCTGATCCAGTCGATTAATCCTTGGTGAATAAGTAGGAGTTACCTTGTTCATCTTATAAATTAAGCCGAAAATTGCATGACTTTGACTTAAATCATGTCTTCGTTAGTTGGATATAATCAAACAAAGAATCCGTAATTTCTGCACCCAAGAAACTAAATTCTGGAAATTTATAAGAACTTGTGTAATCGCCTGGTTTCCTCTTGATTTTGAACATATTAGTTGAATTTGACTGACTCCTGTTTCATCAAGAGGTGGTCATCTCTGTCCTGATGAAGCTCGCTGGCGGGTGCCCGTCGCTCGCCGACCAGCTTAACGTCGACGCCTTCTTGGAACAAGCCCGGTCATACGATAAAGCTTCTTCCAGTCCTGTTGGCTGGTACATCAGGTCTGCTGCCTAACCCATTTGATTCAACTCTCGAAAGAATAAATTGCAATTTTTTAATCTTTTCTCTCTCTTTTTTTTGTTCCAATTTCAGAAATGCCCAGACTAGGCAGCTGTCCCACCCTCTACCTGTTCTACGAGCCCGGGAGATTGATGAATGGTCGAAAAGCCGCGAATACAAATCTCTGCTTAACAAGGCCTCTCCACTTTGATCAAAAGGTTCTCATATACAAATGGGGCTTGGGTAATTTTCTAGCCTCCAGTAGCTAGAAAATAAGGGTCGCATAGATTATTCTTTGTCCCAAAGTTTTCCGGCTTGAAACTTAATATGGGTTACTCTCGGCCATTATGCCCATATAAACATTGTAAATATTCATACGAAAATGCAAACAGTATTTATATCCTCTTTGTATTTAATGTAGATTTCTGTTTTTACATATCAAGCAAAGAATCCTCCATTCGAAAAGGAAAGACAGAACATCCCTCACATAAATGCAAACAGTTTCTCACATGCCTTTTGGGTTGTTCCTTCTTTTCCTTCTTGGGTAATCCTTTGAAAAGACGCGTTGGGTATCACAATCATATGTTAAATGCTTTGCATTTTTTCTTCGAAGATCGTCTCCATCACGTTAATTAAAGAAATTCCATTCCAGAAGATCTGTTAACAGGGCATACTTTCTGCTGAAGAATAAAAATTGATGCAGGGTCCTGCATGAAAAGCTACTCTGGTAGCAGTTAATGGGGAAAATATTACATGTAAAAAATAAATAACTAGTTTATGATACAGGATATCATATTTCCTCCAAAATTTTTGTAGATTAAGCAGCAACTACCCCGTCATAATAATATCTTCAGAAGCCATGCTATGATCAGCGCATGGCTGCGACAGTGCCACCAGATCTTCAAACCGAAGTGGACTTTGACGAGCAGTGAATTGGAACAATACCTGCACAACCAAAATATATTATATATAAAGATAATTATGCATACCTACGCAAAATGATAATTCAATGTAAATATATGAGACAAGAAGGAATTTTCGGGTATAAATAAAAAGTAGCCTGGAATTTTCATTCAATCTGAATGCATGAAGAGAAAGGCGCATATATTTCTCAAAGAACCTGGCATAGCTAAGAGTTTATTTTGCACGTCCTTTGATGATAAAATAATTATACATAAAGCTTTGATTCTCCATGAGAACGTCCATCAACTCACCTTAGAGTAACTATCGGCGAATCCACGCCTCGAATTGGATTTTTCAATGAAGATTAAATCAGCCATTTCTAGCCTCCCTTCACATAGCTTCAAACCACCATCACCAATCGCAAAACGTATGAGCGAACCTGGCCTCAAATTCGACTGCAAGATGAAACAAGAGGTAAAATAAAAAAAATCAAATTCTGAACTGATGATCAAGAATTAGGGTTGGTAGAGAATTCATCTTTATCTTTTGGATCACAACAAATTTTTAGTGCCATTATCATCCGTGTTTGGGCTTGGACGAATGACAATCACAATGATGACGAAGATTCATCACCGTCCACGTCCACTTCTCAACAAATTAGGGTTCACAACGAATTCGCCATCGTCATCCTCAAATGTCACCATCATCATCCATGTTCAGGCTTGGAGTAATGAAGAATCGTCATCAATCGAGGAGGATGATGCTGATGATAGTTTGTCATCGTCATTGTTCATCAATCCATAGATGACTACCCTGAAGAACCTAAAAAACTTTGATATAAATGACATTAAAAAAAGGAAAAAAATTAGCCGTTTCTAGAACAACAATCCATCTCTGACATAGAGCACAAGATCCGAATTAGCGGTTTGATATTTCCTCCTAATTTGTCATCATATTTGCAAGAGGATGGCGATGCCAACGATAATTCATCATCATCACCATCGGTCATCCAACTATGGATGACGACCCCAAAGAACAAGGTAATTCAGGGGAAAATACCTGCTGCTGGATAAAATCTTTATTGAGGCAGCTGAAGACGACAGGGGGGTCATCAGAACTCGTTACTTTGCCATCTTCTTGCAACTCCAAGACTACCTGGCCAGTTCTCAAACAATATAAAATATATAAAGTTCAGACCCTGATATCTCTTCATGAAGATTTAAATTTCTTTTTTGAAAATTCATGAAGGTCTAAAATAAACATTCAACACGCTTGACTACAACGTCAAAGTACCAGCTTCAATACACATCATAAATCTAGATTTTCAAATGAAAAAAACCTCAGCTGAAAAAACGCCAATTCTCCCTTAAAACACAGAGATAACACCAACATTAGAGTTTTCGAATTATTGTCTTCATTTTATGTTAGCGCAGCTATGGCCCAAATGAAAAGAACGATAAAAGATGAATTGAGAGCATTCTCATCTTCGTGCAATAAATTAAAAAACAATTATTTATTTCATATCTTACAAATTATAACAAATAAAGACAAGTGGAAGCGCTAGTTCCCTTTGCCCACTCCACAAATCGGTTCGACCATTCAATCGCACAACTAGTCGTTTAAATGCCGTCTTTCATGAAGCCTCAATTTGACCTTCAAACGAAGAAAATGGATTCTAATCAAGCTATTATTTCTACAGAAACCACATAAAACCTCATCTCTCGGTAGGAACTGACCAGTTGTCTCTCAGGAACTTGTCCTTGACTATCTGTATCAAGGAAATATCGACTAGAATGCGCATCTTTCCATACCAATGCCAGCGGCGTATAACCTGTTTGATAATGAGCATGCCTGCCACGCAAATATGATTGAGAATTATACGGAACAACCGAAAATTAGTCTCAAATAAATGATTTTAGCAATAAAGTTCGATATAAATGGAATTCAAAAAAGGGATAATTACTCACTTATTGTAGAACAACAATCCATCTCTAACATAGGGCACATGACCAAAATAAGCGGTTCTAAGTCCGCTCTGAGTACAATCATAAACAGGACAGGTGGAAAACCTATACTTGTGATAGGCAGACGGAGATTCACACGCTCCAGATTCCAAAAGCTTGGAATTCAACCAGAAAAATCTGAACTCGGCACTGCAATCGTACAACGAGTAGCCTCTCCAACATAACACATCAATTGCATAATAAGTCTGATCCCCCTGTTAAAGACGAACACAAAAAATATGTAAAACACAAAAATATTGATTTAAAATCCCAAAATAACAGGCGAAAATCGAGTCACCTCGTGAAAAATGCAATCTAGGATGCAGTAGGACTGACTGGGCCCGGACCCGTCCTTCGTCCTCGCACCGCCGGGTAGATTAGACGGAAATCGATGAAGAATAGACCCATTTCTGCATCGGCTTATGGTTGTTCCATTAGAGGAAACCACAAAGCAGCGTTTCCCTTCCGGCCGTGGAAAAACGTACCTGAAAAAAAGTAAAATCATACATATAATTCAGGGATTCAGCATGCACTCAGCAAGTAAAAATATCAATCGGCAAGTAAAAAATTCTGCAACAGCTGACTAAAATTAATCTGGAAACTCCTTTTTCAAATCAGCCAACTCTCCATCTGATTTTGAGAGAAGAACAAGAGGATTTGTGACGAACCAATCTTCTTCTAAGAGAGGAGGGACGTCGATCATCCATTCGGGGAGCATAAGTTGGCGGGAAAACCACCGCCTTGACTCGGAGCCCTTTAATTTCGACGCTTGTATCACGTCGAGCGCCGGTTCCGCCGTCTCTTCCGGCGGCGATCGGGGCTCGTCTTGGAGGGCAATCACAGAGCTCGCGAGAAACCGCGCGCGGTTATGCGCGTCGGCGCGGTGCTGCGCTTGGCGGAGCAGCGCCTGCTCGCGCCGCCGCTGCTGATCCGACACGGCCGCTCGCTTGAATGGCCTTCGAATATCGTGCGGCGCCATCTCCCAGAGATCGTCGAATTCTTCGTCTCCGATCTCCCTCCCGCATCGATCACCAATCCCCGATCTCTGCTCTGGAGAAGAACGCACTCTCCAGTTTCAAAAAAATTAAAACTTTACTCTCCTAGACTCTGTTTATAGCTGGCTCAAGCATTCGCCGTCACGGATGACGATTCGTAGCGTTTAAGAACGATGACGTTGACGATCCGCTTAAGCCCAAATCCTATCATCATCCGTCCAATTAGTCACTTACAGAGTACCATCCGACATCTGATATTGGGTTGAATATCACAGGATGTGGCAGATGCCAGTAGACATGGTTGTTCTGTTCTGTTCGTTTGAAACGAACAAAAAATTCGCACAAAAGTACCGCACAGGGCCTTGTTCTTTGTTCTGTTCTTTTTTTTTGCAAAAACGAACAAAATTCTCACATTCAAACAAAACTAGAACAAAATTCGCACAAAGCACACAATAGAACCGCACACGGGTCTGTGCGATTATCTGTTCGAATTTGATATTGTTCTGTTCAGAAAACCGAACTCAATTCGCACAAATTCGCACAAAAGGAACCGAAGAACCATGTCTACCTGTGATATCCTATATTGGACAACTGATATCGGTTATCAAGGCGGTTTCTGATATCAGTTATCGGACAGATATTGAATATCCATCCGACATCTGATATTGGGTCGGATATCACAGGATGTGGCAGATGCCAGTACCAGATGTCAAATCCGATATCCGGATATCAGTTTGAAAATAGAGGAATAGTGTCCCGTCTGGAAAAAGTATAAGGTTTACATCAGTATAAATACATGTGGTCTATAGATTGTTAGAAGATTCATGTGCTATATACCAAATGCCAAACCAATTGGCTAATAATGCGCTATGTGGTGAGAGCAAACTGGCCCATTTTGTACTGGGACAGAATAAGTACGATTTTAAATTTGAAATATAAATTGGAACCATAAAGAAAATCATAAAATACTCAAACAAACAGTATGTATGACTCACGATAGCTTCATTACAGAATTATTGAAAATATATTTTGAATTCATAAATTGGATATCAAAGAAACTGATATCCGACATCAATATCCGATATTGTCATCGAACCTTTCAAACGAGGTCGGATGCCGATATCGGGACGGATAAGGGTATTGGAGAAGTACTATAGCAACCGAGATCTGATATCATATTCCGGCATCAGGATATCGGTATAGACAGATATCGGAAAGCCCATTTCCGAGATCTGGTCCAGCATCCATCCCGCTACTGTCACCCAATATCAATGTTGGGAGGGGCAAACACTACCTTTAACTGAGGGGACTAACTATTGCCATCATGCGTCTAGCTCCATGTCGTCTGTCTGCGGAGTTCCTAAAATTCATGGCCCTTCACCTCTTGGAGTCTGACCCGAGTATGTTGATCCACCATTCCCAGTCCTGCCTGGAGAGGTTCCCACTCCCCACTAGCTGGAGCAATGGTCGCCCACTGCTTGATGCTGGTGTTGCTCGTCGCTACGTTTCTCCTCCTTGCCGAAGTATTCGTCACCTGCCAATTCACCCGGCTGCGGCCTGACACTAGATATTTTTCTCAAATTTCTATGATCTTGCGAATATAACATGGCATTTTAAAACAAACTACACACTATAAACTCGACATGTGATGCTAACGGCATTATCTTCATATAAAGGACCGAATGTCATCATCTCCACTACTGCCATCGTCTTAGGTATGGTTGGACATTTAGGTCTAGGGACAGCTCAGACCGGACAGACAGGCCGGTAAATTAGGTCTGAGGGTTAAACTGGACCGGAACCAGAAATAAATGATTAAATATTTATTTAATATATTTTTATTAAAACTTTAAAAGTCATCCATGCTTATGCTTTCATGTTTCTTACTACTCTATCGTATGTTGACAATGAACATGACTTGTCTAGTCTGACTTTGACATTAACTAGTCAACGGCTAAAACATGAGATGAGACTGACCAGGACGTCGGTGGATGACGAACCGATGACGATATGTAGATAACGGTTATCGGTTGACGGTGGAGGTTGAAGTATAAACCCTTGGTGGGGGTTTCTCGGCGGCGGCGGGCAGCCATGGACGGGAGGTCGCCGCCGCCTGGGCAAGAGAAGGATGGCGGCGGAGACGAAGGTAGCGGCGATGGTGGAGCTCGTTCTATGTGGAGGCACCTGCAACTGTTGGTACGCGCAGACTCCAAAGAATCCGTCGAGTACATTCTCCAATCTCTGTGGCGTACTCGCTCAACCGGCCTCGATTCCGCCGATCGCGCGATCTTCCGAGAAATGCTTCAGCTTCAGTCCGATTCTGCCCTCGATCCCGTACCCGCTTCTCCTTCAATTTCTCCGTCAAGGGTTTTCCTTCTTCTTCGTCGCCATCCACTGATTTGGGGTTTTCTTCCTCAGCTTCTTCTGTGCCTCCGGATGCTTATTCGGAAGTGCGCAATTGGCGATGTACGCAGAGACGAGATCCAAACGCTGTTCCCGGAGGAGGTAACGCCGGAGTTGCGGAGGTTGCTTACGCTGCTCTTGCAGAGATTTCAGAGCGAGTGGCGTGAGGACGCCGGCAAAGACAAGGTTCGGAGAAGCTTGTTCATTGCTTTAATTTGAGCAAGTGGCGATCAGATTTCTTCTTCTCAGGCCTCAATCTTTCTGTCTTTCTTTACTTCAGGTCTCAATTCCTCGATTGAAGGCTGTGACATGGAACATGTTGGATCAGAATGGAGAGTCTGGGGGCTCTGTTCCGGCAATAACTCTGAAGGTGATCCCTGTTTAAGTTTCATTCAATCCAATATCAAATCAATCAGTTGAAACGCAAAGAGAGAGAGAGAGATGAGTAAAATGTGTCGAATTTGTTCTATTTTAAAGCAAATTATTCATCTTGCAGCTTGAAGCTGGAGGTCAGGCTCTATCTAAAGACTCAGAAGTAAAGATCCAACTTACGCAGGAAACTCTGCAAACAATGCTGAAATCCATGTTCTGCATAAGGGACCAGTTATCTTCTGCTGTGAGTGCATGATCCATTTCATGAAACATGCGGTTATTTATTTTGTTTTTTATGACAGCATTGTCATTTGACATCTCAGGTTGGTGTACCGACTGGTCCTCAGGAAAGGGATGATGCCCAATAGAACGAAATCCATTGGAACTTGAGAAAAGAGTGCAGGAATATTGAAGAAAACAAACACCCTCATCGCCGTGGCCAGTTTGAAGCTCAATGTAAGTAGAGCAAGAGCTCTGGGCTCTCTTTTGGGCGCAATAATTTAAGCCCAGAATACAATTTTCAGCGCCGGATTGCCCAAAAAAAGGTTTGAGCACCTAACTCCGGGTCCCTCATGGGCAGGTGCTCGGCCTCCTGAAGAAAGCTCTTTATAAATGCTGGCAGAATTTTCATCCGGGTCAGATCGCTATGCTTATAACCCTTTAATGAAATTGAAGTGGAGAACAAGATTTGGCTGCCTTTGATCGGCAGACGGTGGTTACCCTGTGGGAGTTGCAGAGGATAAGAGGAGACCAGTTATGTGCAGAAATGGACATGGGCATGTGTCAGTGAATAGATCATTTTTTCTGTGAGTTCTTCCATTTTGCCTCTTTTGAATTATAGCGTTCAGAGCGATGCTTAGTTTCTCCCATAAGGGCAGAGCTCCCACTCTTCGTGCCAAAGGTGCAAATGAGCTCCATCTCAGTTCCTTGCCAAAGGCGCTACAACTTCATGGGGGAGATAAAGCAGTCGCAGGTGCAGATGCTTGTCTGCCACCGTGTCCATGACAACTAGGCTATGCATTCTGCCATCCTCAGGGAAACTAACCTGATACGATCCTGTAACCCCAAGGGTATCTTAGGCATTTTAGTCCATTAGGGGCATTTTAGTCATATCATGCTCAGGGTAGATTGCTTTCTTTTCTTATAAATATGTGTAGTCCTCCTTTGAGGAGGGCAGTCAAGACTTAGGTAAGATCGGCCTCTTGGCTCACTATCTCGATCCTCCCTATCTTGGTCCCGTCCCCTTGACCGTCCAGCGATCCCATGTCCCCGTGATCGTCTCACCAGATCTTTAGCTGGCTTCCCTCCAATCTGATCCCTACCCTTGCCGTTCGGTTCTCTTCTAGTCTCCGACGATCCCCGTCCCCACAATCGTCAACCCTTCACCGCGTCATCAGGCAGCTCGTCCCTGGTTGATCCTTACCCCATTTGTTCGACCCCTCCTATCATTCCCGTTTCGACTCCCCTACCCGGGAATGTCTACCTCGCCTCGCCCTCTACCCTCCTTCCGATTCGAACCTAGACTGAGGTTCTTATCATAACCTTAATAGGTAATTAGATTCAAGCGCCTACCATTGCGTTGAAAGCTATAGCTGATAGAAAAGATGCTACTTCTGAATAGGGTTCACCCAATTAATATCCGTCCGTCATCCGGTATCAGACAATCGATATCCGATATCTGGGAAAAAATGGGACGGTACCAGATATCGGACAATATCCGTCTCTACGGGGTAGACGGATATTAGTACCGGATACCTTAGGTAGAGAGACGCAACAGATACCATATGCCGGTTATCGGTTTTCGATATCCGAATATCGGAACCGGTATTGACAGTAAAAATACGATTTTCATATCAATGTATAACTTACTGTTAGGCCCCTAAATAGGCGGCATTCCATGCCCAGATGCCTGCGTGCTTATTGGGAGGGCGTGTCCATTGTAATTTGGCTCACGACATTAAAGGACTGAGTCATTATGGGTAGCGACGCCCAAATACTTGATCTTTCAAGCCATTGCCACTGTTGCTGTTAATTCACGACAGACTGTGCACGTGCCCGTCCACGCCCAAGGCGGGACGGATCAGGTACAGTCCGCGTGTGCTGGGCGCGTGGGCTGAACGGTGTGTGTGCGTGCGCGCCAAGCGCCAATGCCAAGCGCCACGCGCGGGCGCCAACGCTACCCGCCAGCGCCGAGCGTTGCGCGCGGAAGCGGGAAGTGTTGCGCTCAGCTGCGGGACGCGCAGGCCGGGCGGCGTGCTGCGGTTGCAGCGGGGAGTTGTGCGGAGTGCCACGCAGTGGCCGCGCGGGTAGCGCGCGCATTGCGTGTGCGGGGCGTGGGGCACGGGGCTGAGAGACATCCCGCCAAGAGACTAAGGCATGTGGCGCACAGAAAGCACCGAGATGGCACAACGGGCGCGTAGCGCTCCTGCGGGAAGTGCGGCATGCCGCCCAGCTTTGGGGCGTCGAGTGCGGCGGCGTCGCTCAAACTGCGTGCTAGAGTGTTGACACAGGTGCTGGTGGCGTGTGTGATCATCAAGGTAGGGGTGGCGTGTGTGATCGCCTGGCCCGCGGGCGCGCGGCACCCGGCCCGGCGCACTTGTGTAGCGGCAGAGCGGGCACGCGCACGGAGCGACGGCCCTGAGGCGATGTGGCAACATTACCTCGGCGCAAAGTGCCTCGTCTCGTTCGTTGCATCACCCCTCGTCTTCCCCCATGTAATCATCCCCAATGATGATGTACTCTTTATGATATGAATGCAGTGACCCTATTCCCTAACGGTGCCTAGCACCACCATCTACTCTGACCCCTTCTATGCGATCTTAAGCAATCTACAAAGCTTCCATTGCAAGAGATCAAGGCTGCTTAGTGTTTTGCTCCAAGCATTGAGGCCGGCACATGCCATTTTCAAGCAAGAAATGATAGCGAGGACATCAATACATCACCGTCGAACGCGTCACCTCGATCAACTGGAGTCAACACGTCTGCTATGGACCCAACAGCGAAGTCAATCGAAGTCAACCCGCCACGGTCAACCGAAGTCAACACCAAAGTCAACACGCCGCAGCCGTCGACAAGCACGTCTCCATCCGCGCACATCCCTACGCGTGTCATGACACGACGCTAGAGGCTGCTCCACAACTGCCCTTTGGCGTGACACGGCGCACATCTTTACTTTCTCGTCTCTAATTACTCGTCATTTTCTCTTTCCTCCAAGGCCTATATATAGGCCATTGTTTTCAAGAAACATTAGGCAATCATAATTTCAAGAATTGAGTCTCAGTTAAACTCTTCTTGGAGGACTGCCCAGCCTCCCTCTACCTTTAAACCCTAGCCGTCGCCGCCGCCGCCGCCGTCGTGTCGCTGGCCACCACCTCTCCCCATCCATCTTCTTCTCTTCCACCTTTCTCCCACCCTCTCTCTCTTTCTCTCTCTCGTCTGCCTCAGGCGCCCTTCCAAGGCCGCCCAAGGCAGCCTCCCAGGACGCCTAGGGCTGCCGCCCAAGGCCGCCCAAGGCTGCCACCTCAGGCCTCCCCAGGCTGCCCAGGCCGCCACAACCAAGCCGCCTAGGCTCCGCCCAAGGCTGCCCCTGCTAGGGCCGCCCAAGGCTGCCCCGGCCGCCCCAGTCAGGCCGCCTAGGCCACGCCCAAGGCCGCCCCTTGCCAGGGCCGCGCAAGGCTGCCCAGGCTGCCCTAGTCAGGCCGCCCAGGCCACGCCCAAGGTCGCCCCTTGCCAGGGCCACCCAAGGCTGCCCAAGCCGCCCCAACCAAGCCGCCCAGGCCCGCCTAGGGCCGCCCCTGCCAGGACCACCCAAGGCCGCCCAGGCCGGCCTAGCCAGGCCACCCAGGCCACGCCTAAGGCCGCCCTAGCCAGGACCGCCCAAGGCTGCCCAGGCCACGCCCAAGGCCGCCCTTGCTAGGGCTGCCCAAGGCTGCCCAGGCCGCCCCAGCCAGGCTGCCCAGGCCCGCCCAGGGCCGCGCCTGCCTTGGCCGCCCAAGGCCGCCCCTGCCATGGCCACCCAAGGCCGCCCAGGCCGCCCCAGCCAGGCCACCCAGGCCACGTTCCAGGCCACCGCCCAAAGCGCCTGACTCTGCAACAACGACATCTACTCATTACCAAGGCCGTTCAACGCCCGGAACGCCCAGAATCTTCCACGTCCAGTGGGCCACTCAACGCCCGAATTCGCCCAGCCTCATCACGATCTGAATTCCCCGCAACCTCTTCACGCACTACGGTGTCGAAGTACGCCTGAACTCTTTGGTGTCGAAAGTGTTCTCCGTCCAGTATTTTCTTGAGAAGTTTCCACCGCCGTCAGAATTAGATTTGGTTTGGGTTTCCCACTTTCTCTCTCTCTTTCGAGTGTTTCTTCGTGACGCGAATTCGGATATTGATTTCGGTGCTTAGGCATCGTGGCGGTGGGTGAAGACAGTACTCCCGCCCTCGACGAGGATCGGAGCTGCACCACCAGTTTTTCATCAGTTTTAAAGTCCGAATCCGACCGCGTGTATTTCTGTGGCTGTTTTATCCCTCCCTACAAGCCCGTCTTTTACCCTTTACCCGTCATCATCCATCCGTCCATCCCCTTAGTCACCTTTTCCTTATTCGTCCTACGTCAAGAAACCTAGCTCGAGATTTGACCGTGTGACACTTACGTAGATTAGCATTAAATGGTTTTAATATATTTTCAATCACAGTTAATATATAGAGTGTAAATTTTTTATTTTCTTCCATATGGGATAAGAGGATTTGAAGTGTAATGTGAACTCAGAATCCCGTTATCCCATATGGGAGAAATTAGAAACCTTTCTCTGTATATATTAAATGAGTCCGACTATACATTAAATGGTAAATTTCTATTTTAATCTAAACTTGCCATATTTAATGGACATCATATTTGTTTATTATTTAATACGTCGTCCTCAATAAATAGAAGTAAAAAGTTCTATTTTCTTCCATATGGGATAAAGGGATTCGGAGTTTAACACCAAACCTGAATCATGTTATCTCATATGGAAGAAATTAAAAATATTTGGTTGTATATATTAAACGAGATGTGTAAACAATTAAAAAACCTAATTACTCTCTTGCCCACGTTAATCGCCTAACACATATAAGTTAATAATATTTTTAAGTATACTTTCGATGTGGATATCAAAAACCGTTATCCACACCCAATATCCGATGTCGTCATCCTCCCCCCTGAGACGGAGATGGATGCAGACATTGAGACAGACATCGGTATCGAATATTGGCACTGTAGCAACCGATATCCGATACTGATACAACATTCGTCCTGATACCGGCATCCGGTACCCGTATCGGGACATGCAAACACTACTTTTGAAACATTTCTGGCCTGGGTGCTGATTTCAACAGTAATTTTTGTGATTAGTATTGTGTCTTTGCTTCATCACCAAACAAGAGTCAGAGCCTCACATAGAGGAAATCTAGATGCCAATGACAGAGGTCCTTTGATGCCATCAAAATTCAAAGACTCATCCCTGTAGAAATCAATTTCTGCATGATTAGAGTGAGAACATTATTTTGAAATATTTTTGGATTGTTAAATATTTGCCACACATATCCACTATATTTGGTTGGAAATTTTGGTAACCATACATTCCATAGATTGTCAGAATCAGAGTTTCCTGATAATTAAAAATCAAGTTTAACTCATCTGGCTTAATTTTATGGATGTAAAAATAATCAAGTCGGTATAATGGTGTCTTGGAAACTCTGTAATGGATGCTAGAGAAACCTCCCCGAACTATTTATTGCCTTAAAGACATGTATTCTCTTTTTTCATTGTTATCATTTTATGATGGTTTATTTCACGTCACTGATTTTGTTGATAAAGCTTGCACTTCTCTTTATGAATTGATCAAATTTATCTTCTCCTTAAAGGCCTACAGAAGCTTCAACAGTAAAGCTACTTTGAGCTGAAATCTAAATCAAAGCATAGAGTTAGTAAAATCTCTTAAGACTGATGACAACAAATACATTTTGGTAGTATGTTTTTTTAAGGAAATATCATGTCAAGCCCTGAGGACGAACAGATTCACATCACATCGATAATGGAATACTACTATCATAATGAGTTAGTCGAATGAATTAAAATATCAATATACATCTGAAGCTACATATGATTAATAATGCACTTTGAAGATCAGTATGACAAAAAACTCCAAACGTTAGATAAGCTTAACTCACAAAATTGAGAAGACAAAATGTAATGTAAAGGGAATAACCATGTCATCATCAGAAACCTATGGAAGGAACCAAACTTCCAAATTAATGTCATCTAAAAGCTAAAATTTAATGTTGGTTGGAAGCTCAACACCTCACTAAGCATTAAACCCTGAAGATCAAGTAACTCCATGAGCTCATGCTGCAAACCTAGAGGTAAAGGGAGACAGAAATGACTTAATGAGGCGTACAATGAATCCCCTGTTGTGTTGCGTCCTGTGTGACAATTTGAGATGGGGGAAATCAAAGTTTAAAGAAGACTTTTGTGGCATGATTGAAAAGCCGCATGCAGCAAAAATACATAGGTATTTATGGGAGCACAAGGGAAGGGATCCATACCCTCATGGAATGTAAAGAATCAATATAGGTCATTGACACGTAGGATAAGTACATTTATAATTATGATGACTGCTAAAAAATGGGGTGCATTGCCTAATTACAAGAAATAATGATAAAACCTTAGTCGATGAGTAATGACCAAGTTCAGTCCATGTTTGACCATGGATACACATCCAAAACACCATTGTACATCATTTAATTAAGCTAGTAATCATGGGAGTTGAATGAATTTTGTCAAATGAAATCTTCCAAAGGCCAACCTAAGTAAGCCAATAGCCTTATTATCTTTACATCTTTTTGATACGAACCTTGATGTAGGTCCGAACCAGGGAAGAGGGAATAGAGGCCAAGTATATGCTCCCGACGTTGTGAAAGCAGGAACAATTAGAGAGATCCAAAGGAGGTGACATGGATTGAAGGCAGAATGAAGCTTGAAGCTTGAAGGCAGGATGAAGGGTTGGCAATTGCAAGAACATAGATTGCCAAAGAGTAGAAAAGAACTGATCAACAAGGGGTACAGATTTGATTAGATAGGAGCCACCTGAAAATCTTGTGAGAAAATCACCCGACTGGGGATCTCTGGGTGGTCAAGGGAATGCGACTAAGTCAAAGATGTTCAAGATAGCCAACCACGAAACTGATCTTACATTGGTTCTTAACTGTTGTCCTATAGGGAGGGCTACAAGTATTTATTGAGAAAAGAAGTAAATAAACCTAAAGCATCAAATGACTAAAATGCCCCAATAGGCTAAAATGTTGAAGATAACCTTGGGGCTGTGGGATAATATTTATACTCCCCCCTTCAAAATGACCAAGTTATGCTCAAGCTGGCACTAATAATTTTTTTTGTGGGTCTGGGCTGTTCTAGTGGGTTCTGGCCTAAGCTAGGCTAGGTTGCTGACCAAGCCAAATGCTGGGTCGTTGGTGGATCACAGCAAATCCATGGCAGGACCCAGCTGGACTACAGTCTAGCCCATGGTCTTTAAGAATGTGAAAAAATATTTCATTTGTTCACAAATGTCTGAATGAATACAAAATGAACATGTCTGTGAACAGTAACTTTTTAAAAAAGTAATACTCCACATCTTCCCTCCACCCCGGGCGAGCCAACGGTCCCGTCACCCCACCTCCCATCATTCCGTCCTTCTTGCCCCATCACGCCTGCTCCCTGTCCCCCCCCTCCTTTCATTTCTTCCCATCATTCTGCTGGCTCTCTCTCTCTTCTCTCTTCTCTCTTCTCTCTCTCTCTCTTTCTCTCTCACTCTCACTCTCACTCCCATCCATGTAAAAAGGTATCATTGAATATTACTCTTAATTATGATTAGTGGAGTGATTTTCTCGTTCCAAATATTGTTTAGGTCTGTTATGTATTTGAGGATTGAAGGATTGAAGGAGTAACTTTAGATCAAGAATCGTGAAGCGAAGGCACCACTTGGCTATTGAGCACAGGACAACAAGATTAGTGTGATCTTTGTCTTTAGCCAATTCACTTCTTCATCCTTTTTCCTAAGTCATCATCACTAATAGCCTAGGTTTTCACAATCATACGTGCCACCTCCAACTCTGCCAGTCGTCTGTGCATATTCACCTCCACCTTTGTCACATCAACGATGGTAAAATCATCATCACTTGCTCCGGCTCCGTTGGTTGCTGGCACATAATCGTCATTATGTCTATCACTTTCAACGGTGGTATTTTTTTCATCTGCTCCACTCCCTCCACTCATGCCACGCTATCAATTGTCAGCCTATGCTCCCAAAGCGTCATCAAAGGCATTTTAGTTGGAACTAATTAGTATTTCCAATTATAAATTTCCATTAGTACTCCTAAATTTATTCTACAAATTTTCATGAAACTAAGTTAATCAGGATCTTTTAAAATAATTTTAGAATTATTTTGAATTAATTTTCACTTGATGGAGTTCATTAAAATTTATAATTACTAAAAAATATAAAAATCCATAAAACTTAAATTTTAAATTTAATTTGAATTTTTTAATATGTGCTCCATTTGTAATTGACCCTTACTCTGTGCACATGAGGAAAAAATTTTAAATATTGTTGCATAAATTAGGAGGCTTTAAACAATGTAATTAACCCTAATTTTTGTTTCATCAACTTGCATTGTTGAGGTGATCGAACAGAGGTGACCCACGTATCTATCTTGATCTCTCCTTCTACCAACCTATATCTCTTTCACATTGATTGTACCCATATATCTCTCTTTTTCTCTCCCTCTACCTACCTATCTCTCTTTCATTTTCTTTCTCCCACTTATGTCTCAATCCCTCTCAGTTACTCTCCCTCTACCCACCTATCTCTCATTCACTCACCCTCTCTCTCTACGTAAACAGATGAAGGGTTTGATGACGGTAAAGGTTCTAGTGGATTGTATCTGCTAGGGCACGTGGTGTAGCGTGGCACCCCATCGCCTGACAACTTAACTAATTGATTGGGTAAATTGATCATTGATTAAGTTACTATATGCAACATATTTAAGTAATAAGGTTTCCCAATAGAGGTTATTGTGCCATTGAAGTTAATAACTGATACATGGGCCTAGAGGGTCACATGCCCAAGGTTTTTGGATGTTGGTGGATATGCTTTAAGTTGTGGAATTTTATTAATTATTCTTGAGGATGGGGACTTCGTTAAATTTTCCATGGAGTTTTATGAAAATTACTCGGGACAGTATAAATACAGGGGGAACCTTCATTTGATACCCATGCGAATCTTTTTGAGTGACCCCCTCTTTCTTATCTTCCCCTTCCTCGAGTGTTGATTCCAATGGAGAGTAAATACGATTTCCAACATAATATTTTGTGGATAGAAGAGGAGATCTCGGGCTATAAATATCGTGTAGATTTTTTTAGTGGTCAAATATCTGAACAGATTGAAGATGCTCACTCAAGGAACCAAGAAATCACAAAAATGATATGTGCAAGGGTGAAATTTTTTAGTTATATTTGTTTTGGTTTTCAGATCAGTCTGTGCCAGATATAGTAAGAATTACACGGATATAGTTCAGCGGTCAAGATGGGATCCTCAACCCTTAGTTTTTTAAGGAGATTGAATCGATGAAGAAGACCACTTATATGCATTAAACCCATTCCAAGGTAGTGCAGATATTAGAAAATAAATTCTCTAATGATTCCTTACGCATGATTACTAAATAGAATGATGAATTAGGTTTTAATGGTAAACCATACCCTAAGTCATTTAGGAGTCTCTCAGGGAAGAAGGATTATACATATACTATAACTGATGATAGTAAAGGTTCCATGAGTGAGTTCAATCACTACTTTATATCTTCCTGAGCACACTGTATATCTTAGCATCCTACGAGCTGAAAATATAACCAATTTGTCTGGTAAAATAAGGTTGGTCAATAAACGTTATTGGGATATCAAAATTATTAACTGGACTAATACATGGACCTAATGGGTCACATGCATTACAATTATGGACATTAGTGGATATACAAGTTATAAGAACTTTGTTGAGAAAATCCTTAAATAAGTATAAATAATGGGCACCCATTTGCATGCCCACACCAGCCAGACACTGGCATCTCCCCTTTCTTCTTCTATTACATTCCACTCATTTCATTCATGAGACTTGATGATGAGGAGTTTTACTAGATATTCAATAAGGTTTGGAGAAGAACAGGAGGAGATCCATCATCACCTCGATTACATGGATACTTCTAGAGACCGAACACATGAACAACTTGAAGAAACTACTTCAAGGAGCAGGTCAATGGTAGAATTAGTTCCCCGCAGTGTTATATAATCTCATATGCTTTGATTGATTTCAAACAATCAGTCAAGGCCCTATAACCCAACATCTCACTCTTTCCCATTCACTCTCTCCCCTTTTCATTCTCTTTCATTCACTCCCTCCATTTATCCCTCTTTCTCTCTCACTCTCACACTCTCACTCTCTTTCCCTCCACTTTCTCATTCACACAAACTCTCCCTCTACCTCTCTTACTTTCTCTCCCTCACATCACTTTCTTTCTTGCTATTTCACTCTCTCATTCCTCTTTCACTCTCACAGTCTCTCCCTCTCTCACACGCTCACTCTATCCCTCTCCTGTTCTTTTGATTTCTCAGTCTCTCAGTCTCTCACTCGATCACCCTTTCACTCTCTCTCCTTTCTCATTCTTACATTATCTCAGTATTCCATACATTTCTCACTCTCTCACTCTCATTGTCTGGCTCTCACTCCCTATACATCTCTCACTCTCTCCGACTCTCCCATTCCTTCTTACCCTCCCTCTCTCTGTCTCTCATTCTCTCACTCCCTCCCACTCGCTCTATAACTCTCCCATTCCTTCTCACTCTCCCTCGCATTCCCTCACTCTCTCCCACTCTTCTCACTTTCTTTCTCATTCCTTCTCTCTCTCTCTCTCTCTCTCTCTCTCCCTTTTCTCAATATATTTTTCACTTTCTCACTCTCTCATTCCAGCTCATTCTCTCCCGCTTATCACTTTCTTTTCAATGTTTCCCTCTTATCATTTTTCATTTCTCAAAACTGAAAAATGTACGAATATTTTTTCTATTAGTTTTTGAAACTCTTTTCTATTATCTACATTTTTTTTCATGTTTTTAATCACAATTAATTTGATTGCTTCTCTCAGGCTCACCAGACTGAACACTACCTGGCACTTGAGACAACACTTAAACAATGCCTGGTAGATGCGATAAGACAACTAAGTGGAGCAGATGCGAGCTAAGTAGGGGAAAGGATGTCCACATTCAGTGGAACCCTATAAATGTGAACTTTATATTATCTAAGTTTGTCTTAAACTATTCCTAAGATTGTCATAAAAAAATTCAAAGATTGACATTGAATTTTCACCTTTGATTTTGACATTAACTAGTCAACCTGATTGGATCAAGACAGGACCAGACCAAGAGCAGAACAAGACCAAGACCAAACTGAGCTCCAGGTATAGGTTTAGGTTTTTTCTAAAATTGGACATTCCCCACATAAATACTTGTGTCTCACAAACTAAGGTCTCAAAATACCTAAATTAAGCTTGGAACAAAAGGTTTTTTTGGCTAATACAATGTTTTGTGACAGTTGGTGACATTATCTGGACAACACTACAAGCATGTGACATGATGCATTTGATGGACTTTTCTAAAAGTCAAGAACAGATTGTGACGGACAACTTGATGGCATGTGACACATTAATATGCCTTTACATGAAAGACTGACGGACTTTCTAAAAATCAGGGAAGTGCGATGGAACAGATTGTGATTGCTAGTCATTCTGATTACTTACGGGCAACTCCATAGATGTGAGGGCTGATGATCGAAAGCACATCCAAGGAAGTTGTGTGGAGTTGGAGATCAGAGAACCCGGCCTGGGATATTATGTTCCCCGTCTTCCTGGTGAGATGGCATCCGTCGGCAACGAACTGCTGCAGAGGATCAAGAACTCTCTGCATGAAACTGAGGAAAGTTCCATCTGAAATGCAGACCCATGACCTGTTATTGAGAAAGGGAACCCCAGAATGGATACATGAAGTCTAGAAGGTTACCCATCACCTTGGCCAGCAACGTGCTCTATGAATATGTACAGCCCACCAGGCTTCAGCACTCTCCTCACCTCTGCAATATGTTTGAAGCTCCATGAAAAGGAACTCTGGGTGGTGTTCTGGGACAAAACTTTCAGTGACTTTAGCGATGGTTGACAAGTAGTTGACGTTTTGGCTGATGGCATCGATGTCAACAACTTTGAAATTCATTGTTTTTGTCATTATCACACATCCATCGATTTACAAATTTTCCATCAATGCCATTGTCAACCTGTAAGGTAAATGGCATTGACTTTGCTGATGATTTCTTTAACTAAAATTTAGGAGATTGAAGGTTGAAGTTGATGGGCCAAAATTAGTGAAACTCTACTGTGATCTTTTCAGTGCCTATCCAGAATTTATCATCGTCATCCTCAACGAGGGTCAATGACGTTGACTTTGACCGATATAACGCACCTTTAAGTGCAGCTTCCACGTCAGGAACAGAGCAAAGAACAAGAGTGCCAACCACCACATCCATGGAGTTGTCTTTTACAGGCAAAGCCTCGGCCACCTGCAGAAGACAGCTCTCCGTTAGTGGAGAACACCTTAATTTTCATCTGCCCCAAACCGCCATGAATGAATACCCCTCGTATGAACTTGAATTGGGCAGGGGAGAGGCCGGCGTCAGTCGCCATTGCCCGGGCGTATCTCTCCATCCTCTCATTCGGGTCAACGCCGACGACGACTCCGGCCGCCGCCGCGTAGTACTTGATGTTAGGTCCGGTGCCCACTCCCAGCTCCAGTATTCTGTTTCCCTCACCCTCAAGACGACCAAAGAGCTGACCCTTGTATCTCGCAACCTTAAAAGGAAGTACAACTCTCTAAAGAATTTCATCGAGCAGGTAACGAGCGCACCACGGAAAACAGACAGAAACCAATACAAAGACAAGAGATGACCTCTGCTTCGTAGGTCTTCATGCTCTGTTCCATGGAGCTGGCGTAGAACTCCTTGTACCATCCCGGCCGAGAAGACATCGCCGCCGCCGGCGTCTCCCTCTCCTCCATGAAATCGAGGTCTGGCTCGTCTCTTCTAGCAGCGGCGAGCAAGGGGGAAGGGAGAATTGTGGCGAGGGTCGACGAAGAGATCCCCCCAAGAAGCCTCCTCTTCCCGCAGAAGCCACAGAGGCAGCTCCCCGGGACATCCCCTTCATTCAATTCCTGATCGCCGCCGCGAGACCTCGCTCTCGCCGCCGCTGGCCGGCGGGCCTTGGCCGCGCTCCGAGGCCCGCAGAGCAGCGGCAGAGACGAGCTCCGGGCGGCGGCCATGGACATGGGCAGCTTCCAATTGAGACCCAGTTCGGTGGGCAAGCCTCCTCCTTTGCTACTATAAGCTGAAGTTTGACACTTAGCCAATCCAAAGCAGTCATTGTCATCGTCCGTAGGCTTGAATGGCGATCGAATGAGTGAATGGGTCCGCCTCTGTCGCTCCTCGCGGACCGATGCCGTACAATGGCGGAGCTCAAGCGGGTGCACGCCCAAATGCTCGTCCGCGGGCGCGTCCACGACAACTTCGCGTGCAGCCGACTGATCGCCTTCGCCGCCCTCTCCCCCGGCGGCGACCTCCGCTACGCGCTGAGCATTTTCCGGCAGACCCACGAGCCCAACTCCTTCATCTGGAACACCCTCATCCGAGCCCACGCCGCGAGCCCGACTCCAGTCCGAGCTCTCCACCTCTTCTTAGAAATGCAAGCCGCGGGGAGCTACCCTCCGGGGAAGCACACCTTCCCCTTCCTGCTCAAGGCCTGCGCCAACTCCGGCGCCTTCTCCGCCGCCTGCCAAGCCCACGCGCAGGCCCGCCGGCGCGGGCTGGCCGGGGACATCCACGTGGTCAACGGCCTGGTCCGGTGCTACGGCTCGGCCGGGCGGGTCGACGAGGCGCGGCAGCTGTTCGACGGAATGCCTGAGAGAAGCGTCGTTTTCTGGACCACGATGCTGAGCGCCTACGCGCAGAACCAGCGCCCGAGAGGCGCGCTGCGGCTGTTTGGAGAGATGCTGGCCGCCGGGGCCGAGCCGGGCGGCCCGGCGCTGGCGTCCGCGCTCGCTGCCTGCGCCGGCGCCGGCGAGCTCGGCGCCGGCCGGCGAGTCCACGCCTTCCTGATCGCCATGGGCGTGGAGCTCGGCGTCATCCTGGGAACCGCGCTGCTGGACATGTACGCCAAGAACGGCGCCGCCGAGGAGGCCTGGCGGGTCTTCCGGGGGATGCCGGAGAAGAACACCGCCACTTGGAACGCGATGATTGGCGGGCTGGCCGGCCACGGCCGCGCGGAGGAAGCTCTGCAACTGTTCGCGGAAATGTCGGAGAGGAAGGTGGCGCCGAACGAGGTCACCCTCGTGGGGGTTCTCTCGGCGTGCTGCCATGCCGGGCTGGTCGAGAGAGGGCGGGCGGTCTTTCTAGCCATGAAAGGGGAATACGGGCTCAGGCCAAAGGTCGAGCACTTCGCGTGCGTGGTGGACTTGCTGGGCCGGAGCGGGCGGCTGGCGGAGGCGGAGGAGGTTATACGGGCCATGGACGGGGAGGCTGATGTTGTCGTGCTCGGGGCGTTGCTGGCGGCTTGTCGGCGCCACGGCGAGATCGAAGTGGCGGAGCGGGTGGTGGGGAAGATGCTGGAGCTCGATCTGAAGAACCATGGCGTCTTCGTCGTCCTCTCCAATATGTACGCCGAGGCGGGACGATGGAAGGACGTGGAGAGGGTGAGGAAGATCATGGTCGACGGCGGGCTGAGAAAGGTGCCCGCCTGGAGCTGCGTCGATGTTGAGAAGTAGAGAGTAGAGACCCAATTGTACACTGTACAGTAGTGTTTGCCCGTCCTGATGCCGGTATCGGGACGGATGCTGAACCGGATCCCAGAATTGAATTTTCCGGTATCCATTTTTTCCGATATCCGGATACCGGATATCGGTTGCTACAGTGCCGATATCCGATACCGGTATCTGTCTGATACTGGCATCCGTCTCACGTCTCAGGGGGACAGATGACTGTACCGGATATTGGATGCGGATATCGGTTTTCGATATCCGCATTGTATACCCTTATCTCTCCCTCTCTCCCTCTCTCAGTCTCTCTCTCGTTCTCGCCCTCTCTCTCTCTCTCCCTCTCTCAGTCTCTCTCTCTCTCTCCCTCTCTCTCTCTCCCTCTCTCTCTCTCGCTCTCTCTCAGTCTCTCTCTCCCTCTCCCTCTCTCAGTCTCTCTCTCCTTCTCGCCCTCTCTCAATCTCTCTCTCTCTCTCTCTCCCTCTCCCTCTCTCTCTCTCTCTCTCTCTCTCTCTCTCGTTCTCGCCCTCTCCCCTCTCCCCCCTCCCCTCTCCCTCTCTCTCTCGTTCTCGCCCTCTCCCCTCTCCCCTCTCCCTCTCTCTCCCGTTCTCCCCTCTCTCTCTCTCTCTCTCTCTCTCTCTCCCTCTCGTTCTCGCCCTCTCCTCTCTCCCTCTCCCTCTCATTCTCGCCGTCTCCCTCTCCCTCTCCCTCTCGTTCGCCCTCTCCCTCTCCCCTCTCCTCTCCCTCTCGTTCTCGCCGTCTCCCTCTCCCTCTCCCTCTCGTTCTCGCCCTCTCCCCTCTCCCCTCTCCCTCTCCCTCTCGTTCTCGCCGTCTCCCTCTCCCTCTCCCTCTCGTTCTCGCCCTCTCCCCTCTCTCTCTCTCTCTCTCTCTCTCGTTCTCGCCCTCTCCCTCTCCCCCCCTCTCTCTCTCAGTCTCTCTCTCTAGTTCTCGCTCTCTATCCCTCCCCCCCTCCCCCTCCCCCTCCCCCTCTCCCTCTCTCTCTAGCTTTTCATGCCTCGCTCTCTAAAAATATGAGAAGCACATGAAACCATGTTTCTCTAAAAATATGGACGTCTGACATTTCATATATCGCAGGGGTAACATTGGCAAGGGGCACCAGAAGAAATTGTTATTTTGTTATACAACCAAGTCACTATATACACGTTACTTTTTTTTATTTGTTCCATATAGGATAAAGGGATTCTGGGTTTTGTGGTAAACTCGGAATCCCTTTATCCCATATGGAAAGATAAAAAAAAATTGTTACTTTATAATAACGGGCATTGAATACATATTGAAATCTACTTATGTTAAATTAACTAAGTAAAACTATGCTAGATGAATGATTATTTTACCGAAACTGGTATCGGGTACCGGATATCGCGAAACCGATATCTGGATATCGGTTTTCCAATATCCGGTATCCGATACCGTCTTCGTCCTCACCCCCCGGTATCCGATACCGATATCCATCTAACCCCTGATAGATGAATATCGCCCGATATCCGATATCCGGAACCGTCCCATTTTTTTCTGGATATCGGATATCGGATATCGGTTGTCCGATACCGGATATCGGACGGATATCGGGACAGTGAACACTACTGTACAGTAATTCTTTGTTGGGTCCGCCTGAGAGTGGATACCTATCTCTCCTACGTTGATTTTGAGGTAAAACATTCCTTTTATTTACGTTGATTTCGAGGTAAAACATTCCTTTTGTTTTGGGGGAATACTACGAAACAGCATGAACTTGCAAATTTGTCAGCCATGCAACATAAACTTTCCGACGTGTTCAAAAAATAGCACGCACCAATAAGAAGACGCCAAGTGGCGTCTTCTTATTTTTTTTGTCAGCGATGGTCAACTGCTGACGTGGTAGCCAGGTGGCTTCCGCCGTGGTAGCCAGGTGGACTCCACGGTAGCATCCACATCTCCGGGCGCCGATGCCGGCCGTCTCCAGCCGCCAATGTCGCCAGTCTCTGGCCGCCGCCGACGCCACCCGTCTCCAGCCGCTGTTGACGCGGCCCATCTCCGGCCGCCGCCGACGCCGTTCGTCTTCGGCCGCCGCCGTCGCTGCCTGTCTCCAGCCGCCGCCGCCGCTGCCCGTCTCCGGCCGCTGCCGTCGCCGTTCGTCTCCGGCCGCGGCCGTCGCTGTTCGTCTCCGGCCGCTGCCGCCGCGCGTCTCTATCTCTCTCTCTATATGGATATTGATAGAGAGAGAGAGATAGAGAGAGTGATAGGACGCAGGGCGCGGCGCGGCCGAGACGGGCGGCGTCGGCGGCGGCCGGAGACAGGCGACGTTGGCGGCCGGGGACGGGCAGCGTCGGCGGCTGGAGATGTGGATGCCACCGTGGAGTCCACCTGGCTACCACTGTGGAAGCCACCAGGCTACCACGTCAGCAGTTAACCATCGCTGACCAAAAAAAAGAAGACGCCACTTGGCGTCTTCTTATTGGTGCATGCTACTTTTTGAACATGTCTGAAAGTTTATGCTGCCTGGGTGACAAATTTGCAAGTTCATGCTGTTTCGTAGTATTCCCCCTTTTGTTTTCCCCCTCATGCATTCCGCTGGCAAGAACTTGTATTTGAATAGATTCCAGGCTTGTTAGATTGACGATGAACCATCATCGGTATGGTTCAAATTTGTGGTCCGTCATTGTCTTGTAGGGATGGTCGTGTGGTCCCTCCGAGTTTTTGGTCGCTGTGCAAATTTTTTGATCGCACGAAAGGGTTAGTTCAATGACCCGTGCGAATTTGTGGGAATAGAATCACATTGCATATCGCACAGGAGATTGCCATCAGAGACGGTGGGGAGAGAGAGAGCCAGCGAGAGAGCGAGAGAGAACTGAGATGCATACTCAAGAGGGGGAGGGAAGAATGAGCGGGAGAGAAAATAGCGAGAAAGAGAGAGAAGATAGATAGAGAGAGAGAGTGACTAATGATCAGGGATTCAGACCGATCGTTCAAATGTTTGATCGGATCGAGCATTCGAACGAACAAATCCGAACGCCGATCTGTCCACTTCAGATCCGATCCGAACATGATCTGCGCGTCTATTAGGATCGGATTGTTCGAACAAGATGGTTGTTCAGATTGAATGTTCGAATAATCTCCGATTCGAACACGTTGTTTGAATCGGATTGAATCGAATGTTTGAATCCAGCGGCAGCCAGCAACCGCCCAGCGCCAGCCAGCAACCACCCAGCGCCCAACGCCGGCCAGCGGCCGCCAATGCAGGCCAGCAGCGGCCAGCGGCTACCAGCTCCGGCCAGCGGCTGCTGGCACCAGCCAGCGGATGCCCAGCTCTGGCCAACGGCCACTAGCGCTGGCCAAAGGCCGCCAGCGCCGGCCAGTGGCCCCCAGCCCCGGCCAGCGGACGCCAGCGACCACCAGCGGCGGCCCAAAGAGAAAATCGCTGGCGGTCGTTGGCACCGCTGGCCATTTGTTCGAAATTGTTCGAACAAGGTCGAACAAATGGCAATCGAACACGAGCGAACCAAATTGTTCATTTGAAACTTTCGATCGAACACGAATAAAGGGTCTGTTTGATCGAAAGATTCAAACAGATTGTTCGAATCAGCATTTGTTCGTTCGAATCTGTTGATCAAGATTCAAACGATCCGATCCGATCCAATCCCCGATGACTCTGAGTGACAGAGCGAGAAAGAGGATGAGAGAGATAAGCGACAAAAAGTGAGAGAGGGAGAGAGAGGAACAAGAGAGAGACGAGCGCGAGAGAGAGGAACGAGAGAGAGAAGAGCGCGAGAGAGAGGAACGAGAGAGAGAAGAGCGCGAGAGAGGGGAACAAGAGAGAGAGAAGAACGCGAGAGAGGGGAACAAGAGAGAGAGAAGAACGCGAGAGAGGGGAACAAGAGAGAGAGAGAAGAGCAAGAGAGAGAGGAACGAGAGAGAGAGAGAAGAGCGCGAGAGAGAGGAACGAGGGAGAGGGAGAGAGAAAAAGTAGGAGAGAGAAAAAGGGAAGGAGAGAGAAGAGTATGAGCGAGAAAGAGGGAAGGAGATGTGGAGGAACAGTTAGAGGGCTAGGATTAAATCTAAGTTCAAAGATAGATAGGATGAAAGATAGAGGGCTAGGATTAAATCGGAGTTAGGAAACACACGATCCGGATTGAAACAAATATGATCGTTATAACCAGTTATAACAGCCAGGATTAAAATGTTCACTAACGGCTATATCTGTTGTAAACAACGAATATAGTCAAAAGCGGTCATGTTTCTATAACTATATTATTATATAAGACTATAAATTACCAACCAATGTTAACAATAATTCTCGAGGAATACAACAATCCCTTACTCATCATTCTTGGTGTCTCTTCTCTTCTCCTTTCTTCAGTTCCTTATCTTCTATCTCGTTCTTTATTCTTGTCTCTCTCTGAGATTTCTTTCAGGAGAGTGAAGAGCACGAGATAGAAAGAGGAAGAGAGAGGAAAGAGCGAGAGAGAGAGAGAGAGAGAGAGAGAGAGAGAGAGAGAGAGAGAGAGAGAGAGAGAGAGAGAGAGAGAGAGAGAGAGAGAGAGAGAGAGAGAGAGAGAGAGAGAGAGAGAGAGAGAGAGAGAGAGAGAGAGAGAGAGAGAGAGAGAGAGAGAGAGAGAGAGAGAGAGAGAGAGAGAGAGAGAGAGAGAGAGAGAGGGAGAGAGAGAGAGAGAGAGAGAGAGAGAGAGAGAGAGAGAGAGAGAGAGAGAGAGAGAGAGAGAGAGAGAGAGAGAGAGAGAGAGAGAGAGAGAGAGAGAGAGAGAGAGAGAGAGAGAGGGAGAGAGAGGGGGAGAGGGAGAGAGGGAGAGAGAGAGAGAGAGAGAGAGAAGGAGAGTGAAGAGCATGAGATAGAAAGAGGGACAGAGAGGAATGAAGGAGAGTAAGAGTGTAAGATAGAAAGAGGGACAGAGAGGAACAAGGGAGAGAAAAGAGCGTGAGAGAGAAAGACGGAAGGAGAGAGAAGAGCGTGAGAGAGGAAGAGGGAAGGAGAGGAATGAGAGAGAGAGAGAGAAAATCACGAGAGAAAAAGAGGGAGAGAGAGGAGAGAGAGAGAGAGAGAGAAGAGCACCAGAGAGAGAAGATAGATAGAGAGAGAAATGAGAGAGAGAAGAGCATGAGAGAGAAAGAGGAAGAGAGAGAAGAGGGCGGGAGAGAAAGAGGGAGAGAGGAACAAGAGAGAGAAAGGGGGAGAGAGAAGATCACGAGAGAGAAAGAGGGAGAGAGGGACGAGAGAGAGAAAGGGGGAGAGAGAAGATCACGAGAGAGAAAGAGGGAGAGAGGAACAAGAGAGAGAAAGGGGGAGAGAGAAGATCACGAGAGAGAAGATCACGAGAGAGAAAGAGGGAGAGAGGAACGAGAGAGAGAAAGGGGGAGAGAGAAGATCACGAGAGAGAAAGAGGGAGAGAGGAACAAGAGAGAGAAAGGGGGAGAGAGAAGATCACGAGAGAGAAAGAGGGAGAGAGGAACGAGAGAGAGAAAGGGGGAGAGAGAAGATCACGAGAGGGAAACAGGGAGAGAGGAATGAGAGAGAGCGAAGATAGAGAGAGAGCGAAGATAGAGAAAGAGGGAGAGAGAGTTCGCATCGCATTTGAAAAAAAATTGCACATATTCGAACATTCGCACTGCACACGCCCATGGTCGATGTGTGGTGCGAAGAACTGTAGAAGTGCCCGATGTGCGGTCCCAAAAATCGAACCGGACCGCACATTGCACTACTTTTGGACCGGTCGCACGAAAGGACCATCCCCATTGTTCGGAGCGAAGAATGACGGAGATGATTGATGACATATAGGCTGATGATAAAATATTTCAAAAAGAAAAATAGAAAAGAAAAGTACCTGTGTAGCCTGAGACCAAGGGGACAACGATCATCGACAATGAGAATGATGACCATTGGTGATGGGGATTAGAGATCTCATTGACCGGTATGAACAGTGTTGACGACAGGACAACAAGCATAGATGACATGGACGAGGGCCACCATTGATGAATGTTGCTAATGGGGACAATGACAGTCAATGACACGAACAATGACCACCTAAGGTAAGGACACAATCATGTCAATGATGGGTACTACCAAACTGAGGATGGGGACAACGTCTACCGATGACAGCAATAACCAACGACGGGGATGACAGCCAATAACAACCATCGATGAACATGAAAATGATTGTCGATGACGATGACAGCTAGCATGGGCGATGGGATATTTGTTGTCTACATTCAAATTAGACTAGTAAAATGATGATTATTATTTTTACATAAAGTGATTGAAGTGTTACAACTGAAAACACATCTTACAACTGAAAAAATGAAATCATAATGTCAACTTCTAAAGGATGTCTTGCTTTTAGGATTGCTCACGAAAGCTTGATGTTCAGGCCTTACTTGTAGAAGGATGTTGTAATAACCGAGAGAAGTCGAGTTATTTACAAACTAAAATGAGAACGGACATACAAACAGTAGGCTTAACAGTCTTTAAAAGAATAATTACCTTGCCCACGTTCTGGGACGTAGAAAAATCATTTTCCTCACTCGATATAGTCAAGGGTCACATCCAATAGTACAACATAAATAAAAATTTTATGCTCTCCACATCTAGGAGTGATCTTTTGTATGTTAGAATGTTACATCCCAATAAGAATAGCCGCCCTGATGGTGTAATTGTTGCTGGCTCAAAGAGATATTGTGTCTCCAACTTTGCTAGATGTGGATAAGATTGCACACTGGTATCCATCCACCATTGCACACAGTTCTCGTCTTCTCTGATACAAAACTAGAGATACAGGCCTCAAACTCTAACTAGAGATACAGGCCTCAATATCTAGCATGGATTCTGCATTTGGCTTGGACTTGATGCTAGCTTTGACCTAATTTATCGTCTTAGTAATCATTGAGGGACTACGTTGGTAACTACCTTCATATACTTCCCCTCCAGCTAGAGTGGGAGGATAATTGTGCATAAGTGTCTGCATGGCTTCAAATTTCAGTCAGAGCTAACTTGGTCAATGGCTCAAAGAGCGCTATTGCAACCACACCTTCATGATGGCATATAATAGCCACGTAGTTGATCATGAAAAGAACCATGGTTTTAGCGACCATATTTCAACTACTTTATGTAATTTGTTGCATCAAGAAATAGCTCTAATATGTGCCAAAAATCCTTCAACAGAGCCCACCCCTGAAGCTCAATGCTGTAATTCTTTGTACTTGAAGAGAAGATCTCATGTTCCATTTGGTCAAGAAACTTCTTCCTATCAGTGACACTGGACAACATGGTGTATGTAAACTTCTTATCTGAATGTAGCTTGTCTTCTTCTAATGTGAAGCAGACATCTTTTACAAGTACATGAACTTGAGCCACTGCCTACCCAAGGCAGGTCATGTCACATAGATATGACGTGTAAATATGATATTTATCTTTGTCAAAGAAGGATTGCTCTTTGTCCATTTGAGTCACATGAAGGCTTGTTAGGCTCCCTTCCATAATCCAGGTCAAGAAATGTCCCACACATGCAAAATGTTGGTCAACATTGTTATGTTGTTCACGTCATAACAATGATGTTATAGGCCAGTGGAGACCTGGCCTTGCATGTTAGAGGAAACTGAGATATTTTTATTTATATATTTATTAATATTAATAATATGATTTGATTGTAAGTTCAACTGAAGGTTTAAATATTCTACAACCTCGACAATGAGACACGCCACTATCTTCCCATCATCCTAATATTATTGTTGTCATGGGCCAAGGACCTTCTCTTGAAGCTTCCATCTAGCCAAAAACTGAAAATAGCATAACTGTTCTACATAGTCCATACATCCACCACGAAGGATACACATTGTCCATGTGTGAACCTATTTTCAAGCTTTGCCTTTAATTTAATTCACACTACCTCTCACAAATTTCTTTAATTCCCACAATCCATGGTAGTAAATTACAAATGATGAACCGTAGAATCTTTTGCTTCTTATCCTCTGGAGTGATGCCAATGTAGTATTGTTTCATCAGAAATGGGCCTGCAACAGATCGTTATGAACTCTCTATGCCTTAGAGCTCTTTGTGCAGCTTACGATGAACTTCATGCAGATATCGCTAAAAAAACTTGTGCTTCCATCCTTACGTGGCTGAAAGTACACTTTTTTTACAGAGCTTATGCCACTATATACTTCCCATACATACTTCCAGTAGCCTACTAGCATGAAGTACTCAAATAATTTTTCTCTGAGTGGCCTCCTCAAAATCTTTGACTATGGCCTTCAAGACAAGTCATACGATCATTTACAACAACCAAAGGCTATTGCAGTTGGTCAAAGTCATTGTGATGGGGCAGCACATTATCTGAACTGGATTCTATTTCAAGAAGCACAATTTCTACACTCATCAATTTAAACACAAATCAAATGGATTCAAATGAACGGGAATATAATATAAACAAGGAAAATTTATCTGATTTAATAACTACATTGATTATACCCTAATGACAAAAAGGAAACAATCGCGGCAAAGTGACTCCCAAATAACATTATCATAATGGTAACAACAACTATTGTACATGATAAAAGAGAGATGAATACTAATGTTTACAAACTTTGGAAGCCAATGAGCTGAAGAATGCAGAAGTTTGGTCACCAACCCAAGGAATGACTGTTGAAGTTTTGTCACAAAAATTATTGCCTCTTGTTTGTGAACAATTCATCTGTCCATGAATGGTTTGTAACCATATGAACGGTCCACATCTATTTTCTATCATTAGTGTGTGTATTAATCACAAACATTCACACATCACAAACACACCTAAATATTGTTCCCATCCATAATCTTCATTAAGCCACTTGCAGCAGCTCATTCTTTTGTTTTCACATCCAAATATAATGCTGACTCAGATTCTAGAAACTTCCGTTACGCTATTTTCCCATTTTCTATTTCCTCATAATCCAAATCCATCAACAACTTAAGAGAAAGGTAATATTATCAATAAATTTGAATGACTATTTATTACAATTTGAAGAAGGATGAAGATCACTAGTTCTTTGGGGAACCATCTATCAAATTTTAGGACGAGATACCTGGCAGCAAATGTCAACTACATCGAGCCACTGTGCAATTGCATCAGAGTTCATTTTTAAAAATAGACCCAGAAAAAGCTAATATTGATAAGGCTGATTTGCTTGCAGAAGATGTGATGTTGTGCTCGTAGAGGAAACATCTGAGAAAAGGCCAAGCAGGGGTTTTGGGGATGGGGCTGCAATCACCCGTGTCATCACCTCCCTGCTTATCTTCCCATTGGCTCAATGGTGAGACCATAAAATGCAGCTTGGTTAAATAACTCAATTCAAGAATTGAATTATCAAGAATTGACAATTACCTCATCGGTATGGTGGCGGCAGTTGTGGGTGGTGAGGGATGATGACAACAACCGGCATGATGACGGGCTCACAACACAAATGAAACAAAGAAAATGCGTTGTGTAGGAGATACTACATTATTTAGTCTTTTTCTTCATTCACCCATCCACCATCTATTTCATTTTTCATCACAGACTAGTGATGGAATGGGAGTGATGATAGAGTTGTAACGATGATGAAACCTGGGCGTATGGCGATTCAAAAAGAAATGTTGTAGACGTATGAGTGGATGGATTGCTGTTCAGTCTTGATCCATCCATATGAAAGCATCATCCACCTTTGTCCTACAAGCCTAAAGATAGCATTTCAATTATTCATAAAATTTTACTTTTACTATTGGGTTAGGTGAGATATGGTCACTGATAAGTCCAAATTTAGGGGTTTTATGTTGTGTTTTGATTCAGACTTAACCAACAATATTTATGAAAATTTTCCACTTGAGTACTCTATAATTAATATAGGGAAAGTAAGCGATCGATCCATAGAGAGGCAGACATTTAGTCTCAGAATTTTTTCTCAAGATTGGGGTGAAGACAATGATTTTAAAAGTGAAATATATAATTTCTGGGATTTTTATACATTTTAAAGTAGTTTCTATAACGTCCTATGATTTAAGTTAAATCCAAATACAAAGAAAAACACAAAAATATTTTTATGCTAATTTTGCTAATCTTTATTAATAAAATAAATACAAAAATATATTTTCAGAATTATATGGAATTTAATTTATACAAAAAACCACTAGAAATATTAAAAACAAGAGTTAGATATTTTTTATAATTGTTTTAGATTTTAAAAGACTGTAAATAGATTAAATGAATTTCCTGGGTTTTTTTAATTTTTTTGGAATTTTTAAATGCAGAAGATAGTTTTTTTCTATTTGTCTGATTTTTAATAATTTTTTAAATACTAAAAATATGCAATTCACCTACTCCGGCGATTGCGGGCAGCGGAGGGGGCAGCATCAGCGGTGTAGTGGCAGGCTGCGGTAGCGACGGCGGCGACGGTGGCGGCGGCGGCAGACCAGATGGGCCGGCATATAGGGCTGGCCTTAGTGGGTCAGCCCACTAAGATTCAGCCTAATTTGGCTAAGTGAAGACTTAGCCAAATGGGCTTAAACATTATTGGGCTTAACCCAATGGTCAGGACTTAGCCGATTTGGCTAAGTACTACACAGGGCTACCCTGTGCCCTGCGGTTGTGTGCGCTGCCCGCGCGCGGACCGGGAAGCAGAGGGCTGTCTCTGCCACACAAGCACCGCACGGCAGCACACAGTGGCGGCTAGAAGAGGGAAAATTTGAATTTTGACATGATAAAAGTGATATTTTAATGCGATTTTTTGGGATTCAAAGTGGGAAATGCTTGACGGTCTAGATAGAGGGAGGGAGATATCTTACAGGGAGAAATAAACATGTTTAGAGAGAAAAAAATGTCAAAAATGAGAGGATAGAGAGAGAAAACGAAGAGATAGAGAGAGAAAATGAAAAGATGGTGTAGAGAGAGTTTGAGAGGGAATTTGAAGGTGTAAATGTAAGAGACCTTTTATGAAATTTTGAGGGGATGAACTAGTGACATGGATGAAGGTCTAGAGAGATAAAGAACCAACTATAGAGAGAGAAAATGCCGAAATAAGGAGATAGAGAGAGAAAATGAAGAGAGAGTGTATAAGGAGTTTGAGATAGAATTTGAAGGTGCAAATAAAGAAGATTTTTAATGAAATTTTTAGGAGAGTAAATAGGGATATAGATGAAGGTCTAGAGACAGAAAAAATCTAATATAGAGAGAAATTAGATAAAATGAGTGTTTAGAGTAGGAAAGTTTAAATTTCAGCCCGAATGCAAAGACTCTTCAATCCTAATTTAAATTTCTGATTAAAATCAAGGACATTTCAAAACCACATATCACAAACAATTGTTAAAATCGACTTGGCTCACTTTCTCTCTCTAGATTTTTATGCATGAATTCAAAGACCCATCAATCCTAATTTAAAATTCTAATTAAAATCAAGAGTCTATAAAAACTGCATGTCATTAAAATTTGTTAAAAACAAATAGGCTCACTTTCTCTCCCTACAATTATAGGCCCCAATGCAAAGACTTTTCAATCCTAATTATATTTCCGATTAAAATCAAAAACATTTTAAAAATACATATCACTAAAACTTCATGAAAACAATTGGGATTACTTTCTCTGTCTAGAATTTTGTTCCCGGGATGCAAAAACTCTTAATGCCTGATTCGAAATTTGTGATTAAAATCCAGAAATTTCAGAACCACATGTCACAAACAATTTTTAAAACCGAGTAGGCTCACTTTCTCTCTCTATATTTTTAAGCATGAATTCAAAGACTCTTCAATCCTTATATAAACTTCAAATTAAAATCAAGGACCTATAAAAACTACATGTCATTTAAATTTGTTAAAAACAATTAGGCTCACTTTCTCGCTCTCAAGTTTTAAGCCCGAATTCAAAGACTCTTCAATCCTAATTTAAATTTTGGATTAAAATAAAGAGCGTTTCAAAACCACGTATCACAAACAATTTTTAAAACCGACTGGGCTCACTTTCTCTCTGTAGATTTATGTACTTTAATTAGAAGACTCTTTATGGCTGATTGAAATTTCTTATAAAATCAAGAACCTTTTCAAAAAACATATCACTAAATTTTCTTAAAACAAGCTAGGCTCACTCTCTCTCTTTATAATTTTAAGCCCTGATTCACAGACTCTTCATTCCTAATTTAAATTTCTAATTAAAACCAAGAACGTTTCAAAACTACATACCAGTAAAAATTGTTAAAAACTATTGGGCTCACTTTCTCTCTCTACAATTTCATTCCCAAATAAAAAGACTCTTAATGCCTGATATAAATTGCCAATCATAATAAAAATACATTCGAAAGTTTGAGATAACTAGAAATTAATAAAAGCGCTTTCGTTTACTTTCTGTCTCTAGATTGTTGGTCTATAATTGGAAGACTCTTCATGCCTGATTCGAAATTTGTGATTAAAATCCAGAAAATTTCAGAACCACATATCACAAACAATTTTTAAAACCGATTAGGCTCACTTTCTCTCTCTAGATTTTTAAGCATGAATTCAAAGACTCTCTAATCCTTATATAAACTTCAAATTAAAATCAAGGACCTATAAAAACTACATGTCATTTAAATTTGTTAAAAACAATTAGGCTCACTTTCTCGCTCTCAAGTTTTAAGCCCGAATTCAAAGACTCTTTAATCCTAATTTAAATTTCTGATTAAAATTGAGAATGTTTTAAAAATATATAGCACTATAAATTTTTAAAAACAATTGGGTTCGCTTTCTCGCTCTAGAATTTTGTTCCGGGATGCATAAACTCTTAATGCCTGATTTAAATTGCCAATCATAATAAAATAACATTTGAAAAATTCATATCACAAAATGTTGTTACAACCGATCAGGTTCACTTTCTCACTCTAGATTTATGTACTTTAATTAGAAGACTCTTTATGGCTGATTGAAATTTCTTATAAAATCATGAACCTTTTCAAACCACATATCACTAAAGTTTTTTAAAACAAGCTAGGCTCACTCTGTCTCTTTATAATTTTAAGCCCTGATTCAAAGACTCTTCATTCCTAATTTAAATTTCTAATTTAAATCAAGAACGTTTCAAAACTACATATCAGTAAAATTTGTTACAAAAAATTTGGCTCACTTTTTCTCTCTAAACGTTTAGGCCCGAATTCAAAGACTCTTCAATCCTAATTTAAATATCTGATAAAAATGAAGAACGCTTCAAAACCACATATCACAAACAATTTTTAATACCGATTATTCTCACTTTCACTCTCTAGATTTTTAAGCATGAATTCAAAGACTCTTCAATCCTTATATAAACTTCTAATTAAAATCAAGGACCTATCAAAACTACATGCCATTAAATTTGTTAAAAACAATTAGGCTCACTTTCCCTTTGTAAACTTCTAGGCGCGTATTCAAAGACTCTTCAATCCTAATTTAAATTTCTGATTAAAATCAAGAACATTTCAAAACCGCATATCACAAACAAGTTTTAAAACCGATTAGGCTCACTTTCTCTCTCTAGAATTTCGTTCATCAATTCAAAGACTCTTCAATCCTAATTTAAATTTCTGATTAAAATCGAGAAGGTTTTAAAAATATATATCACTAAAATTTTTTAAAAACAATTGGATTCTCTTTTTCTCTCTAGATTTATGTACTTTAATTAGAAGACTCTTTATGGCTGATTGAAATTTCTTATTAAAATCAAGAACCTTTTTAAACCACATATCACTAAATCTTTTTAAAACAAGCTAGGCTCACTTTCTCTCTTTACAATTTAAAGCCCTGATTGAAACTCTTCATTTCTAATTTTAATTTCTAATTAAAATCAGGAACGTTTCAAAACTACATATCAGTAAAATTTGCTAAAAACTATTGGGCTCACTTTCTCTCTCTACATTTTCGTTCCCGAATAAAAAGACTCTTAATGCCTGATTTAATATGCCAATCATAATAAAAATACATTCGAAAATTTGAGATAACTAAAAATTAATATAACCGCTTAGGTTTACTTTTTCTCTCTAGATTGTTGGTCCATAATTGGAAGACTCTTTATGCCTGATTTTAATTTCTAATTAAAATCAAGAGCATTTCATAACCCCAGATGACTAAAATTTGTTAGAAAAATTTGGGCTCACTTTCTCTCTCTAGATCTTTAAGCCCGAATTCAGACACTTCAGTCCTAATTTCGGTTTCTAATTGATATCAAGAACGATTCAAAACTACATACGACTAAAATTTTTTAAAAACGATTACGCCCACTTTCTCTCTCTAGAATTTCCTAGATGCAAAGACTCTTAATGCCTGATTAAATTTTCCAATCGTAGTAAAATAAAATTTGAAAATTTGATATCACTAAAATTTATTATAACCGACTAGATTCACTTTCTGTCTCTAGATTATTGTTACCTAATTGCAAGACTCTTCATGCCTGAATTAAATTTCTAGTTAAAATCAAGAACATTTCAAAACCACATATCATAAACAAATTTTAAAACCGATTAGGCTCACTATGTGTCTGTAGAATTTTGATCCCTAATTCAAAGACACTTCACTTCTTATAAAAATTTCTAATTTAAATCAAGAACGTTTAAACTACGTATCACTTAAATTTGTTAAGAACAATTAGGATTACTTTCTCTCTCTAGAGTTATGTTCCCAGTTGCAAAACTCATCATGCCTGATTTAAATTTCCAATCATAATAAAATAACATTTGAAAATTTGATGTCACAAAATTTAATATAACCGATTAGGTTCACTCACTCTCTCTAGTTTTTTGTTCCCGAATTGGAAGACTCTTCATGCCTGATTTAAATTTCTAATTAAAATCAAGAACATTTAAAAACCACATATCACAAACAATTTTTACAATCGAGTACGCTCGTTTTCCCTCTCTAGAATTTTGTGCCCTAATTCGAAGACTCTTCATTCCTAATTCAAAGTTCTAAGTAAAATCAAGATTGTTTCCAAACTACGTATCACTAAAGTTTGTTAAAAACAATTAGGCGCACTTTCTCTCTCTAGAGTTTTGTTCCCGGATTCAAAGACTCCAAATGCCTGATTTAAATTGCCAAGCATAGTGACATAACATTGGAAATTTGACATCACTAAAATTTCATATAACCGCTTAGGTTCACTTTCTCTCTCTAGATTTGTGTTCCCTAAATCGAAGACTCTTAATGCCTGATTTAAATTTCCAATTAAAATCAAGAACCTTTCAAAATCACATATCACAAACAATTTTTAAAACTGATTAGGCTCACTTTATCTCTCTAGAATCTTAAGCCCGAATTCAAAGACTCTTCAATCCTAATTTAAATTGCTAATTAAAATCAAGTGCCTTTACATACCACTAAAATTTGTTTAACACAGTCGGGCCCGCTGTCTCCTTCTAGAATTTTGTTCCCGGATGCAAAGACTCTCAATGCCTGATTTAAATTGCCAATCACAATAAAATAACATTTGCAAATTTGATATTACTAAAATTTGATATGATCGATTAGGTTCAGTTTCTCTCGCTAGATTTGTGTTCCCTAAATTCAAGACTCTTCATGCCTGATTGTAATTTCTAAATATAATCAAGAGCATTTCAAAACCACATATGACTAAAATTTGTTAGGGAAAATTGGGCTCATTTTCTCTCTCTAGATCTTTAAGCCCGAATTCAGACACTTTAATCCTAATTTCAATTTCTAATTAAACTCAAGAACGTTTCAAAACTACATATGACTAAAATTTGTTAAAAACGATTACGGTCACTTTCTCTCTCTAGAAATATGTTCCTAGATGCAAAGACTCTTAATGCCTGATTAAAATTGCCAATCGTAGTAAAATAACATATGAAAATTTTATATCACTAAAATTTGTTATAACCGACTAGATTCACTTTCTCTCTCTAGATTTTTATTCCCCAATTGGAAGACTCTTTATGCCTAATTCAAATTTCTAATAAAAATCAAGAACATTTCCAAACCACATATCACAAACAAGTTTCAAAACCAATTAGGGTCACTTTCTTTCTCTAGATCTTTGTGCCCTAATTGAAAGACTCTTCATTCCTAATTTAAATTTCTAATTAAAATCAAGAACGTTTGCAAACTACGTATCACTATAATTTGTGAAAAACAATTGGCCTCACTTTCACTCTCTAGTGTTTTGTTCGCGGATGCAAAGACTCATAATGCCTAATTTAAATTGCCAATCATAATAAAATAACATTTGAAAATTTGATATCACGAAAATTAAACATAACCGATTAGGTTCACTTTCTCTCTCTAGATTTTTGTTCCCTAATTGGAAGACTCTTCACGCCTGATTTCAACTTCTAATTAAAATCAAGAACATTTTAAAACCGCATATCATAAACAATTTTTAAAACCGATTAGGCTCACTTTCTCCCTCTAGAATTTAGTGCCCTAATTCAAAGACTCTACATTCCTAATTTAAATTTCTAAATAAAATCAAGAACATTTCAAAACTACGTATCCCTAAAATTTGTTAAAAACAATTAGGGTCACTATCTCTCTCTAGAGTTTTGTTCCCGGATGGAAAGACTCATCATGCCTGATTTAACCTGCAAATCATAATAAAATAACATTTGAAAAATTGATATCATTAAATTTTAATTTAACCGATTAGGCTCACTTTCTCTCTATAGATTTTTTGTGCCCTAATTGGATGACTCTTAATGCCTGATTTCAATTTCTAATTAAAATCAAGAACATTTTCAAAACCACATATCAATAAAATTTGTTAAAAACAATTGGGCTCAATTTCTCTCTCTAGAATTTCGTTCCCGGATGCAAAGACTTTTAATGCCTGATTGAAATGGCAAATCGTAGTAAAATAACATTTGAAAATTTGATATCACTAAATTTTTTTATAACCGACTAGATTCACTTTCTCTCTCTAGATTATTGTTCCCTAATTGGAAGACTCTTCATGCCTGATTTAAATTTCTATTTAAAATCAAAGAACATTTCAAGACCACATATCACAAACAATTTTTAAAACCGATTAGGGTCACTATCTGTTTGTAGAATTATGCGCCCTAACTCAAAGACACTTCAATTTTACTTAAAATTTCTCACTAAAATCAAGAAAGTTTAAACTACGTATCACTAAAATTTGTCAAAAACAATTAGGCTCACTTTTTCTCTCTCTCGTTATGTTCCCGGATGCAAAGACTCATGATGCCTGATTTAAAATAACATTTGAAAATTTGATATCACAAAGGTTTAATATATCCGATAAGGTTCACTTTCTCTCCCTAGATTTTTGTTTCCTAATTGAAAAACTGTTCATGCCCGATTTAAATTTCTAATAAAAATCAAGAACATTTCAAAACCACATATCACAAACAATTTTTAAAACCAATTAGGCTCACTTTCTCTCTCTAGAATTTTAAACCCAAATTCAAAAACTCTTCAATCCTAATTTAAATTTCTAACTAGAATCAAGTACCTTTCAAAAGTACATATCACTAAATTTTTTTAAAAACAATTGGGCTCACTTTCTCCCTCTAGAATTGTTGTTCCCGGATGCAAAGACTCCTAATGCCTGATTTATACTGCCAATCATAATAAAATAACATTTGAAAAATTTGATATTACTAAAATTTGATATGACCGATTAGGTTCACTTTATCTCTCTAGATTTTTGTTCCTTAAATCGAAGACTCTTCATGCCTGATTTTAATTTGTAATTTAAATCAATAGCATTTCAAAACCACATATGACTAAAATTTGTTAAAAACAATTGGGCTTAGTTTCTCTCTCTACATCTTTAAGCCTGAATTCAGACAGTTCAATCCTAATTTAAAATTCTAATTAAAATCTAGAAAGTTTCAAAATTACATATGACTAAAATTTGTTAAGAACAGTTAGGCTTACTTTATCTCTCTATAATTTTGTTTCTGGATTCAAAGACTCTTAATGCCTGATTAAAATTCCCAATCATAATAAAATAACATTTAAAAATTTGATATCACTAAAATTTATTATAACCGATTAGGTTCACTTTCTCGTTCTAGATTTTTGTTCCCTAATTGTAAGATTCTTTATGCCTGATATAAGTTTGTAATTAAAATCAAGAACATTTCAAAACCACATCTCACAAACAGATTTTAAAACCGATTAGGCTCACTTTCTCTCCTTAGAGTTTTAAGCCCGAATTCAAATACTCTTCATTCCTAATTTAAATATATAATGAAAATCAAGAACGTTTCTGATGGGGGACCATCCGCAAACCGATGCACAAGATCAACCTGTTGAGACATGTGAGCAGCCAGGCCACAAAGCCCGAGACAACATGAAGGATCCGGAGTTCAAGCACACGGCTTGAGGAGGAAGCTTCCCCGAACAATTTTCTTTGTGTTTTCATGGATTTTCTTCGTTGTGTTTTTTTGGGGAGGGCCTCCGTGTTTTGGCACTTCCATCGCATTTCGAACCGCTGTTTAACGGCTCGTGAGGGGTTTTCCCTAATTATGGGCCGACCCCTAAGGTTTTCTCTCTCCCCCTATAAAAGGAGAAGAGATGCCCAAGAGGGAAGGAAGGAATTTTGTTGTTTTGCAGTTTTTTTGGAAGAGGAAACCTCCAAGAGAGGGAGGCACCCCTTGAGGGAAGGGAGAAGCCGCCGCTGCCGCTGCCTCGCCGTTGATTGTAATTCGCATCGGTAACGCCGAAGCACGCCGCCGCCGTGTTGCCGC
This sequence comes from Wolffia australiana, assembly GCF_029677425.1. Classification (NCBI taxonomy): domain Eukaryota; kingdom Viridiplantae; phylum Streptophyta; class Magnoliopsida; order Alismatales; family Araceae; genus Wolffia; species Wolffia australiana. The sequence goes on along the minus strand of NC_135841.1, from coordinate 8,628,936 downwards.
CGCTGGCCCGCTTCCGTCTCTCGGAGGAGAGACCGCCGAAGTACGCCGCAGTCGCCGCCGAGACTCCCTGTCTCCGCCGCCACCCCCGCCGACTCCGGCGCCCAGCGACAGCTGCCGCTGCCCGCCAAGAGCACCTGCCGCCGCCGACAACCTAGGTGCCATTTGACGCCCGCCGCTGATCTATTGTAGGCACTCCGACTTGGGTGCCCGCTTCAGGCTAGCAGCGGCGCCCACCCTGAAGGCCGCCAACCCGGCCGACGCCTAAGTAGGGCGCTCTCCCGGTCCACCAACCGCGCCCGAGTCAAGGCGGCCCGCCAGCCGAGTGGCCGCTGGCGCCCCCGAGCAGGGCGCGCGCCCCGTCTGCCAGCCATGCCTACCCGGGGCGTCCGTCCACGGCCTGCCGTGGTGCCCCATTTCCCTGCCTTCCCTGCCTTCCCTGCCTGCCTTGCTCGCTGCCGCCGCCGCTGGTTGACCTAGATGCGGGGAAGCGCGAGCCGAGTCAGCAGCCGAGTAGACTCAGTGCGACCGGCTGATTCCCGCACTGAGTCAACTCAACGCGACTCGGTTTTAAGTACCAATGAGTCACCGCTGAGTTGACTCAGTGTGACCCGGATTTAAAAAGGGCATTCGAAGGTAAAAACATCGAACTGAAGGTAACCGAAAGGAGGAACGTTAGGGCTTCAACGAGTCGCCGCAGCCGCCGAGCGTCGCCGTTGCTCGCCTCCGTTGACGCTGCTCGCTGCCTCTCGCCGCGTCCGTCGCCGCTCGATGCCGCCGCCACCGCCGTTCACTGACGTCGCCACCGCTCATCGCAGCCGCCGCCGTCGCCGCTCGCCGGTGATGTCGCTGCCGCTCGCACCGCCACCGCTGCATGCCGCCGCTGTCACTCGCCACTACCGCTGCCGCCACGCGCCGCCGTCGCTGTTGCTCACCCCATCACCGCCGCCCCTCGCGGTCGCCGGCGCTAACGCTCGCCACCGTCGACTCCGGCCGCCGTCACCGCACGCCACCACTATCGTCAGCTCCGGCCACCGCCGCCACTGTCTCCAGCCAGACGCTCGCCACTGGGAGAGTCCACTAACCCTCCGCCACCAAGACGTCGCCAGTTACCCGTCGCCACCCGACCGATGGCCACCGCTCGTCATCGCCGCCACCGCATCGGACCATTCCGCCACACAGACTCAGCTTCAGTCCACCGCGACTTACTAGACCACGGTCCTGCAGGTCAAACCCCTTACCCCTCTCGAGTATTATTACTTCTTTCATATTTTCTCACGTGCTCCGCCGCCGAGGGTTAGCCGTTATATGTGCCATGTTCCTTTGGGTTTGGGAAGGGTAGTCACCTTTGTCCATTCCGTCCCACTTTTGTAGCCGAGAATAGACCGTTCGATTGGGGATACCCGCACCGTCAGAGTCCATCGTTGAATTATCGGGTCATTAGGAGTTGGATCGTACGTGGCAAGTACGGAACACTTCCACGGTGTTCATCCTACCTCGGTTGTCGAATTGTACTTCTCGTTATTTCATTTCAACGAATTTGCATCAAAGTCATCATCCATTGAATTATTACACGTGATTGGTTATCGCGCCCTGTGTTGCAACGCGAGCCGTTAATCCCGGCCGGGCGTGTTGCATCAGTTTCAAATTTACATATCACTAAAATTTATTAAAAACAATTGGGCTCACTTTCTCTCACTAGAATTTTTTTCCGGAATGCAAAGACTTTTAATGCCTGATTTAAATTGCCAATCATATTAAAATAACATTTAAAATTTTCAGATCACTAAAATTGAGTATAACCAATTCGGTTCACTTTCTCTTTTTAGATTTCCAATTCTGTTCACTTTCCAATTAGGGAACAAAAATCTAAAAAGAGAAAGTGAACCGAATTGGTTATACTCAATTTTAGTGATCTGAAAATTTTAAATGTTATTTTAATATGATTGGCAATTTAAAACAGGCATTAAAAGTCTCTGCATTCCGCAACAAAATTCTAGTGAGAGAATGTGAGCCCATATGTTTTTAATAAATTTTAGTGATATGTAAATTTGAAACTGATGCAACACGCCCGGCCGGGATTAACGGCTCGCGTTGCAACACAGGGCGCGATAACCAATCACGTGCAATAATTCAATGGATGATGACTTCGATGCAAATTCGTTGAAAAAAAATAACGAGAAGTACAATTCGACAACTGAGGTAGGACGAACACCCTGGAAGTGTTCCGTACGTGCTACATACAATCCAACTCCCAATGACCCGATAAATAAACGATGGACTCTGACGGTGCACGTGTCCCCGATCGAATGGTCAATTCTCGGCCACAAAGGCAGGACGGAACGGACAAAGGTGACTACCCTCCCCAAACCCAAAGGAACAAGGCACATATAACGGCTAACCCTCATATCGGGGATTGAAATTTCTAATTAAAATCAAATACATTTAAAAACCACATATCACAAACAATTTTTAAAACCGATTACACTCACTTTCGCTCTCTAGAATTTTGTGCCCTAATATAAAGACTCTATATTCCTAAATTAAATTTCTTATTAAAATCAAGAACGTTTCAAAACTACATATCACTAAAATTTGTTGAAAACAATTGTGCTGACTTTCTCTCTCTAGAATTTTGTTCCCGAATGTAAAGACTTTTAATGCCTGATGTAAATTGCAAATCATAATAAAAATACATTGGAACTTTGAGATACTAGAATTTAATATAAAACATTAGGTTCACTTTATCTCTCTAGATTTTTGTTCCCTAATTGGAAGACTCTTTATGCCTGATTGAAATTTCTAATTAAAATCAAATACATTTCAAAACCACATATCACAAATAATTTTTAAAACCGATTAGGCTCACTTTCTCTCTCTAGATCTTTGTGCCCTGATTCAAAGACTCATCATTCCTAATTCAAAGTTCTAATTAAAATCAAGAACATTTCAAAACTACATATCACTAAAATTTGTTAAAAATAATTGGGCTCACTTTATCTCTCTCGAATTTCGTTCCAGAATGCAAAGACTTTTAATGCCTTATTTAAATTGCAAACTAGAATAAAAATATATTTGAAATTTGAGTTTTCTCAAATTTAATAAAACCGATTAGGTTCACTTTCTCTTTCTAAATTTTTGTTCCCTAATTGGAAGACTCTTTATGCCTGATTCAAAGTTTCTAATAAAAATCAAGAACATTTCCAAATCACATATCACAAACAATTTTCAAAACCGATAAGGTTCACTTTCTCTCTCTAGATATTTGTGCCCTAACTCAAAGACTCTTCATTCCTAATTTAAATTTCTAATTATAATCAAGAACGTTTCAAAACTACGCATCACTATAACTTGTGAAAAACAATTGGGCTCACTTTCTCTCCCTAGAATTTTGTTTTTGAATGCAGAGACTCTTCATGCCTGATTTAAATGGAAAATCATAATAAAAATACATTTGAAATTTTGAGAGTACAAAAATTTAATATAACCGATTAGGTTCAATTCTATCTCTAGATTTTTGTTCCCTAATTGTAAGACTATTTATGCCTGATTTAAATTTCTAATTAAAATCAAGAACATTTCAAAATCACATCTCACAAACAATTTTTAAAACCGATTAGGCTCACTTTCTCTCCTTAAAGTTTTAAGCCTGAATTTGAAAGACTCTTCAATCCTAATTTAAATTTCTAATTAAAATCAAGAATGTTTCAAAACTATATATCACTTAAATTTAATCCTAATTTAAATTTCTAATTGGGCTCACTTTCTCCCTCTAGAATTTGGTCCCCGGATGCAAAGACTCGTCATGCCTGATTTCAAGTGCCAATCATAGTAAAATAACATTTGTAAATTTGATATTACTAAAATTTGATATGACCAATTAGGTTGACTTTCTCTCTCTAAATTTTTGTTCCGTAAATAGAAAACTCTTCATGCCTTATTTTAATTTCTAATTAAAATCAAGAGCATTTCTAAACCACATATGACTAAAATTTGTCAAAAACAATTAGGCTCACTTTCTCTCTCTAGAATTTTGTGCCCAAATTAAAAGACTATTCATTCCTAAATAAAATCAAGAACGTTTCAAAACTACGTATCACTAAAATTTGTTAAGAACCATTAGGCTCACTTTCTCTCTCTAGAATTTCATTCACAAATGCAAAGACTCTTAATCCCTGATTTATATTCCAAATCATAATCAAAATACATTTAAAAATTTAAGAATTATAAAATTTAATATTACAGATTAGGTTCACTTTCTCTCTCTAAATTTTTGTTAGCTCATTAGAAGACTCTTCATTCCTGAATTAAGTTTCTAGTTAAAATTAAGAATATTTCCAAACCACATATCACAAACAATTTTTAAAACCGATTAGGCTCACTTTCTCTCTCTAGAATTTTGTGCCTTAATTCAAAGACTCTTCATTCCTAATTTAAATTTTCTAATTTAAATCAAGAACGTTTCAAAACTATGTATCACCAAAATTTGTAAAAAACAATTAGGCTCACTCTTTCTCTCTAGAGTTATGTTCCCCAATGCAAAAACTCATGATGCCTAATTTAAATTGCCAATCATAATAAAATAACATTTGAAAATTTGATATCACAAAAATTTAATATAACCGATTAGGTTCACTTTCTCTCTCTAAATTTTTGTTCCCTCATTTGAAGACTCTTCATGCCTGATTTAAATTTCTAATTAAAATCAAGAACATTTCAAAACCACATATCACAAACAGGTTTTAAAACCGATTAGGCTCACTCTCTCTCTCTAGAATTTTAAGCCGAAATTCAAAGACTCTTCAATCCTAATTTAAATTTCTAATTAAAAAGAACGTTTCAAAACTACATATCAATAAAATTTGTTCAAAACAATAAGGCTCACTTTCTTTCTCTAGAATTTTGTTCCCGGATGCAAAGACTCGTAATGCCTGATTTAAATTGCACTTGAAAAATTGATATCACTAAAATTTGCTATAACTGATTAGGTTCACTCTCTCTCTCTAGATTTGTGTTCCCTAATTGGAAGACTCTTCATGCGTGACTGAAATTTCTAATAAAATCAAATACATTTTAAAATCAGATATGACTATAATGTTTTTAAACCGGCTCGGCCCACTTTCTCTCTCTAGAATTTTAATCCCTATTTCAAAGACTGTTCATTCCTAATTGAAATTTCTAATGAAAAGAAAGAACATTTCAAAAAGACATATCACTAAGAGTTGTTTAAAATAACTGGGCTCACTTTCTCTCTCTAGAATTTTGTTCCCGAATGCAGAGACTCTTCATGCCTTATTTAAATTGCCAATCATAATAAAATAACACTTGAAAATTTTGATATCACTAAAATTTGCTATAACTGATTAGGTTCACTCTCTCTCTCTAGATTTGTGTTCCCTAATTGGAAGACTCTTTATGCGTGACTAAAATTTACAATGAAATCAAATATGTTTTAAAACCACATATGACAAAAAAGTTTTAAAACCGATTAGGCTCACTCTCTCTCTCTAGAATTTTAAGCCGAAATTCAAAGACTCTTCAATCCTAATTTAAATTTCTAATTAAAAAGAACGTTTCCAAACTACATATCAATAAAATTTGTTCAAAACAATAAGGCTCACTTTCTTTCTCTAGAATTTTATTCCCGGATGCAAAGACTCGTAATGCCTGATTTAAATTGCACTTGAAAAATTGATATCACTAAAATTTGCTATAACTGATTAGGTTCACTCTCTCTCTCTAGATTTGTGTTCCCTAATTGGAAGACTCTTCATGCGTGACTGAAATTTCTAATAAAATCAAATACATTTTAAAATCAGATATGACTATAATGTTTTTAAACCGGCTCGGCCCACTTCCTCTCTCTAGAATTTTAATCCCTATTTCAAAGACTGTTCATTCCTAATTGAAATTTCTAATGAAAAGAAAGAACATTTCAAAAAGACACATCACTAAGAGTTGTTTAAAATAACTGGGCTCACTTTCTCTCTCTAGAATTTTGTTCCCGAATGCAGAGACTCTTCATGCCTTATTTAAATTGCCAATCATAATAAAATAACACTTGAAAATTTTGATATCACTAAAATTTGCTATAACTGATTAGGTTCACTCTCTCTCTCTAGATTTGTGTTCCCTAATTGGAAGACTCTTTATGCGTGACGAAAATTTACAATGAAATCAAATATGTTTTAAAACCACATATGACAAAAAAGTTTTAAAACCGATTAGGCTCACTTTCTCTCTCTAGAATTTTGTGCCCTGATTTAAAGACTTCATTCGTAGTTTAAATTTGTAATTAAAATCAAGAATGTTTCAAAACTACATATCAATAAAATTTGTTAAAAACAATTGGGTTCTCTTTCTGTCTCTAGAATTTTGTTCCCAAATGCAAGGACTCCTAATGCCTGATTTAAATTGCCAACCATAATAAAATAACATTTGAAAATTTGATATCACTAAAATGTGGTATAACCGATTAAGATCACTTTCTCTCTCTTGATTTATGTACCCTAATTGGAAGACTCTTCATGCCTGATTTAAATTTCTAATTAAAATCAAGAGCATTTTAAAACCACATATCACAAACAATTTTTAAAATCGATTAGGCTCACTTTCTCTCTCTTGAATTTTATACCCAAATTCAAAGACGCTTCAATCCCGATTTAAATTTCTAATTAAAATCATGAACCTATCAAAACAACATATAACTAAAAAGTGTTAAAAACAATTAGGCTCACTTTCTCTCTCTTGAATTTTGTTCTCCGATGCAAAGACTCGTAATGCCTGATTTAAATTGCCTATCATAGTAAAAAAACATTGGAAATTTTCAGATAACTAAAACTTAATATAACCGATAAGGTTCACTTTCTCTCTCTAGATTTTTGTTTCCTAATTGAAAGACTGTTCATGCCTGATTTAAATTTCTAAATAAAATCAAGAACATTTCAAAACCACATATCACAAAAAAATTTTAAAACCGATTAGGCTCACTTTCTCTCTCTAGAATCTTAAGCCCGAATTCAAAGACTCTTCAATCCTAATTTAAATTGCTAATTAAAAGCAATAACGTTTTAAAACTACATATCACTTTAAATTAGTTAAAAAAAATTAGGCTCACTTTCTCTCTATAGAATTTTTTCCCCGAATGCAAAGACTCTTAATGCCTGATTTAAATTGCCAATCAAAATGAAATAACATTTCAAATTTTGATATCACAAAAATTTAATAAAACCAATAAGGTTCACTTTCTCTCTCCATATCACTTTAGATTTTTCTTCCCTAAGTGGAAGACTCATTATGCCTGATTTAAATTTCTAATCAAAATTAAGAACATTTCAAAACCACATATCACAAAAAAATTTTAAAACCGATTAGGCTCTCTTTCTCTCTCTAGAATTTTAAGCCCAAATTCAAAGACTCTTCAATCCTGATTTAAATTTCTTAATAAGATCAAGAACGTTTCAAAACTACATATCACTAAAAAATTTTAAAAACAGTTAGGCTTACTTTCTGTCTGTAAAATTTTGTTCCCGGATGCAAAGACTCTTAATGCCTGATTTAAATTGCAAATCATAATAAAAATACATTGGAAATTTTCAGATCACTAAAATTTGATATAAACGATAAATTTCACTTCCTCTCTAGATTTTTGTTTCCTAATTGAAAGACTGTTCATGCCTGATTTAAATTTGTAATTAAAATCAAGAACATGTCAAAAGCCATATTTTTTTCTTCTGAATTTTGAACCACCCTGTACCAAAAGCATGATTCCAATTTCAATGGAATCGAGTTGATGTTTGAAACAAATATCCTCTTTAAGAATGATAAAAAATATTTTGAAATTTGCTTCAGTGATTCAAACATATCTGAAGATTTTTGGAGGTGCAGTTTCCAAAGGGCGAGGAGAAGGGGTGTTTGAAATTAGGCTCAAAGCTGTATGGACCTAGAAATCCGAAAGGGTATAATGGTAATTTTTCTACAGTCTATAATTTATCTGTATTTATTATGATTACACAATATCAAACATTATGATTATGATTAATCATTTAAATTTTAAATTGTGATATTTACTATTTTGCCATAAGTTCAAAATAACTCTCAATGTTAAGAGTAAAAACTAGCTGGTGTGCCAACAATTTGAGCTTTAAAAATGTATGAAACTTTCAGGTATGTTTACTACGTCATTGGATATCACCAATGGATAGTAATATCTTCATATAAATAATTTTTATTAAATCATCCATAAATTCAGCCTTCAATACCTGAATGTAATAATTAGGAATTGGAAGAAGTCATTAAATCGGTCAAATGAAGTCAAATTCAGACAAATAGTTAAACAATGTTAGAGAATATGTTAATATTTAAGTCATAGTAAATACATGTCTCAAATACATGATTTCACTTTTTCACCATATGGTCAAACCAAGTAGCCTGTTAATATAACTTAAGGTAATGTTTTATCTTCACTTACAATTAGTCAAACCAAGTGTTTCCTAATTGAAAGACTGTTCATGGCTGATTTAAATTTGTAATTAAAATCAAGAACATGTCAAAAGCCATATTTTTTTCTTCTGAATTTTGAACCACCCTGTACCAAAAGCATGATTCCAATTTCAATGGAATCGAGTTGATGTTTGAAACAAATATCCTCTTTAAGAATGATAATACCTTAAGGTAATATTTTATCTTCACTTACAATTAGTCGACTAGTTGACTGAGGACCTATTGTGCTTGGATCACAACCCTGTCTGAGGCATGCATTACTTTGAACATTCATCAAAACTCATATTTGATGAATATCCCTTAAATATTAATCTTCAATCTTCATATATCTCAAAGCCCTTCTCAGCTCAATAGAGGGCTTGAACATACGATGTCTCAGGGTTTTAACTTCATGTCTTTACACCAGTTTATGAATTGATTCCTCATCAAGGAAAAACTTGTAATATTAGATCATATCAAGAGATCCATCCGCTTTTGTTACTTTTTCAGGTTAGGTTAGTTGTATCGAATGCGAGTGCAACATGATTCTTACTCCTAAGAAATAAGATATTTACTCACATATGAAGAATGTCGCAAGGTTATTGAGCTAGACATACAATTTTGAGTTTATAGAATACATTATAACTGAAGTATGATTTATTGGATTATTCAATAAGCTTTTCAATTTTGGAGATCGGGTCTCTTAAAAATGTATTTAATCAACTGTTTCATTGGTGAATAACTCTCAATAATTTTTTTAACTATACATAAAATTCAGATAAATAGAGAAATATTGTTAGTCTCCTAATGGGATCATAAGTTTGGGGTAAATTTATTTTAGTATTTAACTTTCACTCTTTTAAAAGTTGAGTTTATTTTTTTTGCGAATGAGTTGAGTTTATTTTTGTGAAAATTTGGGAATACTGCATGTAAGCATATGACACATTTTAGTCAATGTAATTAACATTTATTTTACTTTTCTTTGCACATTTAAAACGTTAATTCAAATGCTTGTGAATTATGCAAGACGCCTTAGGCTTTAAAAAAATGACAATACGCCATTCTTCCAATATACTGTCTTTATGTCTTGTTTTGAAGATCAGTTGGCAAAAAAGCAACTCTTTATTCTTGTTTCGGTGATGTCCAAGAATGTTATCCAACACAACCTAGAATTTGTAACTTTTCTAGGTGATAAGTAAGAAAGGGGGTGGTGTAACACAATGATCAGAGTTGATTCGTCGAGTTATATATGGCGGTTGAGTCCTAAGCGAGATGAAATGACGCGGAATAATATATATATGATTTAAGAAAAGGTAACGAGAAATAAATTTGATCGTCGGATGACACGAAACGTATTCAATTGGACAACACGGACGGGTTTTATCAAATCAAGCTTCCGATGCGCCGTGGGAACAGATTGAAAGACGACGAGGTGGGGGACGATTTCTCGTCCAAGAAGGGTCACACGATCAACGTAGACAATCAAAACCGTTACCGTCAATAAAATCACTAACACAGATAAGTGTCTAATTCCTAGAATTCAAGTTTAGATGCACTCTCGGTGACGAGCAATTGAGAATTCGGCACTGAAAGAGATAATTAATCACTGTAAAATGAGAGGGAAGAGATGAACGTGACCTGTCGAGTTGGCGCTATGACACGATTTCCACAAGTGCAGCAGGAGTCCACGGTGAAAAATCTCCACAAATTATCGTTTCTCTGCGTCGCAAGCTGGAGCCCTCTTTCCTCTCTTCTTTGACTTCCTTGGTTTTGGGTTAGAGGATACGGAGGCCAGTGGTTCGTCTTCTCTATGTTGATGTTGAGGCGAGGCGGAGTCAGTGTCAATCTTGGACTGCAAATTGATAGCCGTGGACGTTTGAGGCAGCACGTTGGATAAACAACCACAAGAGGTCTAAGAACGCTTGTAATTTCTCAAAGAAGGCCTGACGGACTGAGAGGTTGAGCGTAGTAGAACATCCCTGGAATAGAAATGATTGATCGGGATGGTCTCGTGGGGTAGTAGAAGCCCTTTGTCTGTGATTTGCGCGTTGGATGGCTCCCGTGATCTGCTCTTGCTCTATTGACTCTCGGGCCACCGTGTAAGCAGAATTAATCAGCAAGAAAATATAACTCGTTTGAGAGTCACGGCCAGCAGAAGAGATACAATTGACGATTCTCCACTTGACGAGAATTTGAGGCTTCGGCACGGACCGTTGGCCAGGAGTTTCCTAGGTGTAGAAGAATTGACGGCGCCGCAGCCGGCGGAAGAGAATTCCAGGAAAGTTCCAGGACGGTCGAAGCCGATAATGGGCAGCGCGATTATCACCGGCGAGTCTCAGAGAAGTCCGAAGAGAGACGTTCACTTTCTTTTCTTTTGCCGTACAATATCAGCAGCCAGTGAACCAATAAGATGCTCTGGCCGGGAACGCGATTCTTATTGACTAAGAAGGCCGGGAACCTGATCCAGGTGGTGACCGCGGATTTTCTCCTCGACAAATATTCTTCTTCCTTGAGCTCTTCCTTGTACAGTGAATGCACGATCGACAGGTTGACAGTGATGAGATACAAACTCACTAGAGAAGTAAGATCTCTTCCAAAGATTAGCTTCTTCTTTTTTTCTCCAGCAACAGGGTAGAACCATCAACAATCAGAAAAATAACTGCCAATAACCAAGAACGAAATCTGGTGTTCTCAAAACAAAAGACTTATTTTTCCCCTCCACGTCCACTCTTCCCTTTTTATATTGGGGAAGTGGTAGTTGTGGAGGGGGTGGACCTTTTGGGCCCCTCCTCTTAAGGGAGAGCCTATTGGGCTCCCCTTAAGTGGATTCTTTAGGGAGAAAAGAAGTCCAACATGGATTCCCCCCCCCTAAAGATGACACTTAAACGTAATTAAAAATAAACACACACGAGGGGAGGCCAGTGCTCACGCAGGAGGGGCCTCCCGATAATCCAAAGACGACAAAAGAACGAAACAACATAAAGATACACGACACAAAGTGATAAGACGTTGTCGATTCTCAAGCTTGGTAGCGAAATTGTAGATTCTTCACGTCCGCTCGAGCTTCACGACGTGGCTGGCGACGGGTCGGGGCGTGGTCGACTGGAGGGTTCTATAATAGTTATTTAATTCTTTGAATATGTATTGTTGAATTCTTGACATATTAATATTTTCTGGTTATTAAAATTGAAGTCGATATTGAATCATTGTTGTAATGCCAAAAACTAGTGCTAATTTGTTTATGACAGTGAACTGATTCTTCTAATTTGTTTTTGAACGTCCTGTTTACTTTGTCAGAATTAACACACACATCATTTTACAAATTGACATTGCAAATATTTTATTACTCCGTTGAAGCTGACATTTATTTCTGCAAAATGGACAAAATTGGTATGCACGTGAAACAATTTTCTACTTCACTGATACTTGGAATATGTTTGCACAAAATCAGCAGAAAAAAACTGAATTAAGCTTGCCGAGTTGTTTACCAAATTTAGATTTTAAATTCTCTTCTCTAATATTATATACAGTGCAAATCTGCCATACTCTATTCATTACGTTTTGGCTCTCTTTCTAAAAGTTTATTTTGGGTAGTGCACATTGAGTCCTCTACAACTTATGGCAACATATATAAAACTTCTACAGTACTACATTTGAAGATTAACTATGACATTTTTACAGTACTAATTTTGAACGCATACCACGGATTTCTACTAATGTGAAGTGAAACTGAACGTAATATATCCTATTGAAGTTATTGAAGCATCAAATAAGAAAGCTAGGAGATTTGTAGCAATGGGTCAAACAGAAAGCACAGAGGTTGGGAAGACCAATCTAGGATAATGTAAGAAGAGTACTGGAAGCATAGGATATTAGTAGACTGGTCAACTCCTAAGGAATAAAATATCAATGAAAGGTGCTCGTGCAAAATAATCCAATGGAAGAGGTGACAACGTCCCATGTCTAGACATCTTCAGATAGTTTTTTGTGACGAGCAGGAAGAGTACATAGGAATAAGTTGTAACTTAGATAATCTATTGGCTTTTCGCGAAAAAACATACAACGTCTCAGAAACTCTTTTTAACATGGAACCAACTAGGAAGATTCCCAAACCAGGGTAAGACATTGTCTCAGAGTGATAGTAGTGTTGAATGTTAATCCACAAATATGATTTTCTTAAAAGAAGTGAGGTAATATCATAAAACACCAATTCATCCCCCCTTTTAATGTTTTCCACGATAACTTGTTCGAAAAATGCACTCCACTTTTATAGTAATTATTGCTGGGACATGATGATATTAGTATTATAAAATTCAATTAATTTATTTAACCATGAATATTTTACAGAATTATCTATATACGACATTTAATTACAGGGTTTAGAAGTATGTTAGAGACACGAGTTGGACCTCTAATAAGAGTCATTGGAGCCTCATGGTCCAAGAAGTGATAAATGCTCACAATGTGTATATCACCAGCAATACATGAAGCTAAAGGATGCAACCTTCCATGTAGTTAAATTTCATAATCCAGTTATGAGGGGGATAATTTGAAATCCAACCCAGGAGCTCCCAGTCAGCAAGAGTCATGGGCTAACGACATAAGAGACAAATCAATGGATAATAGAGGCCATTTTTAGAAAAAAGTCGACCCTATGTATAGTGACACTCATATTTTCAATCTCTTCATTCCGTAAGTGCTTCATCCAAATCTAGCCCGCAAGAAAATGATCCTGAAGATACATGTTACTAATCTATGATTGTGGGGAAATATATATGGTCTGGAGCACAATATGGAAGTTCGAAGCTAATAATTTTGACTTGTGGCGCAAAAAGGAACTTAATTTCGAGCTTCAATCGAAACGATAAACGGATGAGGGCCATGACCGAACCGATCGACTAACCTCTTACCTTCTCTTCCAAAGGGGAAGCCACATATTGTAAAAAACATTGGATGATATTGGTGTTAAGAATCCACTTTGGTCGAAAATAGAATCGACCATCTGTCTCCATGACTTCTGAGTAATCATAACCAAAGTGGATTTTATTTCTAAACCCCATCCAGAAAGTGATACGATCCCAATGGGAGTCTGCAATGCAGGAGACAAAAACGATCACAATCGAACCCCCCCCCCTTCCTTACAGTACGTGAAAGTTTATTTCTAAACCCCATGGTACGGATCAGAGACGATCAACTTAGCATAAACGAGTATGCGTATTTTAACCGACTAACAAAACGATAATTATATAATTTTAGTGTGCCGGTACAATTACCTTATAGAAATACGCGTCACTGAACAATTAACATTCTATGATTATTGATAGAATAATTAAAATAAAGAAAGGACACTAATAGATTTTTTCTTACTTTGAGCTGAAAAATGTTTCTTTATCTTCTCCACAGATCGCGATGTACTCTTATCTTGAACTTTTGAAGTCAGTCAAGGTTGGGCGCAGCGTCCTTCAAAAGTTCATTCTGGATCAAAATAAATAAACGGTTAACTGTGCTGAAGAGTATAGAGCAGAAAAGGATGCGTTATTTAGGTCTGGATAACCATTTAAATTTCATGTTACGTATTCAACTTTCCTCGATTTTAAATAATTCATTTACGGACGCAGCAATTCAGTGCTTTCTATTTTCGATTGAAGATGTCACAAAGAACTTCATTTTTTGGTTCTCTTTGACTGAAATGGGGATGAATAACGCATTTTAACTAGTTTGAAGATATAACAACATAGTTTTCTGAAAAATTAGATGTAAACGTTGCGTCTCTTGAAAACCAAGTGAAACCGTGTTCCGAAAAACCCGCTTCCTAGAAAAAAAAGAGGCCGTAGGAAACTGACCTTTAATGATTTAATCTTTATCAACTCTCTAGCAAGTTCCTCCTGCAAATTACTGAGCTCGCTCACATCTTGGTCCATGAATTTTTGTTTCAGACACCTGCAAAACGTGACCGATTTAAGAATTTGCCGATGAGTTCACAAAGTACCTGCCTGCCAGATTCTGTTACCTATTTTCTGCTCTCCATCCCTGGTGTTTTTCACTATCCAAACACCCAGAAGGCATAGGCTTCGCAGGAAAAGAAAACCCATGTTATTAATCTTTTTGCACAACAATTTGAACTATAGCTCGCTCGAAAGTCTTGTATTAATAATGGAATGCGCCCATCCGTTAAGAAACAAAAAAATCCCGATCAACGAAAAGAAATCTGATTAATATCAGCAATACAATCACGTTTCTGCCTCTGGAGCTTCTACGTTCCGTGTTAGTTATAAGGTCACAGGGAAACAGGGATATTTTTCTAACAATTTATTGACAGGAACGAGCAATTAAACTCAACGTCAACAATAAGTATATTTCGTACAGGATCACAGTTCCTTGCATTCCGTTCCAACTCTATGAATCTTTTGTAACGGTCGAATGTCTCCTTTGGACTGAAATTAAAGACACATGTGATTTTAAGTTAGCTTTCGGAAAAATAAATTAAACAAAGTAAACAAGAGTATTGCACAACGAATTATTCCCAAGACACTAATAATTCAAGGATGAACGTCATGCAAAAGGTAAAGACGGAGAGCATTTTCATTGCACAGCCACAAAAATTCCGTTCCAGTCAACTCCACACGTCCTACCTAGTCATTTCGTTTTATCTGTGATGAAAACAACCCTCCGAACACCAAAAGATTACAAATCAAGCACTGAACGAGATGCACTATAATCATTCACAATCGTAAATCATCCACATGTAGCACGGATATAATTTTAGTTACGTTGCAAGGACGAAGATATACCTGGACTGAGTTGAACAGGAGTAAAGGTCGCCCTCTGCTGAGAAGACTACTACCGCTACTTCAACATCGCACAAGACGGCAAGTTCGCGAGCCTTCTTTAGCAAATTATTCCGACGCTTCGAGAAGCAGACAAGCCTTCGTCCTCGGTCATCGATGCGCTGGAGTTTCACCTTCCCACGCCCCATGATTTGCTTACACCCGATGAACCCTAGCCAGAGGAAAGAAGATACGGCGATGTTGGAACTATCATGCCCTTCGGCTCTTGGCCTTCCTTCAACTCTCCTCCGCCATCTTCACCGATTAAAGAAGTACAGGCATAAACACCTGGATCTTATTTTAGAGATCCTCTCCCGAGAAGGTAAAGTTGACCGACGTGCCATAGATCTGGCTTGTTTTGTGCAGGAAATTCATCATGAAATATTTGGCACTAGAAATACTTGTTGTCATTTAATGTGCACTATTTTTCTATATAAACGGTTGTGTGGGTAAACCCGATGCACTTCTTTGATTTATCCAGCTGTGAAGCTCTAAATCATGAAAGTTTAGCTACATGAGCTACTACTGCTAAGTCTTTCTCCAAATATACGCGTTATTCCGTATTTTTGTTTGGACTTTCTGAAATATGTCTTTTTCGTTTCACAATTGGTCTGAAGACATCTTATTCTGGCGCCATTGGTAAGTAGCAAATTTCTTTACGAGTGGTGATCCTTTGCCCAATTTATTCCTCGTAATAATCGCCTGAAACGGTCTCAGTTGAATATTTCTGATATTAACTGCTTGAGTATTAACGACAGTATACATTTTCTCTTCTCAGAGATTGAATGTTTTATTTTTCATATTCTAAGGATACCGTTGGTTTAGTCAAAGAGAATCTCGATATGAACCTAAATTATAATTTGATTTTTATGCACTGATATCATTTTTCAAACGTTACTCTAAGTATTACCTTCTAGTCTCTCACAATTTTCATCTATTTTCTTAGACTACATATCGTTAAATGAGTCTAGTCACTATGGATACTTTGACTTTTTAGTTTCTCTCACAAATAATTTCATACGTTTGATATTTCTGGTATTTAAAATTAAATGCATCAAATGGAACCCAGACGAAGGACTCTTGAAAAGAAAGTATCCACTCCTAAATGGTAGTATCTAATTACTTTGGAAGATAAACCGAATTGCTTCATCTGGCCCATAATGGAAGGGTTGGTTGTAGAAGCTTGAGTGTATACAAATATGTCCAGGTTTTTACATAAATCCAACTTTTAACCAAATCAAAAAGAATAACCTTTATGAAATTTGAAAATAATAAATTGTTATCATTCCTTGAAAGCCTATCGTGACTGCATGAGACATATTTTGTTTTATTTTGATTTCAAATTCTGCGTTAATTTCCATTTCACCATATATCGTGTTAACTAAAAGATATAACCAACTCTGAAATAATAAGACAACAGAGGTAATGAGTTTAACCAGAAAATGATATTTATTTATTCACCATGAATTATCAATAGCTAATTTAGAATAGACTAGTTTTTAGGTACAAAGTTAATGTTAGCTGCAGCTGCAATATTATTGCTGAAATACAATTTTATGTTCTAGATATTTACTCCTATGTATCCTGCATCAAATACTCATACAATAATCCACTTTATACATAAAAACTACACGAAATGATGCATTATGAACCTTGATACTAATGTTCATTATTAAATATAGTAAATTGTGGATAAAGCTATGCATAGTTAGTATGCCGAATGTTACCTTGCAAAAAGAAAACGAACGTGCACCAACATTCCAAGAAAATTTAGCAAAATACTTAATATGCACCAGCATTACAATGAAATGTTTCGTGTTGAAGAAATAACGCAAAAGAGGAATCAAGAATAACATTTTGCTAGAGTCAATATTTGTTCCTTCCAAAAATAAAGTAAAAGTTTTCCATCTCAGATTACGGAGGTTGAAAGCTGAAAGAATCAGGACATTTATATCCCTCCATTTATATTTTATTTATCTTCGATTTATATGCTGGTCTCCTGCTTATTTTAGTTCCCTAATTACTACGCAAATTTGCTTCGTTCTACTTAATTATCCTGCAGAGATTCAAAGACATTGTGTCTGATATTTGATGCTAAACTTCAAATTTTACTTCGAAAGTCTTTGAACGTGAAGATAAAAATCATCTGAGAATCCAATCGAAAGGTTTTATCGATTATATGTGTTAGTGACATTTTATTTATATATTCAATTTGAAAATTTATGAATTGATCATCTAGAGGGGATGGGTTCACCTGGAATATAAACGATTCCCTCAACTGTTCTCTGGACCTAAATGCATGGTGATCCTAATATAGGACGATAAATTAACATCAATATCCAAAGAATTTTTTTTTTGGGGTTAAAATTACTTTTCCATAGTATAAGCAGTGTGCACGTTTTTATGATTCCTCTCATTCACCGTAAAGATTCAAGGATATCATTTCAATTTATGGCTGTATTACTTGGCATCGTATTTACTTAATAAGGCACATTATTTTATTGAGGGGAAATAGACCTCCCGTTTCTGTATTTTTTGAATTTCTCAAGCTGGGCTCCCGGATTACATCTGCAGGACCGGCCAACCATTCTTGGCAGAGGACTTTTATGCTGTGTTTTATGCATGCTAAATGATAGATTTCCGCGATATTGTTATCCTCCCAAAGGAGAATCTTCATGTCCTCCCAAATTGCCACGTAGTATGACATTAATCATACATTTATGCAACCCACATAGGGTTGAATTAAATCACCCATCTAGGAAGGAATATACCATTTTTTGGTATTTACTGTAGTCAACATTTCAGCAACACATTCATTCCGCTTGGGGCATAAATATGAAGCATCAAATTTTGTTAAATATATACCACTTTATGAAAACCATTTGACGAATACATGGACAAGGAGCCCATAAGACTTGGGATAAAAATATACCACTTTGGTTTCTTATCATTGAATCACACGTGGAATGGGCAGATAGTCGATTTTGGATATTCTTTTAAAACAAAATTAATTTAGCACACGGTTTTAGAATTACATTGAAGATGATACGACCAGCTGGTAGGCATCACATAAAAAGTCGACTTAGTTCCTCGATGCTATAGCCCTTGTTCATAGGGCACAGTTGTTTAATCGTAAAGAAGATGTATTTCGGTGCACTAGTCTGAATGAGTAACAAAGATTGATATATCGATTTGTTTTTACAGTTTCTTAAATTCGCATAAGGGCTGCGACGATTTTCTGTTCCCAGTTTTTTACAATATCATAATTTGTTATTCGGTTACCGCAACAAAGAACACTTAAAATTGTCAAACGATTCACGCTCTGGAAGGGAGCATATTTTGTAGTTTAGCCGACAACTGCAGAACGACATTAAATATCACATTTACGCTCAGATATTCGACTTATATAACGAGAAAATGGGCTTGACTCGTTAAACAATTTAACTCTTATCTATCATTTAGGGTTGGAGAGATGTACAGTTAAAATAAGGTCAAGTGATTATTATGTCTGAAGGTTATTTTACATCATGATAAATCACTAGGTTAAAATTCAGGACTGAAAACAATAAAGGATGCATGAAAACTCAACTTCATTTGACGCTTTCAAATTTTCGGCCAAGAAAGATTCGTGGACAAGACACTCAAATATTTTCTACGGTTCCGTTTGTCAGTGTTCTAGTGAGACACGCCAGCGAAGTAAATCTACTAACAATTCCACATACTTTTTATGAATTTCTATTAAGTTAAATGATTTAATGCAAAGTAAGACGGCATCTCTATGGATTCAGTAAATCGTTTCTTGAAACGAAAGATACAAAAAAATCGTCACCGAGAAACAAAGTGAAATCGTCGTACGAATGAACCAGGATCCAGAAAATCACCGAAAACAGGAAACTGACCTTTATTGACTTTATCTTCATCCCTCGCCTAGCGAGTTCCTCCAAGTTTTTTAGCTCACTCACACCATCTATGAATCTATATCTTAGATGCCTGCAAAATATCCCGGATTTGATTTTTTCTTTTTTGTGCTCTGCATCCGCGGTTACGCATCCTAAAGAATCTTTGGACAGGCAGTTTAACAGAAAAAACAATGACATTCATCATGTTAAGCGAAAAGTACTGCTATGTTTCAGTCTACCGGTATAGCCATAATTGACAGGTATGACATTCATCACGACGCCTCTTCATTAACTGAACACACGTTCTTTTATTTCAAATCAATAAAAATATAATGCAATGCTTAGAAAACAAGTAATTTTACTAAACTACGCAAGGCACGCCCCAGGATATAAGCCAGAGAAACACACTTCTGTCGAAATAGGTTTTATTTTTGCAGGAGACAATGACGGTTGTCGAGTTCATATGAAAAGAACAGCAAGTTATGGAAGCTAATAATGCCGTTACCGAACTACGAAATACATGTGAAAATTAGGTTTTGAGTAACGTTAAAGACAAATTCATTAGTGCTACAATTTGTATTTCCTACATGTATGAGACTTTTGTTACGGTGGAATGCTTGCTTCGGGCTGAAATTGAAGAAACATATGGTTCTAAATTTATGTTTACAAATTTAGAGTGATGCATAAGGAATATTGCGCAATTTATAAAAGTAAAATACTACTTTGGTCTGATAATTATCAAATATTTTCTCTGTGGCTAATTTCCACGCATGGAACTAAGACACCATCCACTCTACGCAAATAAGTACTAACCTTAATATATTGGTAAACTAAAACACTATGAATTAGTCATGGAACGAGATGGATCATTTTTATTTTATACCCATCCAGAGATAGCTAGCGTATCACGCTCCAAGATTACATATCCGTCACTATATGTTGGGATAAATGATAACGACACATTTTCATTAAAGACGATTAAATAATACTAAACAAGAAATCATGAAGACATTTGCTATAAGCTATCGGACTCGGAAAAGTACTCCCGTCAGGCATGGAAAAGAAAAGTTAAAATGATTTTTCTTCAGCAGTATTAACAAGAAAATCATAAAAGATGAATATCTTACACGATTAGAGCAGCGGAGAAGTAAAGGAATCATAAATATGATAGCTTGGAGAAGTTAAGGAAAATCAACGATGAAGAGCAGCGGAGAAACGCAGAAAGACGGGTGGCAGGGAGATGGATTGTTCATTCCATCGAGCAAGGTGCGACATTTCACAAGAATCATGGCACCCATGTATGTGGGAGCTTTGCAAGAAGAACGCAAGTCTGCTTGTTTGTCACTTCCCGCAGTCTTTTTTGTCCTGTACTTGTCGCCATTCTTCATCTGCATAGGGGCAGATTACTTTCTATGGTCATACTAATGAAACATTAGTGGCGGTAAATGACAGAAAGATCTCCCATGTATCATCGGTTGTGATGATACTCTTCTCCACCGCTCAACCAAACACATCTTTTGAATTAAAGAAACAAGGATATGTTTCCATTAGGGCGACCATGCCAGGCAGCCCATTTGCAGAACAATATAGCGATTTCTCTGGCATCTCTAAAACCAACTCATGTCTTTTAAATTTTGTACGGTTACAATGTGAGTTCACGCAAGATACAATATTTCCAAAACCTTAGACGTAACATGGTGACTGATAATTATACGAATCTTTGGATATGAATTTAGGTTTCTGAACCATTTGCGCCGTAGAAATTTTGTCTTATGTATTTAAAAAGATTACTAAATTTTATGCTAAATAACATGGAAGCCTTTATAACCAAAATAGTAAGATACATTTCTGCGCCTCTTTGAGAGATATGTGTAACAATACGACCCATTCAGTTATATTTTTTAACCTATGCAATTTTTTCAATCAATACAATTTAGAGGATTTTATCTGAAGATAACGACTGACATCAGATGACATTGGCAAAGAATCCAAAGTGAAATCCATAATAGAATTCCATCAATTATTTTTGAAGCTCACTTCGAATTTCCATCAATTATTTTTGAAGCTCACTTCGAATTTCCGTTTAAGAAAATTTCATACTTGGGATTTGCATTTTGCGTTTAGACATGAAAGAAAATTCGAAGGAACTACAAAGCCCTAAATGGTTTAAAGCGAAGCATAAGAAAGTTTACCATCAGCCATACGGCAACGAGAAGAATCAACCACTGAAAGAGATTTATCATTTTGAGCAGTGTTCGTGAATCGTCAAAACATTGCAGATGTGCCTGAGACATCAACTATTAGTCATCAGACTATTAAAAAACACGGTACATAAACTAGAACATCATTTGCATCGACAAAGATTTCAGATGATAGAACGAGCATGAATAACGATAATTTCCCATTAGCAAAGGACTAGTTAACATGCGTTCCGCCAAATATATCAGTTGATGAAGTTATTAAGAAACAAACCTTCAGTCGCCAGATTGAAAAATGTTTGAAATACAGAATTTGGTTCGTCAGCGTCAACAAAGAAACCAACAAGAGGAAATCTTACAAGACCAGAGTGAAGAAATCTAAAATTACTAGAGCAATACGCCATAGAAGATTTAATGACAATCAGTATTACAGCACGGCGGACACAGATTCAAAGGGTTTGGAGGAAGAAGAAAAGCCCGTATCGTCAAGCAAGATGGTATACTTCGCGAGAAACATGACCACAATGAATGTGGAAGTTTCGTGCGCGCGTCTTTCTGTCATTTTTCCCAGATTTCTATCCCGACAACAATCTCCCTGTCTATATAGTTTCTCATCGCTATGACGCCGTCCAAGTCTAAGATTAGGAGCGGGGTGCGACAGGAGGACGACCGCCTTCTTCATCGGTAAAAACGGTCGATCTTTGCTTTCAGCGAGAATCTGATCGCAATAAAATGCGATGAATACAAGCGGGCTGTTAAGAGTTCTCATGCCTGCTGCATTGAGTGGCAAAATACGAGAGTTAATACGCAAAGCAGAAGACTTCGTCCGCCATCAACGCGAGGATCGTGAATCTGCAGTAATCGTAAGGAGAGAAGTAACCTTATCGAGTCAGCTTACTCGATAGATATCAAGGAAGAAGCTCCCCTTGAACTGAAGTCTGCGCAGACAGACAACTGCCAAGAACAACAATTTGGGGCTTAACCTGACTCGCCGCTTGACTCGATCGGCATGAAAATGGTGTTCCATTTCCACGGTCTTAAAAATAAAAATGGGAAGAACTAAGAGAAAACCGGAGAGCCGACGAATCCTTATTAGCCGCGTTTGGCATGGAGACAATGCAGGGATTTAAAAAGTGAAGTTGAAGAGCACGGATCGACCTGGATTGGCTAGAACATGAGCAAAACATACCTTGACAGGCTAGAACTGCGACGGGATGCCTCGACATCAAACTCGACGGCAAGCTCGCAAGAATTCTTCAATTAATTGCTCCCATCCGACGTCCCCCTGTCGTCGACGCGCGGAAGGCGGATTGAAGAAGTTGGAATTCTCTAGGACATTGATCTCCGCCCTTGGCCTTCTTCGCGCATGAATCTTCTCCAAAATCCATAAATCCATAGCTTCGCCTCTTCACGACTACCGGAAATACCAAATTCATGAAGCTCTAATGAGCATAGAACACAAGAAACACGCAGCGATCTGTTGAAAAGATGAAGAATAGTCCAAACCCCAAGAAAAAAATCGAATGTAATAAGTGAAGGCCCGTCTCTGCAGATTAGTAGGGTCACGCGGGGCGACCGTACGCATGCGTCGTGTTACCTTTTCAGTGGAACACGTCATCTGCAATGACGTCATCAAGCCGATGTCATCATCCATTGCGTCGCGCCTTGGGGAACGAGTGCCACCCTTCCTAAATCCTAATTATAAGGAAAAAATAATCTAGCCCATTTTCTTATAGCCAGAAAAAGATTAGCCTTTTCTTTCTCCCTTGCTCGCATTTTCCCTTCCAGATCTTCTTAGAAGGAGAATAAGAACACAGAAGATGATAAAATCTACATGTATAATCTCAGCACCAACTCCCTATTTAGAGTCCATATGAAAAGGAACAGAATCCACACTTTGGCATCCGATAGGTAACAATGTTCAAGGGTGTAAAAACACGACATAATAAAAGTACCATGAATGTGAGAGAACAGGAGTCGAGCCCCATATATCTGAGTGGATTCTTTCTAAACATTTTGTTGTCGTATGGTTTGTAGGAAAAAAAAAAGGAACCTTATTGGATTTAGAAACATTTCAAGAGTCACAGATGATATTTTTTTAAGTTGATGGTAACCCAAAGTTTCTAATCATGTAAAGTATATAGCGTAGTTGTGGACGCAAAGTCCAGTATAACAGATTTCTATCGACGTCCTGTCCCTAAGTAAATCCGCTTTATTCAGGAAATGTGGCTTTAGATAGTAAAGAATGTCCTTAACCATCCCTCGATGAAGGATCTGGTGTGTTGCTTTGTCCTTCACAAGGCAAACAGAATCACGAATGTCAACATATATGTTATTATCCATGGTTAATGAATGTACGGATAATAAATTCTTATTAATTTCAGGAAAGTCTAATATATCTTTTAAATGTTAAGTTCAGTTGGAAGTTGAGATTTTTTTAGAGCCAATGGATAGAATTTTCAAGCCTGTGATGTTACTAACTTGTCTTGCATCATTTACATGATACTCCTGAAACTTTGCATTTTAATATGAAGTGACATAATAATTTTCTCCACTATCGAGATACAAGGCATGCTTTTCTGCGAAATTTACGGTGAAGGCTTGGAAATTTGAATTGTGGGGTGCCCTGCAATTTGTGGGCATCCAACTTTTAAATTTTATCTGAAGATCCGGACAATTCTTTGCTCTATGTCCATATAGTGAGCGAAATTGACATGCAAGTTGAAACCTTTGATTTCCTTTCCTCATCCATAAATCTGATATGGCCCTCAATTTTTTTTGTATTCCCTTTACTTATTAATATTTGATGATGGTATTTGTTGTGTTTGGGCATAAATGGCAGTAGGAGGAAATGAGGCACCATCTTCTTCATTTGAGAAGGTAAAAAATGAATTATGGGCCTTAATATTGGTGACAATTTCATCAAATTTCAGGTGACTGATGTGAGAAATTATGCTAACCTTAAAATGAGTAAGACGTAGGACGGCTACGGAATGCACGACTAAGGAATGGACGACGAAGGAATGGACGACTAGGTTGACGGGACAGACTACGGATAGATGGACGACTACGGATGGATCAGATACTGGAGGGATAAAACAGCCACATAAATCACACGGTCAAATTTGGACTTTAAAACCGATGAAAATCTGGTGGTGCAGCTCCGACCCTTATCGAGGGCGGGAGTAGTGTCTTCCCCCACCGCGACGATGCCTAAGCACCGAAATCAATATCCGAATTCGCGTCGTGAAGAAACACTCGAGAAAGAGAGAGAAGAAGTGGAAATCCAAACCAAATCTAATTCTGACGGCGGTGGAAACTTCTCGAGAAAACACTGGACGGAGAACAATTTCGACACCAAAGAGTTCAGGCGTACCTCGGCACCGTAGTGCGTGAAGAGGATGCGGGAAATTCCGATCGTGACGAGGCTGGGGACGTTGAGCGGCCCACTAGAGGAGGAAGATTTTGGGCGTTCCGGGCGTTGAACGGCCCTGGTAGTGAGTAGATGTCGTTGTCGCAGAGTCAGGTGTAGGCGAATACCCGTGCGCGTGAAGCGCGCGAATCACGCGTAGGGTGCGCGGAGCGCACGAAGCGCGTAGAGCAGTGCACGTGGGCGCTGAGCGCGCAGAGCGTCGGAGCGGCGTTGTGGCTCATAGCGTCGGACGGCGTCGACAACGACCGACGTCAGTGGCACAAGCGTGCACGGCGCTGAATGGCAGCATGGGGCGCTTTGGGCGGCGGCCTAGGGCTGCCTTCGGTGGCGGCGTGTGGCGGCCTAGGGCAGCGGCCTTGGGCTGCCTCGGGTGGCAGCCTGGGGCGGCCTGTGGCGGCGGCCTTGGGCTGCCTAGGGCGGCAGCGTGGGGCAGCAGCCTAGGGCTGCCTTGGGCGGCAGCCTAGGGCGGCCTGGGGCGGCGGCCTTGGGCTGCGTTAGGCGGTAGCCTGGGGCGGCCTGGGCCGGCCTGGGGCGCCGGCCTTGGGTTGCCTTGGGCGGTAGCCTAGGGCGGCCTGGGCGGCGGCCTAGGGCTGCCAAGGGCGAAGGAAAAAAAGGGAAGAGAAAGAGAGTGAAGAGGGAGGGGGGGAAAGGAGAGGAGGAGAAGGAAAAGGTTGGCGATGGGAGGCGGCGGCAGCGGTGGCGGTGCTAGGGTTGGAGAGGGATAGGGAGGCCTGGGGCAGTCCTCCAAGAAGAGTTAAACAAAACTCAATTCTTGAAATATGACTGCCTAATGCTTCTTGAAAACAATGGCCTGTATATAGGCCTTGGAGGAAAGAGAAAATGACGAGAAATTAGAGACGAGAAATGAAAGACGTGCGTCATGTCACACCAAAGGACAGTTGTTGATCTGCCTCTAGCGACGTGTCATGACGCGCGTAGGGACGTGCACGGGTGGAGACGTGCTTGACGACGGTTGCGGCGTGTTGACTTCGGTTGACCATGGCGTGTTGACTTTGGTTGACTTCGCCGTTGGGTCCATAGCAGGCGTGTTGACTCCAGTTGACCGTGGCGATGCGTCCGATGGTGATGTGTTGGTGTCCTCACCATCAGAGTATATGTAGAGAAAAGGGCGCTCAAGAAGGTGCATGCTATAGTAGACTCGTTTGGTGGTTCGCATACTACTTCCAAGGCTTCATAAGTTTCTCTGACATACTTTATGTATTTGATGGTGCTCATCAAACCTTTTTTTCATATTGTGGAATTGACACTCTAGTGCTACCTGTAAAATTGGTTTTCTAGCTTTTCTAATGCTTCTTTTACCTTGGTTTGTTGATGTATGCTACTATAGACTCGGAAACAGTCTGATGAAGAAATCCCCAAACATGTTGTTCTGTTCTCCATCATTTCTTGGATGCAAAATTCTCGTTCATATTTCATTGATTACCTGAAACTAAGATGGATTGCATTAACATACAGATGTAGGACAGCTAGAGAGAAGGGCAACTAAGGGGATGGATATGACAACAACAGGTAAAGGGTGCTAAATGGGTTTGTAGGAAGGGATAAAACAGACCACAGAAATTCCGCACGGTAGAATTCAGAGTTTAAAACTGATTAAATACTGGTGGTGCAGCTCCGATCCTTGTCGAGGGCGGGAGTAGTGTCTTCACCCACCGCGACGATGCCAAGGCACCAAAATCAATATATGAATTCACGTCACACAAAAGACTCTTGAAGAGAATTATAGGAAAATCCAAATCAAAACAAATCTGACGGCGGTGGAGACTTCTCGAGGAATACTGGACGGAGAACACTTCGACACCAAAGAGTTCAAGCGTACCTCGGCACCGTAGTGCGTGAAGAGGATGCGAGAAATTCTGACCGAGGCAAGACTGGGCGATTCCAGCTGTTGAGCAGCCCACTGGACGATGGAATCTGGGCGTTCTGAGCGTTGAACGGCCCTGGTGGAGAGTGAGACGGACGAGTGCAGACACAGGCGAGGCGGGGCAAGAGGCCTGGCTGGGCGGCTTGGCGGCCTTTGGGCGACCCTGGGCGAGCAGCCTGGGGTGGCCCTTAAGCGGCCCTAGGCAGGCAGCCTGGGGTGGCCTGGGGCAGCCTTGGCAGTCCTGGTTGGGGCGGCGTGGGGGCCTTTGGGCGGCCACAAGTGGACAGCCTGAGGCGGCCTTGGGCGGCCCTGGTAGGGGAAGCCTGGGCGGCCCTTGGCGGCTTCTTGACGAGCAGTCGGGGCGGCCCTTGGGCGGCCTTGGGCAGGCGGCCTGGAACGGCCTGGGGGCGGCCTTGGCAGCCTTGAACAGGGTGGCCTGGGCGGCCTTTGGGCGGCCCCAAGCGGGCAGCTTGGGAGCGGCCTTGGGCGGCCCTGGTAGGGGCAGCATGCGGCTCTTGGCGGGCAGCCTGGGTGGCCCTTGGGCGGCCTTGGGGGGGCCTTTGCGGGCAGCCTGGGCGGCCTGAGGGCGGCCCTTGGCGGGCAGCCTGGGCGGCTTGAGGGCGGCCTAGGGGCAGCCCTAGGCAGGCAGGCTGGGAGGGCAATGGAGAGAGAGAGGGAGAGAGAGAGAAAGAAGAGAGGGAAGAGGGAACGAGGGGTGGAAGGCCGATGACGCGGCGGCGGTGGCGGCGGCGCTAGGGTTAGAGGGAGGATAGGGGAGTCTGGGCAGTCCTCCAGGAAGAGTTGAACCAAACTCAATTCCTGAATAATGACTGCCTAACTATTTCTTGAAACAATGGCCAATATATATAGGCCTTGGAGGAAAAAGAAAACACAACTTACTGACGAGAAATTAAAGATGAGGGATGTGCTTCGTGTCACGCCAAGGGGCAGTTGTTGATCTGCCGTTGGCAACGTGTCATGATGCCCGAAGGAGCGTGCATGCGTGGAGACATGCGTAGCAGAGACGGTTGCGGCGAGTCCACGGTGGAGGCGTTGACGTCGGTTGACTGTAGCGGTGTGTCCGTAGCGGAGACCTTGACTTTGGTTGATGGTGGCAGCTCGTCCGGTGTCGATGCGTTGGTATCCACGCCACCACATACCCATTAAAAAGAGGTAACATTTCACTTTTTATTACTGGAAATTATCACTGCTGAGCTTTGTTTGCACCATAGCTACAATAAGCATCATCATCAGGACTTGTTCCATGGTTGTCATTTATATCTTGCTAGGGAACTTCCAAAAAGGATAGCAAGCAGCAGCAGAAAGAGTTTGCCACATCAGAAAGAGTTTGCCTCAGCAGAAATAGTTTTCATGGGCCTTGATTCCATGTAAAGAACTTGTAATCCTCGTTCAAGAACAGGAAGAGGGTGAGTAGAGGGGTAGAGAGGGAGAGAGAGATGAGACAATTAATCTATCATTTTTATTAATCACACAAACAGATCTTAACAATTGGATTGTATTTATCCTAATATCTAGTAGCTGTCATATCAATAAAAAAGTGGCTATGATAAGATTATTTCCTATCCAATAGTTGCTAGATTATTTCCTATGTATATTGAATCGTAATTCTCTATCATTGAACTTATATTGAATCCTAACCAGATTCTCATATCGAGTATAAGGGGATGTGTTTCATCTTTACTAGCTAATCTCTATTAGAGATCCTATGAGTCCTTTGGTGCTGATATGGCATTTGATTACGCATAGATTTTTGGACTCCCTTATCAAAAAACTAGATACTCCATTAATGAGATGAGACAAAGGCCAGGAGAATGCCAAAAGTAGTCATCTTGAGGACAGAACTAAATGAACATTGATAGTCCACACTTGGAAAATGGTGGAACCCTTGGCTGCAAGATGAACTTTACAGCAATAAAGGTGACTATTCATGTGAAGCTTAGTTTAAAATAACAATTTACAACAAATAATTTTGTATTGAGGAGGGAGGAAGGTATTTCATATCCAAGTGGAGTATTTTCAAAAATAGTGTTTTACTCACTCGGCATTGCATGATGCCAAACATGATTGGTGAGGGCTTCGCCATTAAAGGGGGCAAAAATATTGGAAGGGGTTGCAGGTAGTGGCATAAAGATCTGAGAGGGCACGAAGATGCTAAGAAAGGATTAATTGCAAAGCAGAGGAAAAAAACGGCTCATCTAGGAGACTACGCGGAGTTCCAAGCTTATTAGTAGGGGAGACAATAGAAAAGGGAACTGTATTTGTAGAAAACATTTTAAAATGGAAAACAAGGCTCATTAAATACTATGTCACGATAAATAAAACACAGTGGGAAATATGAGAATAACTGTGATGCTCATGGTGATGTGCACTGTATCCAATAAAGACACATCACTCTAGTCATTGGCTTAGGTTGGTTTTTGCATATGACTAGATGTAAGGGAAGCATAAAAAAGTAAGGTAGGAAATAACTAGAGCATGGCCTTAAGGTTATGACTGAACCAATTCTAGGGGTTTTGAAAAAATAATGCTAGATAAGGAAAATGTTTAGTCTAAGAAAGACATAGTCATCTTCACCCAGGCTGCCTAAGAGGTTAAGCAAAGGGAAGAGCTAAATGTAATATCACAGTTTTCAATATATTAAAAGATGGATGCCCAAGATAGTGGTGCCACATACTGGGTCTTTTGTGTTGATGTGCGCCATTGACTATTGTGACTTGAGGCACTAAAGACCTTGATAAGTGTTATATACAAAAGTGGGGCTCTAGTCTTGTGATCCTTGACAAAGCACATATGAGGATAAAATTCAACATAGATATGAATCAAGACGATGAAAATCTATATTGATGTGATGACTAGCTTCATTATCTGGATACTAGTGACGTGCTAACAATGAAGACATATTTGTTGGATCCATGGGAGTCGTTTGTGTTGTAGTATGCCCACAAATGTGGTGGCGAGGTAGGGAAGTATGGAGTTTGAAGTATGTTAGCATTTTAAAAAACACACTAATTAACTCGATAATTTTCTTAATCAAAATCTTATATTGGGTATATTCAGGAGTGACATTCAAATCAAGACACATGAAGAAAAAGGTTCACTTTGCCCATTGGTCATGTGGCGATGAGGTTAGTGTGATTTTCATCTTTTTCTAGCTCACGTCTTCATCATTTTTCATAGGTTATCATCATTAATCGTCTAGGTTTCAAAAACCACACACACCAGCTATGTTGGCTTCTGGTTCCATTATTGAATGATAAAAACCATTTTATATGCAATAGAATCATTTATCAATTCCAAAACCGTCTCTAAAACATAACACATCACATGTACCTTTTGGAGAAGATGTTCCACCCTTGACTTGCACCCTTTGAGATTGCATTACATCTGTTCACATGCTAACCTCTAGAAGTATCCACGTCATCAAGTTGCTCTTGGATCTCCACTTCTTCAAAAACTCTTATTGAAATCCTTTTATACCTTTTTATCATGAAGACTCTCTTCTTAAATGAGTGGAGACAGCTTAGAAGGAAGAAAGGGGGGTGCCCAGCTCTGGCTGGCTTAAATGTCTAAACAGGTACACATTCCCCTATTTATATTTTACTTGAGGTTTTTGTCAAAGACACATAAAGTAAAATATATTCACTAATTCCCCTATGATCTTTTGCGTGTGAACCTCTAGGCTATTGTATTGTTCTAGTTAATAACATTAATGGCCCAATAACACTTATTAGCCAATCTTATTAGTTAACTATATCAAAATATATATTAATTAACTAATGATAGATTTATACCCATCAATATTAAGTTTCCAGCCCATGGGATGCAAAGCTACTGAGTAGTATTTAAACTCTAGAATATACTGAGTAGTGTTCTAACTCTCTCATTAAACCTTGACCGCCACCGGTCGCCATATAATAAAATTGTTTATTCTTGTGAGACTCTCGAGTGACTTAGGGTATGGTGGATCTTCAAACCCTAGTCTCTTATTTTATTAGTACTAATGCATAAAGATAATCATTAGATAATGCCTTCTCCAATATCCTCACTGCCTTGGCCAGGGATTCAGCTGCATCATCTCTCATCTTGACCACTCAATCATCTTTGTGGGCTTCTTCATATATCTGAGACTCATAATTCATATTCAGAACATAGCTGTTCATCCACGAGATGTCCTTGGTATCTAAGCTCGATAGATCACTTATCCAGTTGTGATATGAATCAAACTGATTGATATTCATGTGTAATACGATTCATGGACTGATAATATGATAAAGGCATGGTTATTTTAATACATTGTAGATTATTCTAGTATTATTAATTGGGTATTTTATCATTTTATTATTTGAATTGAATCAATATTTATGCATTAGCATTAAATACTAATTTTTACGCATCATAGATTTTTTCACTAACCTCCTTGGCTTCTCTAAAGTCAGGAAGTTTGATTACTAATGAGATTTTATAGTTCCAAATGTGCAGAAATTTACAGGAAGGACAATATATAACTGTTTGGGAATTAAATAATAGATTATGTTATTTCTTGCCCTAAAACTACTGAAATAGATTAAGTCACTATAAAAACAGTTGAGTTATTACAATTAAATCACGTGTTTATTTTAGACATTTAAAATATTTTTAGTTTTCTTTAATTGTTATGAAATAAACAATGAAAAAACATTAAGGAATTTATCGATATAATTTTATATTATAATGTTTTTTTAATGGCGTGTCTCCACGTATTCAAATCTTACTTTAATATTACTATGAAGATAATTAGAAATTGGTTTACATAAATAAGAACCTTAGAGTAAAAATACAATAATTTTTGGTTCTTGTGAAACTAGAGATCTTCATTGTGGGAAGTTTTAGTAGGATATCAAAGTGCCTTAGACTAAATCCAAAAACAGGTTGATGAAGACAATCGCGTAGTAAAGATGTGATCATCCTGTTTTTGTATGTGAAATGACCGATCAAGTAACATAAGGCATCGAAGTCGTTGTTTATGTTGTGTAAATATTACATGACTTCCCTAATCATTTCACAATGCATCACAACTCACTTGGACTACATAAGTTTTAGTACGATTTTATACTTTATTGTACTACATGTTATTGAAATAGTTAGTACTAGGATTATCAGTTCATCGAAAAAAACAATTGCATCGAAAGTATTTACAATGTCATGATTTAAATTTTCTATGCAGGTACTAGTGAATTTGGAATCTAATCCCAGAAGACTCTTATGATTAAGGTGGACGAGTTCTAACATTTTATTAGTTTTTATAGAAATGTAAGGCTCCGATAAATTAAATTTGAATTTTTTTACTCTAATGCAAGAAAATAGAGCCCAAGCCACGAAATGGATTATAATACAAAGCCTTGAATTAAAGGAGGAGAAACATGCACTCTTTATAGACCCTTTCTAAAGGAGGCATAATTTATGGAACTAACTAAGTAAAATGAAACTTTTATGTCTGATGATGCTCATGTGCGATGATGGATGATGAGTCGATGAGATCTGGATTCCAAGACATCATAAGCCACTATTTCTAAGATATAGTTCTAACGACACAGAAATATGTCTCATCTATGAAAACATATTTGTATCTCATCTCAAGAGTTTTCGAAATGGTGGTTAAATTGATAATCCAAACATAACACGATGAATCTTTTGGATTGAACAAATAAATTTATAAAAAATTTTACTTGCCTAAATAATTCTAGATAGTAATAAGTATGGGTCATCTCCTCGTGGAATGATGGTTAGGATTTAATGTTTGTAAAATTTCAATTTAAGAGATATGAGACAAGATACTTATAAAATAGGAGATACATAAATAAGAAAAATTGCCTAGTGTGACAGAGATAATAAATAGTGAATAACAATTACAAAAATACAGAGGGAATGGAGATTAATGACTAATATTATTAAAATAGTAATTAATGTGAGACGATGGGTAACATGTAAATGCAAAGCCGAGTGACAAGGAAATGTGAGGAAAAATAATAAAAATTAATACTGTAATTAATATAATTATAGTAGATAGTGGATAAGAACAACTTGTATTCTATAGGATTGAGCCATATCAGAGATGAAATGACACTAGCAGAAAAATGCATAGAAATAATGCAAAGAGTGAGTCGAATAAGTAAGATGACAATGAGATGATTACGTGAAAATAATAGCAAATGATTTGGGAGTTATGGACGCAAAGCAATGGTGGGATGTGACGGTGAAAAAAAGTCTGTGCTAGCCATGAAGTCCAGAAGAATCAACACAAGGCAAGGATATTTATATTAAGTCCTAATGTTCTGACAGAATTTCGGTGATTTTTGGTGCATGTAAGCTCCCCATCTTCTATGTTTCCTCTTCTCGCACAGCTAGGACAAGAAGAGCAAGCCTGATGGAATTCATAAGCTCACTAGCTTTTAATCCGCCAACATGAGTTGGAAGGAAATTAGAGAGAAAAAGGGTGACACTTAAGCATCCCTTAATTTTAGGCCAATTGGCCTTGTGGATCATAAGATATGAAGCTTTGAAGTTGGAACACTCCTACTGGCCATTCCTTTTTTCTCTCTACTTGTCATTGGCAATGATGGTTCGTTGCTTTCCATTGGCAGTTAAAGTCCCAAAATGTTCCTCATTTTCCATTTGAAGAATCTCTTCATCTTCCAAAAATGTCAACTCTAAGGATGCTAGGTGATGGAGGACGATCCCGTCGACTGAGCCCCAATCTGTCGTCACCCACGCCGTGAACCCCGGGTCAACATGAAGAACCTACAATTCCACTATCAGGTTTGAGAAGCGGCGTTGTCGTCTCGCTTCGTGTCAAGTGTCTTTATGTAAATTTTATATTTTTTCGTCATATTGAATTGTCGGGAGGCCCCTCCTACGTGAGTACCCGCCTTCTGCATGTGTTTTCTTTTTAAAGTATGCATAATTGTCCTAATTAGGGGGAGAAAACCATGATGGGCTTCTTCTTCCTTTAAAGAGTCCTTTAAAGGGGAAGCCCAATAGGATTTCCCTCAAAAAGGGGGCCCAATAGGGCCACCCACAACTACCACTTTTCCTCTATAAGAGGGGAGGAGTGGACGCGGGATAAGGCTGGTGTCTTTTGAATTCAGATATATCAAAGCATCGGCAGTTGTTGGTTGTTCCTTTCAAAGCATCATGTTGTATTTCTTCCTTTGGCTCTCTGTTATATCTTTTATTAGAACAGGCATTTTCTATGTGAGTTTGGATTGGGAAGATCCTGCTTGTATCTACTGTCTCTCACCGATCAAGAGGCAGTAACCTGTTCGATCTTCCTTTCTTCATCGCTGGCTGGTTAAATTCACGGGATTGCATCCCTGTACATTCCTCTTACTTCGTGTTATCATCGGTGACTATTAGAACTTGCGATTGGGATTAAAAGGTCTCATTTAATCTACTCCCACCAGTACTGATTCTGCCCAATCTCGGTGGTCTAAGATAACTGATTGGGATCTTGGCGGTCCAGATCTGCCCCGGTTGAATATTTTTTTTTCTGCTCGCCAATCTGATCTGCCCCAGTTGAATTTGCCAACATCATTATCGTCCCAGAGATTCAATTTTCCTCGCCAATCTAGTGAGCATCACGACTTTACTTCTTGGGCAATATTGATTCCACCCCTAAGCTACATTCATTGAGATTGCTCCTCGGAAATTTCATATCTATTTGCTATTGGCAAGGACGATGGGACCCAAAACATTTCACCCTTGATAGAGTGGTCTCTCACGGACATCACGGTGAACTCTCATCCTGCAAAGGTCTTCTAATTGTTCATCATGAATCTCAGATCTTCAAACACCCATCTTCCAAGCCTTGGAATTGGAATCATCGTTGTTTGGGTGTTCTTCGATCATTCCTATTGGTCCAAACACCATGGAATAGTGCCACCATTGACCACTGCAAACTCAGAAGTTCATTTTCCTCTCTCCCTCTAATAGTATCATTACCTTCTTTAGTGCCTGACTTATATTGCTCCTCTGCTACGAGAGACTCCATTAGTTGTTAAAAAGGTTTTGCACTCCACCATTCACGTGTTAAGTAAATTTTCTTGTCGGTGTTAGATCTGCTCGTTCACATCGGCAGTGTGGATGACCCATGTTCCAAACCTGAAACTAATTTATTTAAGAATATGATGTCTGAATTTTCCTGAAAATTACCACTAAATCCATAAGAAACAGAATATTATTTTTAAGGGATTTATTACTTCAAGCTTGAGAACAAGCATTTATAATTATTAAAATACATAAAACATTGTAACTATTAAAATAAATAAATGAATAATTTAGTGTTTTTAGGTTTGAAAAATGTGTAAATTAGGTCAATATTAAGAGTAGGTGAGAAGGAAATCTCCAATCTTGATGATCAACTGAGGGCTAGTGATCATGGTAAGTATCGAATAGTTGTTGGGTTCTATAAGCCTAGATCTGGATGAATATATCAAAGTGATACACAGTAGAAGACTTTTGCAAAATCGCACATCATCAATGAAAACATGACACGAAGTCCCTTTGCACTGATCACATCCATGATTTCTTGGATCCTGGAGCGAGATGTGTCAAGCAGCTCAGCTATGCAGCCTCTAGGTGTATCTACACAATCCTTGGCACATCAAATCTCGTCCTTCTCATGGACGAGCCCCGTTCAGTCTCCATCATCGTCGTTACATCGTCATGATCGCATTGGGAGTGGAGAGGGGTTGTGGGGAGAAGGGACAAGAAGGGGAAGGCCCCAGAACAATTCTGGCCTGGGTGAACTTTGTTCAAGGCCTTCCCCTATTTATTCATAAAACCCCCCAAAACTTAAGTATATCTTTTGACGTCCAAAAGACCATTTTTGTGTGACCCACTAGGCCCATGTATGAGTCTAGTTAATGAATCCAGCAGCCCAATAACCTTTATTGGCCTTCCAAATTAATTAACTATATCATCATAATGATTAATTAATATCAGATCAATTTAACCCAATAGATAGATCGAGTATGTAACACATGGGGTGCCAAGCTATACCTCATGTTCTTTAAGAAAAACGAGTATGTATTGACTCACTCATGGAAACTGTTTGTCATTGGTTACCATGTACGTATAATCTATCATCTACTTGACGCTCCTTAGATGACTTATGGCATGGTCAATTGTCATACCCTAATCGGTCATCCGAGTTAGTATAGATGCGTTGCGAAATCATTGGAGAGCTCTTCTCTAATATTTTGCCACCTAGGCCACGGACTTCATTGCATCATCTTCTTTGAGCTGTCACCTCTTATACCGAGGGTGGACGATCCCATCTTAACCACTCAATCATCTTCGTGAACTTCTTGATGCACCTGAACTAACACCGTTTAGCATCCAATGATTAGAGACTCATTGGCCATAGTCAAAGTACAACCATCAGTCCACAAAATGTCTTTGGTTTCTTAGGTCTAACAACCACTTACACAACCTTGATGTAAATCAACCTGATTGGCAGTTTGATATATTATCATCCAGGGATTCACACAGTTCAATTTAGTGAACTCTTTCCACTAAAGAGCAGCCATTGTGATGGCGCACGCCATCGAATATCATCAACGACGTCGTTCGTGCCACCACCACCATCGTCAAAGATTGAGTGACGATGCTCGAATATCCTATCTTCATTTTTATAATTTTTTCTTATCATGTTTTGTGTTTTTCTTGTCTTGTCATCGTGTTTTCGTCGCGTCTGCCACGCATCCCTACATCCTTTGCCGTCATCACGGGAGAGGTCTTTAACCATTTTTGGACCTCCTCCCTTGTGCCCTTGTCTCTTGTTTTCTTTCTTCTTTTTTATTTTTAATTTCCTCTTTAATCTTGTAAAGAGGGGGCCTAATTTATAAGGCCCCCCCTTAATGAACCCATTCTTCCCCCTTGTGACCCACATAGGGGGCCCAATTTGTCCGCTTCCCCTTTATATGGGAAGAGGGGGGCACCCTAGGTTCTCAGACTTGTTTTTTCTTAAGATTGGAATTTTGTTTCAAGGAAATACAGGTCTCCCCTCCCGTACAAGAAGAAGGGAGGGTGAAGAACGGAGAGGGGGGTGGAAGAGAATAAATTGGGAGGGAAGGGCGATCAGAAGTTCGTCCAACTGGTGGCATCTTCAAGAGACCCCTCTATCCTCCTCCTTAATCTTGTTCATCTCACAGTCTAGCTCGCGATCGGCCTTTCCCGCTAGGCAGAGGAGATTGCCACTTCTGGATTGGCACCGTAAATTTACGATTGCCATCCGATGAGCCCCTCTACAGTATCAATAGAAAACGGACGACAGAGAGCCCCTCCACCTTTCCTGCTCCTAGAACCATGCCGCAAATTCACGGCTGCCCCCGATGATGCTGCAAATTCTCGCCGCAAACTCTCGCTCTTGGAGGAGCTGAAAGAGAAATCGAGTGTCAAATTCGCGCTCCTGAGTTAATGATTTCTCAGATCCTCGAGGTCAGCTGAAATCTTTGTTAGGACCCCGGTGGTAGTCACAATGGATCAATCGAGCTGACATGTGGTATGTCTCGCCAGAAATGCCGGTATTGGACGACCCAACCCAATCAACTGACGACGTCCAAAGTTGCAGCCGGCCAGTTGATACTAGTCGACATCATTGCTGATCCACCCTACACCAACGAGTATCCATTGGCCAACTCGATGCTGACAGTGCCATCGTTGGTCGACAAACACTTTTCTGACTAACACCACCATCTATGGCTGGTCCACCATGTGCGGGCAGCCTGGTGTTGTTCCGCCACTGCCCCGACGAGTCTCATGTGCTGTCACTGACAATCATCACGGCCTAAGACATGCCGCCAAGATGTCCCGTCGCCCAGGACTGCCGTTGGACCCTGCTCTAGCCGATCCCCGAAGGGGCGTGCTTGCTAGGTCCCCCCCTATCGATTGGGTTGAAGATCACCTCGTGCCGCTCCTCCTCGGCCCTTCTTCACCCTCTAGCAGCTGCTCTTTGGCCCTCTCCATCGCACCCACCACTGTCGTCGCATCGACGAACACCCTGCACGATGAGCCTGACAACGCGGTACACCCTCTCCCACCGCTTGTTATTTTGCCTTATGCAATATAGTGTTGTTCTGATTCCACCACGCCCGGTCTAGGTAGGTGAGAGAAGGTTTTGAGAGAAAACTACGATTGGTGAGTGTCTTATGGGTATCTCCGAGCCCTACGGACTGCGTCCGTTCGGCCGTAGACGCCTACGTCAATTCGACGAGGTTTGAGAGGCCACTGTCGCCATTACCCCGTCCTAGCTTGGAGCTCGGCGCCTCCCTTGAGTCGGAGCCTGCACGTACGACACGCAGGACATTCATATTTGCATCGTAGTTACATCGACCCGTTAGGGTTAGCCATCCGACGAGGACATCGTCGACGTTCGATACCTTTATCCTTTATCCGGATGAAACCATCATATTCTGTGTCGATTGGACGACGTCCTAGACAATTTCCGACATCACATTGTCTATCCTTAGTGTCTCCACATCAATGGCTACGGGACCCAACATACTCATCATATGACTGAGGCTATATAGTGTTATTCTATCTGGATACTTTAGTGTCCTTCTCGCATATCCTTCGAATAGGAATATTTATAACACATGCTTAAAGAATAGTGTTCTCAGTATTACGATCTCATTATAATTCACTAAGTTCGATCATGTATTCATGGACTTCATTGTAAGCATCACACATGCACTATAATGAATATGTTCTATTAATGAACATGGAACGAGTTGTAGAATGTGTGATTGGCTTGTGGGCCACATATATTTTTGTGAATAATAGAATGGAAGATACTGACTCATTCTAGTAGATCCGATGTAATGAGACAGTGTGAGGCAATAGCGATTACTACAGGTATTTATAGTCTTCCTGGAGAATCATAAATGGGGAATGTATGCAATCCTCTACTCTTCTTTCTCGTTCTTCTCTAAACATTAAAAAAGCCAAGGACCATTAGATGGATCTTCCAACCTCACTCTGTTTGAATAAGCCAACCATGGTAAAATACTGTGATCAAAGAAATGCTTTACATTGATAGAGGCCCCGGCTTACAAATAAAACTGATAGATTGATAAAGAGGAGAAAACTCAAGCTGCTCTTACATTTTCATCTCGATAGACCTTTTTGATTGTGAGATATCAGGCCCTGGAGTTGAACATATCTTTGTCCTTGATTAAGCTAAATATTTTTCTATCCTCATCCTCGCTTTGTGAGGTTTATTCATTAACCTCTATGCACATTTTTAAAGTATTGGCTGATATTTTACAAAATATATTCAATCTATGGCCTGCAAACTGCCACATGTATGTAAGTAGGAAAAAACAAAAGATAAATATTTTTAAAATAATTAAATATGTATGATAATCACATTTAATCTGATATCTTTAGTATTTTTTTCATGTTTATTATTTGCATAAAATTTTATATGATCATAAATGCATGACATCATTGCGAAAATGATTCTTAAAAATTTTTGGACAATAATTTGTAAATTAAATTTTTATGCATAAAACTTATGTTTAGATTTATATAAATATATTTAATGTTTTACATTGTTTTAAGCTAAAATTTTGATATTTTGGATTTTAATATTAATAAGGTATTTTGTTACATGAAATGCATAAAGAGAATAACATTTTAATTCAGAGTATGTAATATTAAATTTGTTAAAAAAAATATAATGAGGTTTTTGGATTTTTACTGTCTCGTAAAATATTTTGCCACACTGGCCCTCTACCACATGGGTCATAGGAAAGAGAAACTACACAGCTCATATTCGTCCAAAAGAGGTTTCAGGCAGAAATTTTAGTAGTTACATCTTTACCTTCTCTATAAATGCATCTAGTATATGTAAATATCACCTAATCCTTTTGCAAAGGCACAATTAGATTGTGTTCCTAATCCACACTGGCCCTCTACCACATGGGTCATAGGAGAGATAAACTACACAATTCACATTCATCCAAAAGAGGTTTCCGGCAGAAATTTGAGTAGTTACATCTTTACCTTCTCTATCAATGCATCTAGTATTTGTAAATATCACTAATCCTTTTGCAAAGGCACCCTTATACTGTATAATATATGATTATACAGTGATTAACTTTTAAAAATCTCATTCAGATTCATTTTTTTTATTCCAACAGCAAATGATGAGGAAGTTTGATTCAGATCAAGAATAGTGAAGAGAAAGGCTCACACATCTTGCTAGGCATGTGATGATGAGGCACGACCTTTGTCTTATTGGGATTGATGTCTTTGTCTTGTTTCCTTTTTATTGTTGCAAATAGCCTATGTTTTTACCATCACACATGCCACTTCCTGCTGCCCCCATTGTCACCACATATCTGCTTTCATCTATGTTACCATTCGTAACGTTAATATCTACATAACTTGCCAACAGTCTCTTGCTTTATAGTGCGTGTCAACAGCCATCTCTACCTCACTTTAGGACTTTAAATCTCATCCATTCACTCAGTTCATGCGTTCACCATTAACCAACACATGCATCGTTGAGGCATGGGCTACGCTTTTTGTTTGGAATTACATTGTCTTTTAAACTCTACCACATTATTTAAAAATGTTCTATTATTTTATTCATTTAGAATAAATAAGGTCAATTACAAATATCCACTACTATTTTATTATACTCACACATGGGCAAGTGTGCCTCACATATATGTGCAAGAACCATATGTACACATGGCCATGCTACACGCATGTCAAATGATTTGTATCATAATTTTTACTTTTCAAATTAAAAACCTATTCCATATGTTATTAACCCTTTCTCAAATTTCCTAAATGCATCTATAGGGAATCAAGTTGGAACCTTGCCCATTCTTCAGAGTTACCCACTTTTACTAAAAAATAATGACACATCAGTCAATGATTGAACATAATGGCCTCACAATTCATGATACCATGGTGGCATATTTTTAATGATTTGCGATATCAATCACTATGAAAGTTCCTGATTAATGGCCATTTGATTAATTGAATGGCAACACATGGCATGCGAGTGATTAAACCTGAAAACCTTAAATTATTAATACAAATTAACTATATATTTTAAAAATATTAAATATAAAATTTCAAACTTAAAATGATAAGCTGTGAAGTTAATGTAAAACAATGATAAAATTATACTGTGACTATAGTTTTTTTTTGAATACGATGTCTGAAAGACCCTTTTAAATTTTCTAAAACCCATAAATTATAAACAATTATTGTAAATATTTAATCATTTTATTTTTGATATCATATATATAATTAATCTAATTCATGTAAACATGTAAATAAGGTCATATTTACTTTGTTCTTATGCATGTTATTAGATTCCCCAACATAAGTCATATCTTTCCTTTTGTAATTGCCTCAGATTTTTCCTTGGATTGTTCATTCAACTTCTGAAACTAAAAATAGGTGGATGAAATGTTAAAAAGATTATGTGCACCTCTAAGTATGAATGTACCCATGCAATCCTAGAGCCCATGTGATAGGAGTGGATCCTTCTTCTTGCTGGTTATTATACTATTTCGTAATGTATATTTCAATTAAATTCAAATTATTGTTAATGTATTTCAATTAATGTAT
This sequence comes from Wolffia australiana, assembly GCF_029677425.1. Lineage (NCBI taxonomy): Eukaryota > Viridiplantae > Streptophyta > Magnoliopsida > Alismatales > Araceae > Wolffia > Wolffia australiana. The sequence goes on along the minus strand of NC_135841.1, from coordinate 8,587,564 downwards.
ATTTCTTAATGTATATTTCAAGTGTTAACTACTCAGCATTTCGGATTCCCCACAAACTATCCTCCTACCTGAAAGTAAAAGATATAAATTATTCTTCTATCAATCAATCACATAATATCAACTATGTCTCAATGAAAAATATGTGGTGAAGGTCGTATCTAATCATATGTACAGGCGAAAGAGAACTATAGATGCCTCAAAATAACGTGTGCTTAAATAACTTACTCCCAATTATTGAAAATTAGAAGAGAACACTTGAAAGGTGTAAAAATAGATAAAATGGTGGACACTATATCATGTATCACCTAATGTAAGTCCCCAAAGTATATGCTATTTCCCTACAGAGGCCTGCACATTAACTAGCAGACAGGTCCGTATGCTAGACTCATGATTTGGAGACTATGTCATTCAGCCCAAAGTTACAACAAGCATTGCGGCTGGTGACACCTGACCATGATCTTTTAGGCCAATGACGTTATGATTTATGTGACCGTTAGCGCTGAAGCGCGAAGGATCAGTGGAGGCCCATGCATAATGGGCGTCGAGCTTGTGTGCGGGACTAATAGGCTGGGTGGCAACACCACGGTTGTGCATGGGTTCGTGCGGCTGTGCACTCGTCGTTCACATTGCATGCGCGGGGCACAGGGCAGGAAACATCCCATCAGGAGACTAAGGCATTGGCGCACAAAGAACACCAAGATAGTGCGAGTGCGTGGTGCCGCTATGGGTAGCGTTGGGCGCACAACATTGAGCTTGAGGCGCAGATAATGGTTGCATTTGGGCGGACTGCGCACGATAGGTGTTAACGAGGGTGCTGGTGGTTTGTGGAGCGTTAAGGCTGGGATGGGTTGGTAGATTCTCGTGCGCCATGCCCACGAGCGGGCGATGCCCGGCCTGGGCGCGCGCAGGGCTGGGATGGGGCGGATGCTCATCAAGGCTTGCGGGCACGTGCAGAGCGGCGAGCCTCGAAGTGTAGGAGTGACACTACCAAGGCACGCGACACCTCGTCTCGTTACTTCAGTATCTTCCCTCATCTTCCCCCATGTAATGTCCATGACTACCAGGTAACCTCTTCACGGTATGACTGAAATGCCCCTGTTCATGTTTGGGCTGCGCCTCCACCCTCTCCTCTAACCTCTTGATGGTGCACACCATCAAGGTTCATCGACGATGACGTCCGTCCACACCACCCTCCACTGTCATCGAAGACTGGGTGAAGATGCTCGTTATCATTTTTTATTTCCATCGTTTCTTTGTCCTATTTTGTGTTTCTCGTATTCATCATCCTATTTTTGTTGCACTTCGATGCGTCCCATGCCGGCGTTTTCATCGTCATGGGAAGAGGCATCTAGTTGTTTCCCCTTTTCTTTTTTTCTTTTATTTTTATTTCAAATCCCCCCCCATTTCTATGTGTAATGGGGGCCCATTCTATAAGGGCTCCTAATGGATCCCATTTCTTGTTTTGTTGACCCACTAAGGGGGGCATTGACTTATTCCCCTTTAAAACGGAAGAGGGGGGCGCCGTAGCCCTGTAAACCAGGAAGAGCAAGAAAGAAGCATCATTTGTTTATTTTCTTCTCTCCCCCTTCTTCAGAGAAGAGATATCAGAAAGGAAGAGGAGAAGAGGAAGATTGAGTGGGAAGACAAAGGGGTGAACAAGAGGGGAAGTTTGCCTTAACGTGAACCATGACTTCTCTTTGTACCCGTTGCCTCAACCCCTACGATGGCGTCCGAGAAAATTTGGGATTGAACACGCCCCAATCCGCGCCCACGTCAGGTCAACACTACTCCCATTGATATTTCAGAGTGGTGAGAAGGATAGGCATTGATTGTTCGGTAAAATTCCACATCCCAACAGCGCAGCGGGTGCTCCCAATTCTTATCGGCTTCGAGGAAGCCTGAACTGTCTGGTAAGGGTGGTAGTGGCCGATGGTTCTGTACTCTTTTCACCGGTAATTGGGAATGACTGATCCCTCCTGGCTCTAGGAGGCGACTGGCACCACCGTAGCTGCAATTCCAATCTGTTGCCACTATCTCAAACCGCCACTTGGGGCATCCGATCTAACGGCCCTTGGCCAACCATCGTGGATCCCACTATGGCTGCATGAGATTTGATCCCGCATTCTGAGCATCCGCTTCTCACCTCCCTCCTACAGACCCCCCTATAGCACGAATCGACTTCCCCTAGAATTGAGTGGAATTGCCACAGAGGCGGCACGATTTATCCCACCCAATCTCCCCCCCCCCACCGGCGCTATTGGAAGTGCGATCGCTGGTCACCATCGCTTAGCTCGGACGCTGCCATTCTGCCGCTGCCGAGTGTGATCGCTGGGCGAAAAAATGGACTCGCTCCCTGCCATTGGTCAGCCAAAGCCACTCGTTTCTGTTGAGTGATCCTGTCCGAGTTGACTCTAGAACTGTCACTCTGGTGGGCCAAGCAGATCTGATTGAACCACCTCACCACCACAGGCTGTTCTAGCGTCAACCTTCCTCTCCTCCTCCAACCTTTACCTATAGCTCTGGCATCATCAGTCACTCACCGATCAGCCGTTTGCTCTCCAACGCCTCTCCACACCACTCGCTTCGACCGCCGCTGACCATTGACAAACTCTGCACCACAAACCACGACGACAAGGTACACCATCCTCTCCGGTCGCTCGGGTAATTATCTCTTGTAGTAAATTTATGCTTTGACTCCACCACGCTCGGGCTAGGTAGGTGAGGGAGGTTCTGGGAGAAACTATGACATACTTGAGTGTCTTACCAGTACGAACACGACCATCCGTTACGTGAAAGCCCTACGGATTGACTCCGTGCGGACATAGACCACTTCGTTGCTCTGACGAAGTTCGAGAGGCCACCGTCTATGACACCCGACAACACTGTCCAAGTTTGGAGCTTGGAGCTCAGCGCCTCCCTCGAGCTGGAGCCTGCACATACAACATGTAGAACATTCATTGCATCGTAGTCACATCAAACAGTTAGGGTTTCATTCGTCAGATGACGATATTGTCGACGTTTGATACCACCAATCATTATCGGTACCAAGCCATCATACTCGGTGCTGACCAAAGGACGTCCTTTACGGAGTCCGACATCACCCCTTCTATGCAATCTTAAGCTATTGGAAAGCCTTCTACTGCAACAAAGCAAGGATGCTTAGTGTTGTGCTCCAAGCACAGATGTCGGCATGCATCCGATTCCAGAATTGGGCCTAGCTTGGGATTTGAATGCTTGAAACCCAAGTCAAAGATGAAAAAATGTGTTCATAAAAAAATCATCCAAGAAACAACTTGGTATTGATAAGACAAAAATATGGGGAGAATTTGTAATTTACAATCCCTTGTCGTTGTTGATTTTAGCTTATACAATAAAATCTACAAAACCTTCACTTAAGATATATAATGATAAGTATACGTATCGTCCAAGGGAAGCTAGTAAAGAATTTCAATTGTGATCTGCCTATATATTTTGACCCTAATTAGAGTTAATTTGATCGTCAATGAAGATCCAACCACCCAAATTAGATGGATGAACTTAGAAAAGGGGGGTAGAGGAGATGGGAATAATAGAAGAAATAGGGAGTTTTAAATTGAATTCGTTGACCTAATTTAAAGGATCAAAGGAGTCAATTAGAGGGATTAAGAAGAAAATTTGATTGGTGTTGGCTGGTTTTTGAGGGCTACTAATTCAAAAATGATTACGCTATTAGATAATAAAAAGGGCAATTAATCTCCGAAAAATTAAACTTTTTCTATATTTTTTATGGTGCACTTGGACTAGTTAAAATCTGGCAATCTCTCTTCTCAATCTAGGTAAAGGCTTGTACATTCCACTCAAACCAAGTGATTTAGAAGTTCAAACCAAGTTCAAGAGGAAAAATCACAAACTTCACTAAAACATAATCCATATTACACTAAAATTCAAATACAATGGAATAGAAAGCACCAAATAGAATTGATCCAGTATGAATCTCCTCTCTGTCTTGTAGCTGTGGTAGAGCCACCTTCAGAGTGACCACTCCTCTCAAAATTTGGCTTTTATACTTAGGTTAGATGGTAAAATTACCATTTTACCCCTAATCAGCGATTAATTTTTTTCCATCAATGTAGGCTGGATCTGAATAATCCAACCTTGCAAGATGATAAATTCCATAAGAAATCATCTCAATCAGACTTCAAGATCAAAAGTTATCAATAAAGGAAAATTGAACAATCATAATCGTTTGATCAATTTTGCATTTATTTAATTTAAATCTTGCTTTTACACGCAATGTCGTGTCATTTGCTCCCTGGCTGATGAATTTTGAATTTCAAATGATGGGTTCATTCTTTTTGTGCCACGTACCAGTTTCCTGAAATCAAAATGAAGAGAAAAATACAAAAAAAATAATCATCGTACAAACTCTTTGCACTAATGTGTGTGTTTGTACTGATGTGTCCCATTCAGAAATCACCATGTCATCAATTGTGCGTAGGCTGTCTATGCACAGGACAGGGGAGAAAATTCCCATGAAGTTTGTAGAAAAGTCCCCCATTAAATGTGCATATGCAAAAGGACGACGCCCTAAAAATAATTATGTATATATCCTTTTTGCTTTCCCTATCCGCTTTTTTTCTCATAAAAAAAATAAAAAATGCTGCTTAATTGTAATAAAACAATGTGACTATTTAAATAATATATTTATGCCTACACATAGGACCGATAATTGCTCTAAAACTCATATTCCTTATGAATATATCATTTTCTGAGTTAAAAATTCATTTCTTCTTTGAATACATTCCCAATAATTCCAATAAAAAAATTCAGAAAATCTTAAAAATTCAATAATTCATCCCCAAATTAATTAATATCAAAATTAAAACTTAAACCTGTCATTTCATTAAATATAATTATTTCAAGCATAAATGAATTCCATAAAATTAATTAAATTAAAAAAAATGAAAGAAAAATCAGAAATCACTTGGAAACATTAATTACATGTAAATATATGATAAAAACTCCATTTAAAACTCTTTAAATGCATAAAATTATCTTTGGTGTGCGACACACACATACACAACATTGTTTGTGTCACACACCACACATTACAAGCATGGACCCATAAGGTGCGACTTAACTCGGTGTGTGAGATGCATCGAGTAAGTCGTGTGAAGTTCAGGTGGACCTATGGGGCTTCAGATCAACATAGTCCACGCAAGTTTCATCTGTGCAAATAGCATGTATGCAGCACCGTGTGAATGAAGTCTGATGTGTACACAGCACGACGATGTCATACTGTCCACGCCCGCCGCACCTCGGGCTACTCTGATAACAACGACTTCCTCGGCTACGCGAGCTTTATCTTCTTGGAACCGAGGCAGCACGACAGTCCAACGCCCGGCTGCTTCTACGACGACACCGGTCCCGGCGCCGACACCTCCCACACCCTCGGCGACGTCCATCGCTAGGGCTCCGAATGCCCCGCGAGAGCCCATCCAGTGCTTTAAGTGCAAGGGATTTGCACATCGACGGACCGACTGCCCCACACTTCTCCTCATGGACATACACGGGAACCTGGTGGAAGAACAGCCCGAGGATGACCTCGAGGTGGATGAGTACCCGACCAAATGTCCCGATGGCGAGGACGTGGATGATCTAGTTGGATACATCCAGATCACGCCGAGCATTCCACCCTCGATGCATCCCGTCGCCACTTTGGAGACCACCGGAATGAGGGGCCCCAACGAGACCGCCCGAGCAGCCCCTACACCCACTACCGCTACGGCGACAACCCGGCCTATTGATGTTGCTCAACACACGTCCATCTTCTACGCGTACGTCAAAATTGGTGGGCGTACGTATAAGTTGATGGTCGATAGTGGGAGCTGTATCAATGGGATCTCCGGGGAGACAGCCACACGCCTTGGGTTACCCACGACCCCACACCCTACCCCATACAACGTGTCATGGATCGACGCATCTAGGATCCCGATGAAGATGCGGTGTTACGTACCCTTGAAGATGAGTACGTACGACAAAAAGGTGTTATGCGACATACTACAAATGAAGATTGGTAGTATTATACTTGGTCAGCCATGGTTGTATGACCATGATGTTCAGTTGGCGGGAAGAGCAAACACATGCTCTTTCATCTATGGCGATTGACGGCTGATTTGGTACCCGTCAGTATGACTACCATCGTTACCCACTCAGTCTTCGACGACCCCATCGCGCACTACACCTCCCGCCATTGTCACCAATGGCTGCATCTTCCGGCGAGAGCTGGAGCAGGACCGTGAGCTCACCCCTGTGTGCTACGCTGTGACCTTATCCGACCTAGTCACCGATTCGGGTCACGAGAACCCAGCGCCGGAGGTCACCCAGTTCCTAGAGGAGTATGCGGACATATTCCCCGCGAAGTTGCCGAACGAGCTCCCGCCTTTTACGCAACATCCAACATGCCATCGATTTGTGATGGAGGATGATGCAGGACGTACGTCTAGAACGTCGTCTCGTTGTCACCGAGTATGATGGCTCGGCGGCGATAAAGGATACGTATCGGGAGCGGTGATGTTGTCGTCCGATGATACCCTAACGGGTATGTAACTACGGGGATGAATGCCCTACGTGTTGTACGTGCAGGCTCCGACTCGAGGGGCGCCGAGCTCTAAGCTTGGACGGGTCGTCATGTGATGGCGACGGTGGCCTCTCGTACCTCGTCGGAGCGACGGAGGTGTCCACGGCCGAACGGACTCCATCCGTAGGGCTCGCACGTAACGGGCGTACTCGTCCGCACCTGTAGGACACTCAAGACGTAGTTCTCTCGTTTAACCTCGCTCACCTACCTAGCCCGAGCACGGTGGAGACGGGACAAAAATATAATGCAAAGGATAAATGAACGAGCGACGGAAGAGGAAGGCGTACCTCGTCGATGGGGCTCGTGATGCAGGATCTCGTCTTCGTCACTGGCGTACCGGAGCGGGTTGGGTAATGGAGCGCTGGGGAGATCACGGTGGCTCGACGTGCAGCAAAGTGCCGGAGCGACTCGTAAAGATGGGTTGTCAAGGGGTGGCGTCGGAACGCCGTTGAGGTGGAGTAGGCGGTTGCGCACTGGACGGCGCGGGGCGGATGTAGAGCGGCGCGGTCGTCGGCGAGCGGCGCGGTGGGGCGACGTCGCGAGCACGGCAGTGTGTTTGCCGCGATCGGAAGTCAGCGGTCACGACGAGTGGGACGCGGGATGACGGTTGGCGAAGGCGTGAGCAGGGCGGCAGCACGGTGATGCTGCGACAGGCAGCACGGCGGCACGGCAGCACAGCGGCGGCGGCGCGGCGGAGCGGCGGCTAGCGCGCGCGGGCGATCGCGGCGGCAGTGGCTTCGTGCGGCGGCGGGCATGCACGTCGGCGATCGCATGCAGGCAGCGACGGGGCGCGGCGGCAGCTGCGCAGCAGCGCAGCACGCGCGGGCGGTGTGAGCGCGGCGGCGCTCGGTGAGGGCCCGATTGGCGGCGGGGCATCTTTTCCTTCCTTTCCCTCCTTCTTCCCTCTTCTCCTCTTCCTCCTCCTTCTTCCCTCTTCTTCCTCTTCTTTCTGTTCTTCTCAAAACGAGGAACGAGACCCACGATCTGTTCGATAAAATGCCAAAATGAAGAAAATGGGTCTGAAACATTAGGGCGCCCACCCTTTCCCTTATAAGGGGGAGAAAGATGGGTCCCTAACGGGCCAAGCGGGTCCTTTTGGGGAGCCCTGGTAAATGGGCTCCCCTTTACAAACAAAGATGAAATTAAAAGGGGGGGAGAAATGGAGAAGAGTCAAGGGGAATAGGCTAGAGAGAGGCCCATCCCCTTGACGGCAAAACCACGGACGAACGAACGTCGCAAACACGATGAAACATGACAAAAATGACACGAACCAGAATGGGAAAAACTAAAACACACGAGAGAGAGAGAGCGATACGAACAAAACGATGACTGAGTGTCTTTCACCCGGTCATTGATGTTGAGGGCGCACGCGGCGCGGTTGACACTGATGACGACACTTGATGGCGTGCACCATCAGAGCACCATCAACGAGACGTGACAACGGGACAACATCAGCCTCGCTGAACTGCTCGCGCCGATGCTCGCCACCCGGGGTTTAAGTACCCCGCGTAAGCATCCTATCTTTTATTTGTTTTGTCCTTTTATCGTTCTTGGATTTCATGGACTGGGCCGGTGTTGGGCCTCGTGATGGCGCAGCACCAGCAGCAGCACCAGAAGCGTCTTTGGAGACGTCATCGTTGAACGCGGCAGCACCGGCAGCAGCCCCGGGTACGTCTTCGGAGACGTCACCGTCGCCCCCGACACCGCCAGCCGTACGCGTTCAGCCCGCTCGGCAAGCCAAGGCGACGGTATGCACACCCAAATTCAAGTATTCCGGGTAACGAACTCTTTATCTTCGTCTTTACGTCTTCATTTGTTTGTTGTTTTCAGTCTTGAACTTCGTTGTTTGTTGTTTTCTCATACGTCATGATCAGGTGTAAGGAGGGAGGTTTGACCTTATAAGGATCTCCCCTCCCCCCCTTCCTGTTTCGTCGTCATTTTCCTTGGTCTTCCACTTCGTTTTCATGTCCTAAGGTGATAGGATTGTATGAGTCATAGTAGGGTCATTTTGGTCTAAGGGCCCCCCACACCTCCCCCCTATATAAGGGAAGGTTGGGTGCCCTAAACTCCACGGATGTTTTTTGAAAGAAGAATCTCTCGTTCAATTTTGAATAGAAAAGATGAAGGTTGTTCCTGGTTGAAGAGCTAGGGTTTCGACCATAGAAGAAGAAGAGAGGGATAATACGAGGGTGAAGAAGGTGAAGAAGCAGGGAGAAGGAGCGAGGAGCAGAGAACCCCGCCTGCCGCCCCTGGCGACGACGTCCAGGTGCATCCGCCCAGAACTTCCCCCTCCCCGTGGTTGCACCCGCACTACCGTCATCCTGCCCCAGGTCCGCCGATGACCCACCAGCAAAATTGCACTCGAACCAGACGAGTTTGCACCCGTGCCGCAGCCGCTCCCGTTGGCTTCCTCATGGCTGAGCTCGTCGCCGCCGGTGCAACTCTCGTTACCCCGATCGCTGTCGCTGGTCACATGGACTTCCTAGTCGAGTTTGCACCTCCTGCACGAGACCCGTCGTCACCGCGTCTCCCGTGGTCGACGCTTGGCCGTGCTGCCTCTCTCTCCGCTCACGGCCGCAAGTCGCGACGCGAGCGTCGCCGTCCGATGCTCCCCCTGTGCCTGGCTCTGCCCACGGCACTATAGTCCCAGCCCGCCGCCCGGTGCCCGGCACCAGGCCGTCACAAAATCCAATATACCCCCCATACCCCCCCTTCGGTGGGTGATTTCCGGGACGTCCGACGCCGGCTCACTTACACCGGTCTGACCGCCCTTGACTGGTCGCTCTACTCGGCGTCGGCCCCTGGGACGTGCTGAGAGTCACTAGAGTCTGCGAACCAGGGCACCGCCCCGTCGCAAACAAACTGCGTCGGACTACATCGGCGCCTCCCCACCAGGGAGCCACGCACCTCCGCCATCGTGTTCGTCACACCGCCTTCCCCGCTCTGTGATCGGCCCGCACCGTGCACCCTTGTCGCGCTGCATTCATGTGCGCCCCGGTCGTGCCGCGCCGCGCCCTGCGCCCATGCCGCGCTTGCTGCTAGCGTTGTGCCCACGGCACGTGACTTCTCCGATGACACGACCATCGTGCCCTTCGCACTGCGCCGCGCCCCTTGCGTCGCACTGCTTCTGCTACCCGACTCCCCGAGACGTTACTGGACTGTCGAGATTGAGCGAATTACTCCGCGGCGTCTTCAAGGTTTGCCGTCCTACCCTGCCCCGTCTTTTATTTCTTACAGTGCATCTTCGGTTGCCTCCACCGCGCTCGGGTTAGACGTAGGTGAGAGTGACAGGTCGAGTGACACTTACGTGAATTTGAGCGTCTCTCCTGGTTTGGTACGAGTCGGGTGTCCCGTGCGAGCACCCTCTGGCGGGAGAAATCCCATTCGGCGCCGTAGCAACCTCGTCTGTCCAGACGAGGGTCAGGAGGTCTACCCCCATCTCCGGGCGACTCCGTCAAGACCCGGACGTCGGCACCCTTTGGCTTGTCGACAACGGCACGTGCGACACCCCCGCCCGTACATTTCATCGTAGGTCAACCACGTAGGGATACCGTGCTAGACGAATGCCCCTGAGTGGCCGTCACGCACTGACAATCTCGACACCGAGTTTCATCTCTCGGTGACGGCCGGACCTCGTTCCAGACGTTGTCGTGCATCACCTTGTCCTTGTCCTGTTTCTTTATTTTCAATTTGTATTTTCAATTGTAAGGAGAGGCCGAACCACGTCTCGCGACGGTTTGTCCTCCCCCACGTTCTCACTTGGCACCTATCCTCATTATATAAGGGGATAGCATGCCTAAGTGGATAGTTGAGTCATTTGTTCAAGAGAAATTCCAACTTTTGTCTCCACCTATCTTAGAGAGTAGTTCGTAGAGAGGTTCGGCTAGCCTCACCCACGTTGAGATCACTCCGTGGATAGAGCTCACGCCGTCACGTCGAGATCACTCCGTGGCGACGTGTTCCAACGTTCCATCGAGATTACTCCAGAACGAGTAAAGATTCAAGAAGTTGACACCTCCTGGAGCTGAAGGACGCTTCGTCGAGATCACTCCATCGGTGCCAGAAGTTAGAGAAGCGCCGCCGACATCCTCCTTCCAAGGGATATCCAGAACTCTACCAAAGGCCCTCCAAGAACGTTCAAGAAATCCGTTTCTTGAAAGCTTCTTGGGCGGTTACAATTCAAGAAGTCCCTTCTTGGGACCCAAGACCCACTCCGCTGCACCTCCATCGGCTCTGCCACTGTGCTTCGCTGTCATCGTCCCCACCACCACCGTCGCCCGCCGCCATTAGCAGGTGCAAGGACATAACCTGGACGTCCAAATGCACGCGACATGGAATAGTCCACAGGTTCTCCAGTCCATACCTCTTCAGCCACCTTCCCATCAAGAGCAGAATTTGGCAACTTATTCACCAAATACACTGCCATCTGAACTACCTCTGCCCAAAACCCCTTGGCTAATTCAGCATTCAACTACAAACACCTTTCTCTCTCTGCAATGGTGCGGTTCATGCGTTCTGCAGTGCCATTTTGCTGAGAGGTCTTCTTCACCATCAAATAATGCCAAATACCATGCTCTGTGCAGAACTGATTAAATTCAAAAATTTCAAATTACGTACCATTGTCAGTCCCCAAGACCTTGATCTTCCTCCCAGTTTGGTTCTCAACTTTTATGCATCAAGTCTTGAACCGCGAGAAGACATCCGACTTGTGCTTTGAGTAATATACCCAAACTTTATTGGAAAAATCATCAACAAAGGTCAAAAAATACCGAGCACCTCCACGGCTCATCGCATCAACGATCCCCACATATCAGCATGAATATAGTCCATGACACCAACAATGTCACGCTTTGGCACCTTGAACATTACCCTACACTGTTTTCCCATGACACAATACTTGCAAAAATCCAATTTGGAAGACTTCACCCCGGGTAGCACACCTCATGCATGTAGCTTTTGCATACCGGTCTCACTCATATGGCCCAAACGCGAGTGCCACAAGAGTCTATCATCTGCCATTGGCTCATGATGTGTAGCAACAACAGCTCCACATATCACAGTGCTCCCTTCAAGCTTGTAAATATTGGCTAGTAGATGTGCCTCCTTCATCACAACGAGTTCTCCCTTACTAATTGTCAATACTCCGCCTGCGGCTTTGAATATGCAGCCATTCACCTCCAAATAACACGGTATATGTTCTATTAATGAACATGTAATAAAATGCAGAATGTGTGATTGGCTTGCATGCCACATAGTTTCATCAAAATAATGGGTGTTATTTTAGAAAAAAACATTTACCACATTTAAATTATAATAAGACATGGATGGTTTAAGACCTAATTTTCAAAAAGTTCAATTCATGTCACTGTTGATTGGGATTGTGACTTGGGTGAATTTTTGGATGACGTTTCCATAAAACCTCGGCACTTAAAGTTTATTCTCTAACATCCAAAAGGGAATTTTTGTGTGACCCTCTAGTTTTATTTTTTAGTCTTCTTCATGAATCCAATGGAAAAATAACCTTTATAGGCATTAATGGTTAATTAAATATATGTACTAATTAATCATATTATTAACTAATATTATATTGAATAAACCCAATCAATATGTTTGAAATTTGTGGCCCATACAAAACCATACCACACTTCATGGTCTAGAATATTCAGACAAATGGATTAACTCTTTCATGGAACCCTTCTATCATAAGCTATCGGGTATGTATAATCCCTTGTCAGCTTGACACTCATATGATGGTCATCTGAGGGCGACTGATGTGTTTTGAAATCATTGAATAATTATTCTCTGATATCCTTATACCTTACCCAATAAATTATTCACATCATTTTCCTCGGGATGTCTCCTCATGAGTTGAGGGCCTAGAATGGGCATTTTGAAAACTGAATCATCTTTGTGAAGTTCTTTTTACATTGAAACTAAGGTAGTTT